>NC_035165.2:23759061-24080257 GCF_001659605.2 Manihot esculenta | reverse complement strand
AATAAATTTTTTAAAAAAGTTTTGTATGAAAAAATTGATAGAAAAAATAACTAAATTGAAGTTTATAAAATTTTTATTCCAAATGGGTATATGTATTCTCCTTATGGACCTTATCACCCCGCTTGGAATGTAATTATTGCAAGAAAATAATTAAATTTTATCAATAAAATATAACTAAATTCCATTGGTAGATGAATTTATTTGTTTGAAATTTATTTTCAAACTAATAAAATTTAATTGATTTTTTTATTTTAAATAAATTAATAATAAATTTAAATTAATTTATTCAATTCACCATTTTTATTATTTTTAAACTAAATATAAATATTCATTTTTATAAATAATAATCATTTTTATCACTCTGAAAAATTTGGAAAAAAACATTATTAATATTTTTCACATATTTAAAATTTAAACATTACATATAATTTTTTTTAAACGGCAAGTATTTGGATTGGATTCTGAGGAGAGGGATGATTATTATTTTCTTATTCGACATGATTTATTTTATAAGAAAAAATTTAAATAAATTTCTTTAAAATTATACAAAATTTTTACTTTTTAAAATAAAAAACTTTCAAATTAAAAATAATTAAATTTTATTCTAAATAAATAAATATTAAAAAATTATTAAATTAAATTCTTACAAAATTTTTAACTCTAAAACAGAAAATAAATAATTTTTTTTTTAAATATATCTAACTATCGCACCCAAAAATTTAATATGATGATAAGTGTATTCAAATAAATTTAAAAAGTTTCGAATTTTATTTTTCGATTCTCATTTTCAATTTAAAAACAAATGTTAGACTATCAATCCCTGCACGATACCATTAAAAATATAAATTTATCAATTTAATTTATTTAGATGAAATTATTTCAATTCATAGTACAACTATTTTCCTTTCCCTTTTCCCTTTTTCCATCTTCCATAGAAGAAGACAAGAGTACTCTACACAAAGTGGTTAGCCTGCCTGAGATGATCCAAAGCCATGGACAAAGGTCAATAATTGAATTTGATGTGACAAATTATGGGTCCATTTTAATATATCCCATGACGTTGGATAGATCATAAATTTGTTTGGTGTATTTCATATTTTATGAGAAGATCCCATTTACTTCTCCTTTCACCCTTTGCCTGCCTCAAAACGGCTACTGCATTCAATGGGATTGTGCGTTTTGGCTGCTTCTCTTTTACTTGTTACATCTTTTGAGTTGGGACAACTACAATGTAGAAAACTCCTCCATGTTTTATCAAATTCAATTTTCTGAATGCATATTTTACCTCTTTGTTTTTTTATACTATGTAAATAATTATTTTTATTTTTTTAATTCCACTTTATCTTATTTAATATTTTAACTTTCCCATTATTAATAATTTAATTATGTACGAGCGAGTAGAGTAGAGATTGAATAATTCTAAAATTGAAATTTAATTATTTATTATTTAAATAAAACATGTTCTATTCATTAATTTAAATTTATAATTAATTCTAGAGTTAATTTTTTCCAATTTTATATCAAAATATAACTATATATATTGAAATTACCAATTTTTTTGGTAATTAAATCATCCTGAAATATATCAAGACAAACATATATAATTACTTATAATTAAATTCTTAATTAAGGTCTTATTTAATTTAAATATATTATTTTTTAAAAAATTACATTTTAAAAAGTAATTTAATTAAATTAAAATATGTAAGTTATTTCTCCTTCACGAATACGGATAAAAATAAATACCAACTAAATAAAAATAATTTTTACATCTTTTAAAAATTTAAATTTTCTAATTGAATTATTCCTAATCAAATTATAAGACATAAATAAAATTCATGTTCAGATTAATTCAATAGTTAAAAATATATATATAGATTCATAATTAAATCACCCCTCTCTCAATTTTTTATTATAAAAATAATAATAAATATAGTAGATTATAGAGCAGAAGTACAGTGAGGGTTCACCAGAAAATGGAGGTACAAGTCCTTTCTAATAAAAATGACGAACCCCACAACATAAATTTCATTGATTTCGTATTGGTTGAGATAACAATTTTTCAAAGCCAGCAAAATTGCCAGGAAGGTGTGTATATATAAATAAATTAAAAGTAGTGGCAGCTAGTGTTTAGTATTCTTAAATTTTTGACCGTCACACAAATGATTCAATCATGGCTGTGTCTGTATGGACAGCAACTCAGAGAGGTTAGCTAAGAACAATAGCTAAGTCAATTTCAGTCTGTAACTTTGGGAATCCTGACCTCATATCTCTTATTTCAAACTTTCCATTGTTTAAAAAAAAATAATAATAATAAATAAATAATAATGGGTTATGGTGGGTGGTAGTTTCCAAGCAATAAATACAGGACTATAAAGAGGCTTCTCTCTCATCTCATAAATACCCACGTAGATGCAATAAGTATTTGTGGGAGTTTGTTCTTATAAAATTACTATAATCCATTTCACAAAAGCAAAAACACCACAGAGACGTATCAATCGACAAAAGGGAAGATTTCCTTTCTTTTCTTTTCTTTTCTTTTCTTTTCTTTTTCTTTGGGAAGAGTGGTACACGTGACTATGTATTCTAATGGAGAAGAGACTGTAGAGGAAGAGAAGCGATAGTGATGATACATATTTTTATAATTAGAGATGAAGATTGACCTATGGTTTACCTTTTAATCACATTTTTATCTTTGTCTAACATAGGTCAAAAAGACATTGTGTGTTTGAAATTTGAGGAAGATTATTAAAAACAAAAAGAAAAAGAATTCTAGGGCAACAACAAGAATGTACCTAGGATTCCACACTCATTACATTAGTGGTGTCATTGTAGGACCAACAACGAGTGGGTCCTCTCTTATAAGTTGGTCCATTAGTCTTTGTTGGATCTCATCACTTTCCTTTTTTCTAATTTTTACATTATAGCTCTTAGTCTAAAAATTATAGGGTATCGCATTGTATCATCAAATGCCTATATAGATTTTTTATAAAAAATTAATTAATATTCTATTAAAAAAATTATAATTAATTATCATATTTCTAAAATTCATAATTTCTCCTATGGTATACTATCATCTATGTCCTTGAAGTTCCTATCTATTCATTATGTTTGTATATATTTTATTTTAAATTTTATTGATAATTGAGAGAAAAAGAAATACATGTAAATGTCTAAGTAAAAACTCTAATGAACTACTTCAATGGTGGCATAATGAGCACTTTGATTCTTAGAGCTTAGGGCTAGCTAAGATAATAGGCAAGTCCATAAGCACTTGATGATATATGTCTTTCTTCACTCAAAATTTTCAATGTTAGATTTGAAGCCAACAATGTCCTGGCCATTTCTATGCTTAACATGATGAGTTATATCACTGTTAGATAGAAAGGTGACAAAATCCATCAATAATATTAATGAACACCAACAATGGACGTTGTATATATCCTACCTAATTAAATTCATTCATCCTTCAAAGCCAAAATGGTAGTAGTTGAGTTTTTATTTTTTATATATATTTTTTTGAAAAAAGTTTATTAAATTAATTGTGATCACTGTTTCACAGCTTAGTTCATGGTTACGATGAAGCAACTATGTATGGACAATTATGAAGCGTTGAGTCACCAAAAGGTGGAAACCCCACATCTATCCTCGTAATCGAACGGCTCTTAGATAACCTTTTACTGTGTCCTAACGCTCGAGTGTCCAGATTTGATGATGTTTGGAGCGTTAGAGATTAAAAGAAGAAAGAAAGCAGCTTTTTATATATTATCTGAAACTCATGAAATTTGCTCTCGTAATTTGTCGTTATTTGGGCAGTAAACAAAGGCCAAGTCCTCTAATTTCTCAAGCGAAATCCTAAGCAAAGCTAACCCATGTCTTTCTTTCTTTCTATTGAGTTTCAGATAGATGCGTGCGTGTGACTGAGTTTTGGGCATCAGAAACGAGGGGTGAAAAGAAAAGAAGGGTTGAGTGAACCAAAGACAAGACTGATGAACAAGGGTTTTGAGGCTTTGAGGGATTTCATCAGGAACGAGGGGCAACTGGGCTTAGGGAAGAATAACTATGATGATCCTCTGATCCTTCTAAAATATATATGCCCTATTACACAGAGAGAGAATGGAATGAGCCATCCAATCCAATCTGATTATTACTTATATCTTGTCTTTTTGAGTCTTAAGCCACTTCTCTTGCTGGCTTTTTCAATTAATTACACCCACCACCTTCCCTTCTCTCTCTTTCTCTCTCTCTCTCTCATTTACTGTGCTGCTATCCTCGCATATTAAATAAACCCATCTGCCTCATCTAACTCTATCGTCCGAAAAACTTGTTATTACCAATTTTTATCTCCTTAGTTCTCTGTGTTTGTGTCGTCCTCCGGTGGTGAATACAAGGATAGTTTTAGCTTTCATGTGGGTTTAACAAAGGGTTTCTTACAGAGTTTATTGGCATTCTGTCCACCTCCCATCTGTAGAAATCTGTCTCTCTCACGAGCTCACATGGAGGTGGGCATACTGCCAACTGAGCTCTGTTGGTCTCTCTTTGTAAAACTCTCGTGATGTATCCTTAACTTGAATCGGTTCTCTCTCTCTCTCCCTTATGAGAAAGATCAAGGTAAATGATTATCTTTAGCTTTTTCTTCTTTTTCATGAATTAATTTATACTAATTTCTTGGGTTACAACAATCAGACGGTGGTAGTTTCTTTCTTGCTCCCATGGCTTTCTACTCAACTTCGCTTCCATAAGCTCAGGGGGATAGATCGGAAAACAAAGGAGCATATGTCTTAAAGGTGCTTGCTTTATAGTGTAGTCCAAAGTCTAGCAGATTTTTTCAAATTATCTGCGAAACATCATTCTGAAGTCTTCAGTTCAGTTTTTTTAGATCTTCATGTACGGCTTGAAGTTTGGGAAACTTTTTTATTTTTGCTGATTTTGTTTGTTTCCTTCTATTTCATCAAGCAGTGCATACACATATATGCTTCATTGATGTCGCTTTCGATCTAGGGTTTCATATGTCCTTTTCTTTTCCCTTTTCATTCTCTTGCTCCAAGCCAGGGAATTAGGGCACAGGATTGAAATGGATTCGTGGATATGAGGTATGAAAGCTTGATCTTTGCTTCTTTAAGTTTAGAGGGTGAGGGGTTTGAATTCTCTTTGAAAAGACTCCATCACAAGGGTTTTTGAATTAAAGCTGTTAAATTCTAATCATTGTATGTGTAGATTAATTATCAGATCACAATCAAAGGTGGAGATTTCATTGTCCATGGCTTCATGCATGTCTGCTGCCGTTGTTATTTCACTTCAAAAAAAAAAACATTATTATGGTACAGTAGAGCAGAAGGAGGAGCAGGGGCAGGTCCCTTAATTTGTAGGGCAGACCTATTTACTATACGTTTCTATACTCTCCCCAACCTTCCAATATACGTAGGCTCATGATTGAAGACTGACACTGCTTTTAATTAATTTCAAAATTGATTTAAAAACAACAATCCGTCAAATCTCACGTCTATACTGCTGAGTGTGAAATCCACATCCAATCTCTTACCGTCCATGAGATTGTGACCTATTAACCGCGGAGAATTTATAACAAAAAACGGTGTAGAAAATTCCTTCTTGACCGGGAAACAAAATTTCATTGGCTCGTGATTCCACGCTCTCTGAAAGGCGCTTGGAGATTTTCTGGGGCTGAGGGCAGGATGAGTTTAATGTGGTGTACCATGGTTCTCTCCTCAAAAGTAACTTTCGGTTTGGGATTGAGTTTGCTTTTTACTATCATGTATTTGTATAACAGTCTTTTTTTTTTTTTTTTTTTTTAAAAGGTAGATGATTCTTCAGTCAAAGTACAAACGTTTTTCCATTTACCTACTCTTCAGAAAAAGAGCAGGAGAATTTAACACACGCACTTGAGAAAGATTTTAACATTTCATAACAGACTCTGTTGTCAATTTTAGAAAATGGGTTCGACTTAGGAGAAGCTTTTTAGGGCGATATTACTTTTATTCCAATTAATTTTGAAATTTAACACATAAGTAATGAATGCATAAGAAAAAGCTACAAAATGATTATTAAAAAAAAAATCAAACCTCTAATAAAAATATTTTATAATATAAAGTTATAATTATTATATATACAATAGTGGCAAAATGATTATAAATTTCTTTTAAAATTAAAATTTTAATTGAAAATGAATTGAAGTTTTTTAATTTTAAATGAGAGAATTGTTAAAAATAAATAAATTAAATTAAATTAAAATTTCAATAAATTTTTAATTTTATATGGAGGATAGTTTATCTATTTTTTTTTGTTTGTGCATTTGTGTATGAGATTATGTTAGAATTGAGAATAAACAAGAGTTTGCGTTTTGAGACTGTAGATAGAAGGCAAAAACTTGGTCTTTGAATGTGCACTACTGCATGTTTCAATTTTGGTAAATGATTGTTCTATTCCTTTTGGAAGAGATGCGATTTGAATTAAAATCATGGGTAGTACAGAATGGAAAGGGTAAATAAAGTGGAAGATGATAATTAATTATTCTATTGGGGACCAGGAAGGACTAGGAGGGACCATTTTTGTATTTTACCATTTTAGCTAGTAAGTTTTGGGCTCCGTTGAGCCAAAAATGAAGAGAGGATCATTTGATTATCAACTTAGGCTTTGGCAGAGAACATTTTCGCATTTTGTAATTTTGTGGGTACTAAGAAAAATTAAGTCAACTTTAAGTAAAATAATGTTTTTGTTTAAAATAGTGATTGATTATTTTTCTTAATTTTTTGAAAATTCAAAACTCTCGCCACTCCTTAATTGACAACTAAGTTATTTAATCTAGTTAAATTATTTATTAGAAATTTCATCTTTCGAAAAATAGACCATGTGAAAATTTTGAATTTGAATCCAACTAGTTCTCAAAGGGCTTGCGTGCAGGAAGGCTACACTGGCAGCCTTTGACAAAGGCCAACAGTCAATTATTATTGAAGGAGATTATCTCAATGCAATTCAAGATCACGCGAGAGTTTCAGAAATTCAAGTTTACTCATGCACATTCAATTTTTAGCATTCAGATTCACTTTCATATACCTTCAACCGTGTCCAGGCCTACGACCAAACGAGTGTTGACCCAAATCAAGGAGACCTGAAAGCCAGGAACCTTCCCTGCCACCATCGACCATACCTCGGAGACGTAGGGCTCGGGCTTTATCCTTGTTGTTTTTGGACTAATCAATTTTGGTTGGAGATGATACTAACAACCTGACATGTTTTTTCTTGGGCTCCTTTTAGTGAAACCAGAAGAAAAATTATATTACATGGTTTCTAAAACATGCACCATTATACCGTACATAATCATATAATCTAGAAACTCGGCAATGTTTATTTCACACAGTTATAGCATTAATCGCATATTTAATATAGCATTTAAATATGTAAATCATAGTTTAGATGTATTCTTTTTGCCTAAAATTATTTAATCCACCAATATATTGAGTATGATGAGAAAATCAAAGATAATCTCTTTCTCTCCTTCTTAGGTGAAGAGAGATTTTTTTTTTTCTTTCTGACCAATTGCTCCCAGAATTTCTAGAACCCATTTCCTAGCTCCGATGGGGCAAGGGAAGCCTCTCAGTTGGTGAATTTCCCTTCTTATTGCAGGGTTCCATTATGGTGGTCCTCCCAAAGTAATCAATGTCTTTGTTAATATTACAGGACTACTAGAAAATAGAAAATTATAAATGAGTGAGATTTTTCTTGTTCGTAATATGTTCTACAATCAATAATAGATTGCAGTTAATATTATTTTTTATATATTTTAATTATTTAAATATATTTTATAAAAATTTGATTTTATATAAATAGACATGAGATAATAGTGTAATTTAAAAAAATTACGATTTTGATCTATGTAGGAATTTAATTAAAATTGTTTAAAATTTATATGACCTATATATTAAAATTATAAAATTATAGTTATAATTTATTTATTTAAATTAAATAAATAAATATTGTTATAGTAAAATTTTAGAGTTTTAATATAGAAGAATCTCTTATGAGACCTTATATGGAACATTTTTGATGGTTTTTAAAATTTGTAAAAAAGGCAAAAAGTTAACATTTAAAATCTCTTTCGTTCTCAAATTTTTAGAACGTTTTAATCACTATTCTGGATGAATATTTTTAGAGATCGGATATTTTAATAGTTTATAATTTGCGACAATTTAAACGAAACGAATAATTTCATATTTTTTATTGTAAAACTATTTAATATTATTATTTTTTCATTTAAATATGATTATGTTGATGCAAATTTTTATTTTTTTATTTTTTTCTACATTCAATTCGATTAAAATTTAATATTTCTAACATTATCTAAGCAAAAATTTAGGTTTGCCTGTGGTGGTTCTACTTCTCTAAGTGATCGGGAGCTTCAACATGGTTTTTCATCTCTAGAATAGCGCTGCAGTTGGGAATCAACCGGTTCTCGAATTGGGTAGAATATCCCTTTAGCTAAGGGTTGATTTTTCTGGTGGATCTTTTTATTTATGGATTGAATTTTTTTTTTTTTTTTGAGGATATTGCTTATATTTGGGCTCTAGCCCTTTTGTTGTATCTAAGCCCAATGGGCTCCATATATCCATTTTCATTTGAGCCAATTATAACCCAATTGATTTCTAAATGATAGCCTCCTTTCGTTTGAGCCAGCTAGTGCAACCACCTCATTCGATAGTGTTAATGGTTCAAAAATTTTATGTCCATCATATGAAATAAATTTCTAGAAAATTAAGTTAAATGTAGAAAAATTAACAAACTAATCCCATGCCTGTCAATCTTTTTGGCCCATCTGAAAAATAAATTTTACTTATAGATGAAGAAAGATGGAATGGAAGCATGAACACAGTTGCTGAGTTCCCAAGTCTGCCTTTTCTTCCTCTCTCTCATCCCACAACTCTAAGCCTCTGTTTGGATAGGAGGAAAGTGTCCCGAAAAAAAGATAATGAGTAAAAAGTAAAAGAGAATCTTGATTTTCTTTTTTATATTTGGGAAAGAAAGGAAAATGAAGTTTATTTTTTCTTTGTTTATTTTCTCTCCAAATTGAAGGAAAAATAAAAGATAAAAAGTAAAAATATTTTACTTCTCTTATTATCTTTTCTCTCCTCATAAAATATCCAAATAAAATATAAATTGCAATAATGCTTACTTCTTAAGTTCATCCCATAATATATCAAGTAGCAATTATTTTTCTTCTCAAAATGTATACCAAATTTCTTGTCATCAATTTCATTACATGAATAAATTTACAAAATATTCATTTTTTATTCAGATGTATATAATTATTTAATTTACCATTGATGATTTAAAATTAAGATAATCCTGCTTAAAGATATGATAGGTTTTTTTTTATTTTTATTAGTCAAATGTGTAACGATCCGGAAACCGGACCGCTACCGGCGCTAGGATCCAAATCGGTATAAGACCGCCGGGACTCGTAGCAAGCCTACTATACATCCTGTACAGTTAGTATAATCCCAAACATGATCAAACATTTCCATAAAACATTTAAAACTTTACCTTTACCCAGTTTGACCTGTGTATGCACTATGACTGAACTCATAAAACCCCTAAGGTCAGTATACCCTATGTCAGATTCGGTTCAACACATATATCAACATAATATAAAACTCATGTACAAAGGGATTATCCAACTCGGGCCAAGCACAATACTATAACTCTGATCACATTACATAATATTATTTTACAATACAACTCTTTTACATCATTACATAACCTTACATTACATCATGTCCACTACTATTCTATTACATCTCATAACTATAGCCATATCCTGTTGACTTCCTGAACTACCTCTGACCCTGCAAACCTGGGGTTAGGGGAGAGGGGTGAGCTATAAAGCCCAGTGGGCAGAAACCATAAAGAAAACAGTTCATTTTAACGTATGTTATTATGGAATGCATTACATCACAAACATATCACATCAAGGATGAATTTGTCACCAATAGCCCTCTACATATCGTAATATGTCCAACTATACCAGGGGCGATGAGGCCACACCTAGTATTCGCTTACTTAACTCATATCATAACATGTCCAACTATACCAAAGGCGATTAGGCCTCACCTAGTGTTCGCTTACGTATAACATAGTGCCAGGGGCGACCTGGTCTTTCTATTTCATATCATACCATGTCATATCATGTCGTACTGAGGGCTAGAGGATCATTCAAGATTCATCCACATCAACAACATACTATGCAATGCATCATATTTGTGAATACTAGTGCAAAACAACCTACTACATATCATGGCATTGTATGATACATGAATCATGCTAAAACGTTCATTAAATTTAAAACAGAGTTCTGTTCCACTCACCTTTGACTAACTCTGGACCGACTCTGAAACGGCTGACACTGCTAAACACCTCGGTTCCTCGGGCCCGATCCTACACAGGTGGACTCCAGTGAGGTGCCAAACATACTCTAAACAACTCATAAACAGCTACCCAAAAACCCCCTAAAACATCACTTAAACATGCATAGAAAACACTCATGAAAGGGCTGGACAGGGCACTTTCGGCGGCACTTTCGGCGGCCGAAGGTCCCTTCCAGAGCCGAAAGCCAGGCAGGTTCGGCGGCAAGTTCGACGGCCGAAGCCTCCCTCCAGATCCGAAATTCAGGCACTTTCAGCGGCCGAACATCACCTTCGGCGGCCGAAAGTCTGCTCCAGATCCGAAACACAACTTTCGGGGGCAAGGTTTGGCGGCCAATCCATGCATCCATAGGCAGGTTCGGCGGCCGAACCTGAGTTCCTCCAGAACTCAGCCCTCGTGCATACAAGCCTCCCAACCCCCAAAAACAAGCATCCAACCTCTTAAAACATGCATAAACTTCTCAAAACCATGCATTAACCCTTAACCATGCATAAAGGAGCTTAACAACTAGATTAAACTCCACAAACAACATCAAAAGCATACATAGATAGCTTATGACCCACATAGGCCAAAACCATCAAAACAACCCATAATCTCACTTGCTCTTTCCCAATCATGCATACACTCTCCCACATGCATAAACTAGCTTAAACCTTCAATATAACATCACATAAACATACATTGGGCATAAAACTCACATAAATCCTAATATGCTTAGCTACCCATACTTAACCATCAAAACATCTTTAAACTTACTTAAAACTTCATTAAAACATTAGGAAAGCAAGGATCTACACTTACCTCTTGGAGATCGAGGGGTGGTGCGATCCCTAACTCGGAGGTGTGGAGGGTCCAAGCTCCAAAAGCCTCCAAACTCCCAAAACTCTATTTAAGCTTCAAAACTTCAAAACAAGGGTAGATCTCATGAAAACTTGAAGGATGGGTAGAGAAAAACATGAAAACGACCAAAGGAAGACCAAAACTCACCTGAGCTCGAGAATGGGGAGAAAACTCGTCCATTTCCGATCTGAGGGCTCTTTATAGGTGGTCTGCTGAACCACCTTCGGCAGCCTAACGTGCCCCCTAAACTCATGCATGTTCGGTGGCCGAACTTGAGGTTCGGCGGCCGAACCTTGGTTCATTCAAACAAGGCTTTCGGAAGCCAAAAGCGCTCCCGAAACCTTCCTATGTTCGGCGGCCGAACTTCACTTTCGGCGGCCGAACCTGGCAATTGCCTCCTTTGTCCTTTCTTTTCAAAACTCAATTCTTTTTCATTTAAAACCAGGAAATCATGTGAAAACATTTTAGAAACACATTTTTACCCCTCAAGAAGACTCTGACATCCTCAAAATTCCAGATTTCAACGGAGATTCCGCCAGAAGGTAGGGATTCCGATGCTGGAATCTAGCCGGGTATTACAAAATGGATATGTATAGATGTATGTATAAAAAAGAAGAAAGGTTTACATAGCATTTCTTAGCTTGAAAAGAAATAAATTTATATTTATGCTTTTTTTGAACTTTAAGCTAAATATTCACCTATATATAATATTTTTATATATAATATTTTTATTATATAAACCGATTTTGAGGTGTGAAAAAAATATTTTTTTAAGAATAAATTGTCTCCATTACATTTGTGGCAAGATTGTAATAATACCATTTTAAGATATAATAAAACCAAAAAAATTATAAACAATAATTTTGTGATTTTTCAAAAAAATTTTAAATTGAAAATTTAAGATAAAATAAAAAATAATATATAAAATTTTAAGTAATCGTTTGTAACTGTTAAACGCATATTTTCAGTTATATATATTTAAATATCTGTTTATAACTGTTGTAATGATTGAATAATATTTTTAAATAAATATATTTAGCTTAAAAAAATATTTATTAGAGAATAGCTTCTATTTAAATTAACTTTAAGTGTTAAGTTATTGATTTATGATATAATTCAATTAATTTTAAATTTTTTTAAAAATATTCCTTCAAAACCCTACTTATTAGAGTTTCTCACGATATAAATACTAAATAAATTTTATAATAGAATTTTTTATTTTCTCTTTCACATAATTTATTTAAATAAATTATTTTTTATAATATTTATTTAATATAATTTATTTTATTGAAAAATAATTTAAATAAATTATTATAAAATTATATATAGTTTCAATCTTTTTAAACAAAAAATAAATTATATTATTTTAAATAAAAAATTATTAGAAAATAAATTAAGAGTGGTTCTTAATTTTAAACAGAGGGAAAAAACGGTTCATCGGATTGAGGAAAAGTTTATAGAAAATGAACAATCAAAATTATTTAGAACTTTAAATCGAATCATACAGATTCAGAAAAATAAAATAAAATCAATTTGATTAAACTGAATCAATCGATTTGATTTAATTTTCCGGTTTAAACTAAAATCCTACGACCTCTAATCATCATGGATGTGCTTTCTCCGAGTCCAGACACGAGAAAGAGGAAAATGGCGTCATAATAGTCGCAAAATGCCCATATAATCCGCTATGACACACAACTCTCTCGTCTCATGTTACTCCGGGGGACAAGCGGTCTCATTAAATGGTGTAATAATGTTCTCATACGCGCGACACGCGCATCTGCTTTTTTTTTTTTTTTTTTTTTTTTTTTTTTTTTTTTTTCGACTTATATTTCCATTCCCCATTTTACGCGCCGCCTCCAAAGTCTTTTTAACTCTTTTTTCCTTGCTTGCTTGACGCAACCAATCTATAAAACTACAACGATTGCTCCTATCTCTCGGTCTCTCTCTCTCCATGACAATAATGGGGTCGCTCTCTGCCGTCAACGGGCCTCTGCATTATCCAGTTGCTCGCCGGGACGAGTCTGTGGTTGACGACTACCACGGCGTTAAGGTCGCCGATCCTTATCGATGGTGCGGAATTGGATTTGAATGTTATATTTTTAATTATTATCATTGTTTAGATTTAAAAATAATGTGTTTGTTGTTGTTGTGTGTTTTATTGATTTTGGCAGGCTTGAAGATCCTGATGCGGAGGAAGTGAAAGAGTTCGTGCAGGAGCAGGTGAAATTGACGGAAAGTGTGTTGAAGTCATGCGAGGCAAGAGAAAAGCTTAGTGAGAAAATCACGAAGCTGTTTGATCATCCGCGCTATGACGCTCCCTTCAAACAAGGGAATAAATATTTCTACTTCCATAACACCGGGCTTCAAGCTCAAGACGTTCTCTACGTGCAGGTAAATTAGTGAATGGTAAATTAGTGAATTATAATTCATCAATTTAGCAAAGAAGATAACTTTCGTTTTACTTAGTTACAATTGAATTGAATTGATACAGGATAATTTGGACGGAGAGCCGGAGGTTTTACTTGATCCAAATGCTCTTAGCGAGGATGGAACAGTCTCATTGAACACGATATCGGTCAGTGAGGATGCTAAGTACTTGGCTTACGGGATTAGCTCGAGTGGGAGTGATTGGGTCACAGTCAAAGTTATGCATGTTGAGAATAAGAGAGTCGAGGCTGACACGTTATCTTGGGTGAGAGTTTACTGTATTCAGTTATATTGAGGGGTGAAATTCGAGTAATTTTGGTGCTTATCAGATTTTCTACATGAATTTGTCGTACAGGTTAAGTTTTCAGGTATTAGTTGGACCCATGACAGCAAAGGGTTTTTCTATAGCCGTTACCCAGCTCCCAAGTACGTAAGCATCATCATCCAATTTGTTGGCATCTCCTTTGGGATGCCAAATTTTAATTCTAATGGTTCCCATCAATTTGAGTTGAACTAGGAAATTTGAGGAAATTAGGTGTTATAAACAATTTTGAATGACACTTGAGGGAACATGTTTCATATAGACATACATTATCAAAGAGATAGGAAGCCTAGTGTGACAACGGATTAAACTTAGCTAATATCTTGAATCCAATCATGAAGTCAACTATGTAGGTGTAGGGTGAGATGATAAAATAGTTAGTTTGTTGAATGATTGTGTTTTACAAACTGCATTGGTATTTGCTGGATTGTTTTTTTGGGAAAGATTACAGAAATGATGTTTGGTACATTATCTGAGATTGTAAATTGATATTTTTCCCCTGCAGAGACGGAGAAAACTTAGATGCTGGGACAGAGACTAGTTCTAATCTCTACCATGAATTATGCTATCATTTTTTGGGCACAGATCAATCTGAAGATATACTATGCTGGAGAGATCCTGAAAACCCTAAATACATGTTTGGAGCTAGTGTGACAGACGATGGGAAGGCAAGCCTTACTGATATTTTATCTCATGGATTTGGCAAACAATGGTCGATGAATGCTGTACAATTTATTCGTCCTGATTAACTAGCATTACCATCACAATGAATGTTAATCGTAGAAAATAAAAATGTTTAATCTTTTCTTTTTTGGGTTGGGGGAGTGGGGTGGGGAGCAGCATTGTTCTGAAGTGTTGCTTCATATGGAAGGTGAACTACATGCTTATGGACTTCTAGTTCTATCTTTCTAAGTGGCTTATTTCTTTTGTGTTATTCTGCAGTATCTTCTGCTGTACATTGATGAAAGCTGTGATCCAGTGAACAAAGTGTACTACTGTGATATGTCTGCATTTCCTCAAGGCCTTGAAGGTTTCAAAGGAAATCATCTGCTTCCATTTATCAAGCTTATTGATGAATTTGATGCACAGTATCAAGCCATTGCAAATGATGAAACCCTGTTTACTTTTTTGACTAATAAAGATGCTCCTAAATATAAACTAGTCCGGGTAGATTTGAAGGAGCCAAGTATTTGGACAGATGTTGTCCCAGAAGCTGCAAAGGATGTTCTAGAATCAGCATGTGCTGTTAATGGTGATCAGATGATTGTAAGCTACTTGAGTGATGTCAAGTATGTTTTACAGGTGAGGGATCTGAAAACAGGATCCTTGGTGCATCAATTACCTATTGACATTGGCTCAGTTAATGGGATATCCGCAAGACGGAAAGACAGTACAGTATTTATTGGATTTACTAGTTTTCTTACCCCTGGTATCATATATCAATGCAATTTAGATGCTGAAGTTCCAGATATGAAGATATTTCGAGAAATTAGTGTAGCAGGATTTGATCGCACAGAATTCCATGTGGAGCAGGTGACTATTATCTTTGTTTACATTTTAGCGCATGACTTTAATAGAAACTTGATTCCTGTCCAGCCCTTCTTATGTACTTTGTGGGACAACTTGCTGACAATTAAATTCATAGAATTTATTCTATATGTCCATTTCTATTGTGTCTGTATTGTATAACTAAATTAATAACGTATTTTATTGGATGATCTGTTTTCAGGCTTTTTTCCCTAGTAAGGATGGTACCAAGATACCAATGTTTATTGTGGCCAAGAAGAATATAAAATTGGATGGATCACATCCGTGTTTGTTATATGGATATGGTGGATTTAACATTAGTCTGACACCATCATTTAGTGTCAGTCGTATTATACTCACAAGGCATTTAGGTGTTGTCTACTGCATTGCAAATATTCGTGGTGGTGGAGAATATGGTGAGGAATGGCACAAAGCAGGCTCACTTGCAAAAAAGCAGAATTGCTTTGATGACTTCATTTCTGCTGCTGAATACCTTATATCTACTGGTTATACCCAACCGAGTAAGTTGTGCATTGAAGGTGGAAGCAACGGTGGGCTTCTTATTGGGGCTTCCATAAATCAGGTGGAGAATTTATTTATTCGCCTGATTGCACTTTAGTTCCATCTTTTATCATAGTTTAATTTTGTTTGAGACCTTATCTGTGGCAGAGACCAGATCTTTTTGGTTGTGCTTTGGCTCATGTTGGTGTTATGGACATGCTGCGGTTTCACAAGTTTACAATAGGTTAGTTGAATTTCTTTGGCTATACTGGTAACTTCTTTGTCACCATGTTCTTACTGAACTTTGTTTTTTAGGTCATGCGTGGACTTCTGATTATGGCTGTTCAGACAAGGAGGAAGAGTTTCATTGGCTAATTAAGTAAGAAAAAGTGTATTCTATTACTGTATTTCCGTTCCATATTTCATATGGTTCAGCAAAAAAGGGTCTGGTGTCTACGTTTATTTGATTCCCATACTGGTTTCCCAGTCCTCTAGATCACAACATAGAAAGATGTTCTAGAGTGAACCGAATCCAGTGCACCGAATCCAGTTTAGCTTCATTGTCACCTAGTTTTGAATTACATAGCCACATAGGTTTTAGGAAAGAAGGCTATGAACCCATTAATCCATATCTACTTTATCATAAAGGCCTATTGATTGGACTGCAACTCTTCAGTTAATCTAATACACCCACAGCAGAACTTGTCATGGTATGAGCTTTTGAGCTGATAAACCTACTTGATGTTAAACTGCAACTGCATTTTTAGATGGAATACCATTTAATTTTTCCTCCGCAATTATGTTTTGTATGGGGCATGAGTATTCCTTTTCTAGTCCTCTGCCTTGGCAATTTTCTCCATTATTTTCTTTTTGTTTCAGATGTTTGTTTTCATTTCTCAGGTACTCACCACTGCACAATGTGCAAAGACCATGGGAACAACATCCTGATCAACCTTGTCAGTACCCATCAACCATGCTACTTACTGCTGATCATGATGATCGAGTTGTACCATTACACTCGCTGAAGTTGTTGGCGGTTAGTTCTCTATGGTGAATGTTCTCAAAGTTTTGCTACGACACTATCATGAATGATTGGTTGGTTTTATATTGTTACATTGTGAAACACTCCATTTCAGACTTTGCCAAGGCCGTTCATTGGATAGACCAAAACCAACCTTGAATGAGCCTGGTATATTCAGGTTGATTCCGAGCAAATACCAGACTTTTTCTTAGAAAAAAGAAATAAAATTATTGGAAAAAAATTCAATCGTTAGATTTATCAAATCGTAACCAAACTAAAATCTAATCAAAACCAGACCAGAACTAAAACTAGAACCACAAGACCCTGCAGTTCCAGTATTGGTTCCCATGAATCTTGAGCAGAAATGGGATTTCAATTCAAGCTGATTTTGGTTCAGTTCTGCTATTGCCCAGGCCGACCCAATTTCATGTTTCCGTTCTAGTCATCAATAGATTAGTTCTAGTTATCTCCAAAAGCTGTAGATGCTCTCTGAAATATATTCCTGCATGTGCACTTCTGCATCCGCTCACGTTCTCGCACAAAAACGTTACTTGCAGACCATGCAGTATGTTCTCTGCACAAGCTTGGAGAATAGCCCCCAGGCCAACCCAATAATAGGTCGCATTGAGTGTAAGGCTGGACATGGAGCTGGGCGTCCAACACAAAAAATGGTAATGGTTAAATTTTTTTTTCTTTTATTCCTTTTTCGATATCTTCTAGTCTTATTGTTGTTTTTTACTATGTTAACTCAGATTGATGAAGCGGCCGATCGGTACAGCTTCATGGCAAAGGTGTTGGATGCAACTTGGAATGAGTAGCAGATGAATATATGGACATCGGAAAAAAAAGAGCTAGGGAACATTTCAGGTTCATTTTCCCCATTCCCCATAGAACAGTCGAAATTATTAAGATTGACCATTATTTGCAGCTATATTATTATTATCATTTTTTTTTGGAAAGAACAAGTTAAAAATTGGTTATTGACAGGTTTCAGTTTTTGGTTGTCTGAGTTTCCGAAATAGGTACCCTGTTTGCTATAGTTTTTATATTCTAAGTTATAAAATTACAACAGGCAAAGTAACCAAGACAAAAGAATCACTCGGGGTGGAAAAAGTAGCAGACATGAATGGCTGAACGGTGTCTATTACTTGAAATAAGGGGAAAAAATATATATGCTTATGTGCGGAGGTAGATTCTTTTCCTTCTTCTTTAACGAAGTAAAATAAAAATTTTGATCTTATGTCATTTTTATTATTTATATAACTAATTACATAAAATACCAAATTAATAGAATATATACGTTATAGAAAATAAGAAATATGATTTTCATAAATGAGTAACTATGAATTAATTATTTTAATTTAATAAAATAAATTGTGAACATTTTATTAGTTTTATAGAAAATATTATATTATATTATATTACATTATATTATATTTGTTTTGTTTTAAGTATTATCATTCTTATGTTAATTTAATATATTTTTTATGAAATCATTGCTTTATTAAAATAAAAATTTATTTTATATAAAATTTATAGATTAAACACAGTTTCATAAAGTTAAGATTTTTCTTATTGAATAAAGTAATACTATTTTATTTAAACAAATTAACCATAAATATCATCATTTTTGAAATAATAAAAGACTCACTAAAGGAATAACGTGATGCCCGGGCTTTATTATTATTATTTTTTTCCATAATTTACGGTTTCGATTCCCAGCCAATTATTTGAAGTACGAATGAGCCTAATTTCAAGCAAAAACAGTTTTAAGCCATCTTTTTAATATGTTTATATTTTTTGCTTAAATACAAAGCAATCCACTGCTGTACTCAAACTTGACTATAGTCCTTAATTCCTTGTATTGAAGTTATTTTTATTTATGGACTTGAAAATTGAACAACAAAATACATTAAAAAATAAACAACACTGTACTCGGGATTAGGGACCTCATCAGAATTCCACCTATTGTAAACAAAATTCTTGAAGATATATTTATATAATAAAGGCCACAACAGAAGTTTGACCTTTGTATTGATAATATGAGCTGCGGATCATCGTAAACCTGCAATGAGATTATGGGTAACTTGACCTATGCAATGGCAAGGTCTAGCGACAATTATTTAACAGTATATGTAGAGAATAAAATCCTCTGTTCGACAACTATTGAACCTTTTTTTCCCTAGTGATAACTATAGAACTAATTTCACAATGCTGATGTTAAACGACGGAGGTCCACAAAGCCTGACAAGACTGCTCGTTTTCTTTCCTTTACCTTTGCCTGATATATAACCCTGCAGATGACAATACCCATCTCTATATACAGCTCAGAAAGGAACGAAAAAAATTGAACTAAAAAATAACACTAGCAAAGATCAAGGAACTGAAATTCTACCTCAGGCCTGTGACTGTCAGCCACATCTCAGTGATTAAGGTTTCACCAGGGTACGCATGTAAAAGGAATCGACCAGATATGTTTTTAACTAAACTTGCATCTCCTCTGCAAATACGTTTGATGATGGCTCTAACTGCAAACCCAAGTGTACATAGCCCATGCAATATTGGACGGGGAAATCTTTGACAAGAGATAATACAGGAATAAATCAATTTTCTCTCTTCATTATTATTTTGTTTGGGGGGGGGGGGGGGGGGGTTGGATAGTTTAGGATATATATAGGTGCTCGAATGCTGAAATAATCAACGACATCAGAAATGTGATTCTCATTTGCATGAACCAAGTGTGATTGAAATTCACACGGTGGATGTATGGTTAGGGCAATGTATTCCGACTATTATATTGATAGTAAGAACTCAATTGCCGATATGATCTTCAGGAACACGGTTTTCAATTTGTTACCAATGAAAGTAATGGCTTTCCAACAATATAATCATTCGGATCATGCGACTGCAGATATCATCCACAACCATACTTTGTAACATCATAGCTATAGGACAGGCATACCTACCCAGCAACTTTAGCAAACATAGGATCTGAATGCAAGGGATTAAAATCACCAGAAAGCCTATATAACAATGCCTGCAGGAAAAGTTCAGGACAAAGTCAAGAATATCACAATGGAGATGGAATAAGAATAAAAAACTTTTCAAGAAACCACTGATATTGGACCTTGAAAGCTTGAGCTGTAGATGTCAGAAACTTGTGAATTAACTTCAATGTAATGCCAGAAGTATCACAAATTTCTTAAAGATGAAGGGATGCAAGTTAATAGCTTAAAGATTTCACCCTAGAAAATGAATCATTGTTCTCGGTGTCTGCGTAAACAGCCATTAGCCAGTATGGCGCATCACCCGTTTTAGAACAGCAAAACCATAGGAAAATTGTAGGGAAAAGAAGAGGATAAGATATGTTCAGCTGGTTAGCAATATTGCCGGACTGAGAGGAGTAGCACTTCTTTCTCTCTATATATCCATTATTCCAAATTTTATCATGATCCAAAGTGAAGATAGATATATAAAAATTGAAGAAAGTAATGTTGTGCATAAAATATTAATTACTATATATTTCTGATCTGGAAATAATGGGATCTGTACTGCTTGCCTGAGATGGTTGAATGAAATCTTCATATACTGCAAAAGGTGGACTTTTTGGAATTTTTATAGCTGCAACCTGGTCTTTTGGATAATTGGTGTAAGAATATGGATGAGTTGAGTTTGAGAAGCCACCAGCACCTCGAAGATAAGCAGTTGATCTGCAGAATGCAAAACAAATAGTATATCATCAGAGATCAATAACATGGAAGAGAGATTAGATATTTTAAGCATGCACTCACCTGTTCATGCATAATAATTCGCCAGACTCTCTCTCGTAACTTTTTGTTTCAATCTCAACAATGGCTGCCTTCCCTGAATAATTATGAGAAACAATTATCTTACACAAAGTCAATACCCTATACTAAATACCCCAAACTACCATTAATTTCAAGAAAGGGTGCATGAACTTCCATATAGATTTGCTTCAAGATCTGGGAGATGTGTACTTTCATATAGGTCCCCATCCCAACTACAAACCCCTTATTCATACTAATTCTACGTGTGAGTTTAGAACAAGAAGTTGAGCATCTGAATACTGCCATGAGTTTAGGACAAGCATTCCTGCTAATGAACACAAACCTTTGTCATGCAATCCAGCGAGACTAACTTTATTATGTATCTGCATCAGGAAAAGACTAAATGACTTAAAGCAAAAAGAATATATATATATATATAAAGTAACAAAAAGAATATATATACATATATAAAGTAAGGGGGCAAATTCATCAAGTATTAATACTGAGCAAAACTATAACCATTGAAATGATCAATCGACCACCACAGGAAACTTACAGATGCACTTGATGGAAATGGCTTGTACAGTTCTATATATTGCTGTCCATGCAGCAGAAGCCGCGGATCATATCTGTACATTGAAACCATTTTGCACTTACCTTTTCTTTCGCCACAACAAACACATAAGCATATCTAACAAAATGTAAGGTATTTACCAAGGTAACAGTTCATGTAGGAGACTAAATAAGCCCACATTGACTTTCAGTGAGCATTGAGAAAATAAAGTCAAATAAGGAAAATTTCACAAAAGCAAATGCAACACTACTTACTGCAAGCCAGGCAAATTGATCCCATTTTTCATCAATCCAAGTGAAAATAGAGCAGCAAATGTTGGCAAGACCTGCAAATCCAGAAATATTATGGTAAAAAAGTTTACTGCTAGTTCATGAATAGAGAACCATAACTCCGAAGCAACCAGCGTACCGCAACTCCAAAAAATTTCTTTTAATACCAAAGGAAGACCTCGCGGAATTGGTGGTTTTGATCTGATGAATCATTTAAAAATTTATAAAAAAAAAAAAAAAGGACCTGACACAGTTATCATTCTATACCTGGATAGATTGCTGTCTTTTTTCATGATAGACAAATTTAAGCTCCTCAGCATCAATGGCATCGCGGCCACATGCTCCAACGCCCAAAGCATAAACCGCTGCATCTCTGTTCATAAGAAAGGTATATATATGCAAACCTCCATTGATTATATATGAATAAAACCTTGGAATTGCAGCATATAAACCAAAACACAATTGCTCTACCTTTCGGTATAAACGTAGATTGACTGCCTCGATATGGGAAAAAAAAAAAAAGGAAAAAAGGAGCAAATATGTTAAGATGCAATCCTAAAAAGATACTACCCTAATATTAAGAAAATTTCTGTTCTTTTCATAACAGAGAAGAGATACCTCAGGGAATCTATGAGCAAGAACGCGATGAGGATCGAACTGTGAAGGCTCCGCCATTAGAGGCGTTTGTGAGAATTGAAGAAGCTTTTCAAGTCGTAGTAACTAAAGCGATTAATACTTGGTGGATAGGCATCTATCCATACCTGAGCTCTTCGAGTCCGGTACAGCATACAGAGATCGCTATCACATTCGGAAAATTGAACACGGGAGTTGAAACGGCAATTGAGGTGCAGTATTGGAGATTATTGTTGGCAAAATCTATCGCCGGCGGTCCCAACGCAGTTGCCTTCGCTTCCGACTTGCAATTTTATTAGTATTATTTTTTTAAGATGAGAGGACAATTTATTTTAGCTTTTTTTTTTTTTTTTTTCTGTTTATCGTGCATTGTTTGCATTAAAAAGCCTGACCAGTACAAAGGACTGAAGCTCAGACATTAGACATACCGAAGCCCAAAAGCCACAACCCAGTCCAAGCCACTGCCTACGCACAGATGGCCTAAACCAGAACAGTCTCGCCAGAAAGCACAATCACCGCCTCCAATCATCCACAGGGAGGAGAAACGGAAATCCATTGCATGCCCCAATAGCCGTCCACAAACAGAAAAATTACACAATCATAACCAGAACGGCAACCGAGACAAGAACTAAAAAAAAAAAAAGAAGGATAACTTAGAATTCCCTACACTAACATTAGAAGAGAAATAATCAGCAAGAAAAAAAAGAATCGAGTTCTAAACACAATGACTAGCATGAGACAGTGCCTACTAATAGAGTGGGCAGCACTATCATGCACTATATATTAAAAACACTGATAAGATCAATCGCTATTAATTCCAAAAAAGGATATATTAAAGAAAAGAGAATAAAAACAACGTGAAAGAGAGAGCATCAAGCTTGCCCTGACCATCAAATCTCCCCAATACACCAGAACTTAGAATTCTCTACACTAACATCTGAAAAAGAAACAATCAGCCAAAAAAAAAAATCCAATTCCAAACATAAGGACTAGCATAAAGGCGATGCCTGCCTAACAATAGAGTTGGCAGCAATATCATGCACTATATATTAAAAACACTGATAAGATTAATCGCTATTACTTCCAAAATGTAAGAATTCAGCAACAACGGCTTCACATCCCCGGCACAACAGAAGCTCAAAATTTTGGGAGTCCTCGGTGATCAATGGCGTACTGAAGCATAGCAAATACTAAGAAAATGGAGTTTTATAACAGAAGCCTTTTTCCGGCTAAAATGTACACCTAGTTTTCACATTCTGTCTTCTCTCCTCCTTGGTGCACAAGTAATGATTTGGTCCACTCTCAGAATCATCTCAGCAGCCTCAGTTGCAGAGAGTAGTATGGCCTGCTTAACTTTGAAAGCTTCAGAAATCCCTAGCTCAGCCATATCTCCCACCTGCAACATTTGAAAGATATCACGAGTCAGACAAATGGAAATATAATACAATGACAGTTAAGACTTACGCTGTCCAGTCAAAGCAACAAAAGTGGCATATTACAGCGAGTAAATCTGTGTCACTTCTTTGGTACACCAAATAAGTACTACTAAACCACCCCCCCTCCGCCCTCCAAATGAACTCCCATACAAAGCCTAAAAATTTAGAACCAATTACATCCCAAAAATCACCCATGCCTCGAAATTCGAAATGGCAGAGATAGATCAACAAGGACCAGTATATTCCCGTGAATTAGGAGCTGAATCTGAACTTTCTATTCTTGATACTTACAGATCCAGTGATGACATCAATCCCTGCAGTGCAACCCTCCTTCTGGTGCTCAGCTCGGAGCTGGGCTATCAATTCAGCACTGTCTAAACCAGCATTATCTGCAATGATAGTTGGAATTGCAACAAGTGCCCTTGAGAATGCCTCAATAGCATGGGACTTCTTCCCTGGAGTTGTTCGGGCCAGCTCATCCACATCTTTCGCCATCACCATCTCAGGCCATCCACCACCAAGCAAAACCCTACTGTCATTGACCGTCTGAGACAGCACACACAAGGCATCATGCAGAGATCTTTCTGCTTCATCAAGCACATGATGGCTGCCATAGATAATGACGCATAAAAATATAAGTGCTACTAAGAGGTTCAATTCCAACGTTAAAGGCAACTGGAAATATTTAACCATATGTTTCAGCTACTCAAACCTGTGACCTTTCAGTCATAAAAGAGCAATCAAATTATTGCACAGGTCATCCTCAATATCATTACATAATCTGGAAGAACATTGAAAAAGAAAAGTTCAAATTATGTACCTTGCACCTCTTAGTACAATAGTACACGCCTGACCCAATTCAACCCCGGAAAAGTGGATCAACTTGTCTTCACCAATCATGATTTCCTCAATAAGCTTGCAGTGACCAAGCTTAACCGACTCAGGATTATCAAAGGTTGATGCAATTTCACCGCCAGTCACTAAAGCTAGACGTTCAATCCCATCAAAATCAGCATGCTCAATTGCAAGTATTCCAGCATTAGCAAAAAGTTCCTCTGGGAAATTGTAAATTAATTGCCTGTTTACAAAGCAGTTAATCCCATGAGCTATTATCTTGTCCACCTTTTCCCTCATTTTTTGCTTCTCAGCTGCTTCAATATCTGCAACCCTAGACATTGAATCAACACGAACTCGTGCCCCATATATCTTCACTTTGTCTGTGTCCATTGCAGTATTTGCCACCAAAATCTTTGCATTCTCTATGCGCTTGGGTTGCCCAATACCTATTTTCTTGTCAAGGATAAATCTGAAGAAGCAGAAGACCCAAATTTGAAAAACCTATTAGATCCCAGTAGATTATAGAAGTAACATAAGAGTGACGCATTGCATCTAAATCTACAAGGCAAAGATGTTAACCAATGTTCCTTCATTTATCATAATATGGTTACTTACAAGCAACAGCTTTCTACAAAAATGTTTTACTCATTTACACAAAAATTCCGAGTTATGAAGTTACATATTAACAAACAAACAAGGAAATTCATGTGCCATACTATGAAAAACTCCAAATGATCTTTAAAACATGTACTCACCCTTCATCCAAGAAAGAATCCTTTAGTGATCCCCCAGGCTTCTTGATAATTTGTATGGCCTCTAAGTTTGTGCTACCCTGCCATTCAATTAGGAAAAAAAAAAAGATGATCAATAAAAAAATTTAAGAAAAAAACATGGCACAAATAATTGATCTCAGAAAGGGGGAGAATAGATTGAACCATCAGGAACTGTCAGAAAAAATTACACCACCTCTTGTACAAGAAGCAAACTAAAAAAGACAATATTCAAACTGCTGCATTGCATAATTTTTTTGAACATCCAAGAATAATGACTGCACTTGATGGAATATTAAAGACGCTACTGTGAGACTATGACAGATTAACAACAACAACAGCAACACCAACAATAATATTAGAAAGTAAACTAATGTAAATGTTGATTACAGTTCACCTTTAGCCTCAAAACAGCATCCACAGCTAGTTTTGCAAAATGTTCTTTATCCTGTGATAGAATTTTGGAACTCAAAGTGGTCATTGCAATCTTCATCAAGTCCAGCTTGAATTTCTCTGCATTATTCCATAATGCCATGCATTAGACGCACCGATGCCAGTCAAGAAAAAACACTGAAAGCATGATCAAGCTTGTGAAAACACATGCAAATATATAGAATACTTCACAATAAACAAATTAGTATCAAATAAACTCGTGCAACAGTTCATATCTATACAATTTCAGATGTAAAAATTTAGCAATGAAAAAAAGTAAAATAAAATAATAAACAATTTAGCACCAAAAAAACAGTTTGCATGCACCATGCAGGATTGAAAAAAAAAGAAGAGATCGGTGATAAGTATCTTAGAACTAATAAATACCTTCATTCTCTTTGTTGTCCACAACTTTTTGCAACAACGCATTGTGAGCACATTCTGCTGCCATTCGATAACCTGAACAATCAAACATGCACCATAGTAATATCTCACATTATGGGAGCAAAATTTTGAAATTATAATAACTTGTCAAGGATTTGGTCTCTAGAACCATAAGGACAAGACAAAGCATAATCATGGCAATATTCAAAGTACAAAGATTGCAACAGTTTTTTTTTTTGGGGGGGTGCGTTTGCTTCATCATCAGCAGTTTAGCATACATGACCTTACATGATATTTTCATTGATAGAAATTGCCCACCATTATAAAAAACAGAAATAATGTTCCCAAATATGTTGCTAAATATAGAATTATTGAGGAAGGGAAAGAGGAGAATATTTGAAGGAGAAGAATAACTCATCCTCTAGAGGAAAAAATGTGATGAGCAACGAGATAATGTCTGATGCAATGTTTTGGACACGGTATAAATGATGAAAATCCAGTATTCAAAATATATCTACCAACTACATAAAATAAAGCTAGAAAAACAAAAGACGAAGGAAGGAATGGATGAAACACAAAACCAAATTTTTAGAACAGACCTGCAATTATTGTCATCGGGTGAATCTTTGCTGCCACCAGCTTTTCTGCCTCTCTCAAAAGCTCCCCAGCCAAAACAACTACAGAAGTTGTTCCATCACCAACCTCATCATCTTGAACTTTTGAAATATCTGGCCAATGAAATACCAAACAATAATTTCCACCAAGCTGTCATCAACATCAAAATGATATTGGGAGATATGTACTTGGTTTTATTGCTATTTTCAACAATTTTCTGGCAATGGCTAGCTGCACTACATTCAGTTCCATTTTCAACTTTTTATTTCTCCTTTAGAGGAAAGGACAGGCTAGCAATTAGGCTATTCTTCAAGCAATATCTAACATTCTATAAAGATTATAATTGATTGCAAAAGAAAGAGAGGTCTTTGTCAACAAAAACCGCACCTTTTCCCAAATGTAAGAAGTTCAAACAAATAGTAAGCACCCCTAACTGTCATAGACTTTGACTTCATTTATGGGGGAAAAAATACAAGAGCAACAATATATGCAAGGCAGAGAAGTAGCGAAAGAATACCAACTAGAACTTTAGCAGCTGGGTTATCAATATGAAGGGACTTTAAGATGGTGGCCCCATCATTTGTAACAGTAACTTCACGCCCTCTTCCAGTTGATTGCAAAATTTTATCCTACGCAGATGGAGCAACACATAAACAGGTTGCAGTGATAGCATACTAAATTAAAGACAAAGATTATCAGCAATGCCTTCAAAATTGGCAACATAATAATGGAAGAATAAAGCCTACCATTCCCTTTGGTCCTAATGTTGTCTTGACCAAGTCAGCAATTGCCATCGCACCAACAAATGATGCCTAATAAAAAGAAAGATTTGAATTACGATGGAAAATAAAATAATAAAGATAGATAAACAGAAAGAGAGAGAGAGAGAAGCTATCGTCAAGCATAGTTCACAGCCAAAAGAAATGTCCATAATGACCAGAAGCCCAGATGAGATAGAAGCATCATTTACTAAGAGAGCAGGCACAATAACAAAGTCTAGACAACTTACTTTCTACAATTTTTTTTTTAAATACTGTGCATTATTAGTTGATGTCTCGCTTAAAGCATGCATCATGGTGCAAATTCAAACAAAACTCACCATTCTGGCACGCTCTCCTTTTTCTTCACTAGCTTCATCTTTAAGAATTTTCTCAACCTGTGAACAAAAATTAAAAACAAACAATTTACATCGTGCACCATGAAAAAGAAAACAAATGTCCCAAAAAGAAAAAAAGAGGTAGACGAGAGGAAATGAGAAAGCAATGCATTAGTTAACATACCGCCATTGCACTCGAGTAAAGATGCTCAAAGTTAGAATCTGAAAATTAGCAGGACAAAAAATTAGCCCAACGAAACAGACCTAATCAGAACGAATGAAGTGCGAAAAATAACCCTAAGCTTTCACAACGACTATCTATACCATCTAAGCAACAAGCCAATCAGTTAGTTTAGGGGAAGAGTATATAACAATAATGATACAATAGTAATCGCCAGAATTGCTCAATAACTAGAGTTTTTGGTAGTATCTCCCATTTTTTCTCTCATTTTCCCAAGAGCTAAACAGAATGAGTGAAAAATGAACATGCTACACAAACAGAAATATAATACAGATTCAAAAGCAAGATCACACCATAAATTAGAAAGTGAAACTAAAACCTAGCAAGAGCAAGAAGTTAGTGCATACCTGAAGAAAGATTGAAGACGATCGAAAGGAGCTTTTTGAGACCTGGATCCCGCCGAAAATGTAACTAGGGCGTCCAGCTATGATTTTTGCTTCAATACCCGCAGCAGCAGCAGCAGCACTCGAGTGATATAGTGCTGATCAAGCTCATTGTAGTGTATGGTTCCACTTGGTAAGATCAAGGGTTTAGGACAATCACAACCGTCGATTTGGGGCATACGAGTGGGCCAAAGCATAACTGAGAAGTCATTATTGGGTTGACGGAGCACAATAAGATAACTGTGTCATTTAGCATCGATACTTTGCGACGAACTCTCGCGAATCCCTGAGAATTACTAAATGGCCCAAGGCCCAAATGAGCTCGAGGTTTTTTTAGCGATTTATAAAGTAATCAAGTTTTCAGGGGGAAAATAATAATAATTAAATCTATTAAACCAGCGTTACACCTTTAATTACAAAACTAAGCTAAACCTAAAATCAACAATTCCATAAAAAAAATTATCTGAATCAAAGTGACGACCGCCGGGCCTCACTACCCTAGAGTAAGGCCGGGTCCAAGAACACAGTATTGGTCCAAAACCCGTAAAATCTTCTCTGAACGATTGGTCCAGCATTTCCAGCCCTGACCCAGGCACACGGGACAGGTCGGTCGCCCACAAACCCAGGTCCAACAAGAAAAAGTCCAGCCCAGTGACGTGACATGAGGAAGGACAGCAGGCCCAGTCACTTCACAGTCCTGCCCGCATGCGCGCCGGAGGGAATTAAATGGCCGCCTGGCATGGAGAGAGGCTCGAACACTTTCGTATGTACGGACCCGCGTGACATAGATAAGTGGTACTGTAGCAGAGAGGTCGTTAGGCGTCACTAGTAGACAAATGGCAACGAATAAAAGGAGAGGAATACTCTCCTCTCCATCTAAGCTCACACAACTACTGAAAACCCCATTATTTTGAATCTCAGAACATCAATTGGCGCCGTCTGTGGGAATGAGAGAGATCTTTTCATCACCGGAGTTCCTTTCTTGCAAAATCCACTAAGATTTATAATGGCAAATCACAATGAAAACCACACCTTTAACCCTCCAAATGACCTGAACTCTGTCCAAAAAGGGCAGTAGTTCTTGTAACGACCTGGAAACCGGACCGCTACCGGCGCTAGGATTTAGATCGACTTAAGGTCGCCAGAACTCGTAGCAAGCCTACTATGCATCATGTGTACCTGATAAAATCTCATACATGAACATACATTTTCATAAAAAATTTAAACCTTTCATATACCAAGCTCGACCTGTGCATTCATCATAAATTATAAACATAAAACCCACACTAGAGCCCTCATCAAATGCTCTAGTATGATCATCATCATATACATCAAGTTTGGATCAACATAACTCGTTATAAAACTTTTACATAAAAACATGTTCACTGGAATTTACCATAAACATAAACTAGGGCAAAGCACAAATCTAATCCATTATATAGTGCATGTCCACTACTAATCTATTACATAAACTTATACCAGCCTCTAGCCGACCTCCCGCTCTATCTCTGATCCTGTAAACCAGGGGTTAGGAGAAAGGGATAAGCTACAAGAGCCTAGTGAGCAGAACCATAAAAACAATTTAATAAACATATGCTCTCATAAAATGCATCACATCACAAACAATTCACATCAAGGATGGACTTGTCACCAGTAACCCTTTACATATCCAATGTGCCCGGCCCTCGACGGAGCTTCTCAGGACTTTCACTTAAACATAACATAACATATCCAACTGTGCCATGGGTGTAGAATGGGCAGCCCTGGTCTTTCCCTTTCATAGTGCCAGGGCGCGTAGAATGGGCAGCCCTGGTCTTCTGTATCCGTATCATATCATAACCTACTCGAGGGCTAGTGGGTCATCCAACATTCATCCACATCAACAATAAATTATGCAATGCATCATATTCGTGAATTCTAATGCAAACATCCTATAACATGGCATTCATGATACATGAACATGCTCAAAAGTTTGATTACTTAAAAATAATAGTTTAGTTCTACTCACCTCTGGCTGACGCTTTACTAACAAAGGAGCAGCTGACTCACTGCTGGCTTCTACGGTCTCTCGGGTCCAAACCTACATAGGTGGACTCAAATGAGGGACCAAACATAATTCTATCAAGACTATAAACAACTCCTCAAAAACCCCCCTAAAACATCATAAAACAAGCACACAAAACAAGTGAAGGAAGGCTGGGCAGGGGACTTTCGGCGACAGGTTCAGCGGCCGAAGGTCCCTACAGATCCGAAAGTCAGGCACTTTCGGGGGCAGGTTCGGCGGCCGAAACTCCCTTCCAGATCCGAAAGTCCATTCTTTCGAGGGCAGGTTAGGCGGCCAAAGACTGCCTCCACAGGCAGGTTCGGCGGCCGAACCTTGCTTCGGCTGCCGAACCTGGGTTCTCCGGAATGGCAGAACCCGATTCCTCCCTAAGCATTTCAGCCCCAAAACTCTCAAATCCTCACACCCAACTTTCTACAACATGCATACTCACTCCCACATGCATAAGGGGTATAAAACTAGCCTAAACCCCCAACAAACAACTATAAAACAATATACAAGCAAACATTCATCAACACAACTAACACAAACCCTAAAACTTTAGATCTAACCAACACATGCATCTTTACCCCTCAACCCTTCATAAAACTTAATTAAAACATAAGAAAAGGCAAGGATCTACACTTACCTCTCGAATATCGAAGGTAGATGTGACCCAAACTTGGAGATGAGAAGGAAAACGGTCTCCAGAGGTCTCCAAGTTTTAAAACTTTGGATTCAAGCTTAAAACTTCAAAAACAAGCGAAAACTCATGAAAATCTTGAGAGATTTGAAGGAAAAACACAAGATCATCAAGGGGTGGCGGAGACTCACCTTGCCCAGAAATGGAGAGAGAAAGCTCTCTCATTTTAGGGCTAAGGACCTCTTATAGGTGGCTGGCCAGACCACCTTCGGGGGCCGAAAGGAGATGTAACGACCCGAAATCGGACCGCTACGGGCGCTAGGATCCAGATCGACTTAAGGTCGCCGGGGCCCGTAGCAAGTCTAACATACAACCTGTCATACCTGTTAAATCCCATACATGATCATATATTTACATAAAAATTTTAAATTTTTGATCTACCAAGCTTGACCTGTGCATGCACCATAACATTAAACATATAAACCCCATACTAGAGCCCTCATCAAATGCTCTAGCTGGGTCAACATTACATACATCAAGCTTGGTTTATATCACATTAATAAACATTACAAATAGATCATGTATCAAAAGGGATTAACCATAAACTCTTGGGTCAAGCACAATACTAATCCTCAATACGAATTTATACAATATCTTACAATACATTACAATATCTTTCATTATTTTCTCATGTCCACATCTAACCATTACATACACTATGCCTTTACTCTTGCTGACCTCCTGATCTATCCCGAACCTGCAAGCCTAGGGGTTAAGGGAGAGGGGTGAGCTACTAGAGCCCAGTGAGCAGAATAGTGAACAATATATTAAAAACACATGCTTTCATGGAATGCATCATATCACAAACAATTCACATCAAGGATGGACTTGTCACCAATAGCCCTCTACATATTCCAATGGTGCCAAGGGCGTAGAATGGGCCTCACTGGTCTTTCTCTTAACATATCATAACATAACATTCTAATATGCCAGGGGCGTAGAATGGGCCTCACTGGTCTTTCTCTTACTCTGTGCCAGGGGCGTAGAATGGGCCTCACTGGACTTCCATACCGTATCATCGTCATCATATCATATCGAGGGCTAATGGGTCATCCAACATCCATCCACATCAACATCATAATATGCAATGCAACATATTCGTGATTTATAATGCAAACACCCTAGTATATATCATGGCATTCGTGATGCATGAACATGCTCGAAATTTATTTGCTTTGAAATATAAAGATCCATTCTACTCACCTCAGGCTAACTCTGAAGCAGCTATCTCACTGCTGGGGTCCTCGGTTCCTCGGGTCCAAACCTACACAGGTGGACTCAAATGAGGGACCAAACATACACTAACATGACTCTAAACATCTCCCAAAAAAACCCCTAAAACATCATAAAACAATCATAGAAAGCATGCAAAGGAAGGCTGAACAGGGCACTTTCGACTGTAGGTTCGGCGGCCGAAAGTCCCTCCAGAGCCAAAACTCAGCCACTTTCGGCGATGGGTTCGGCGGCCGAAAGTGGTTCCAGAGCAGAAACTCGCCAACCTTCGAGGGCAAGTTCGGCGGTTGAAAGTCCCTTCCAGAGCCGAAAGTCCAAACTTTCAGGGGCAGGGTTCGGCAGCCAGAACTGCCTCCACAAGCAGGTTCGGCGCCCGAACATGGCTTCGGCTGCCGAACCTGAGTTCTTCCAGAATGGCAGAACTCAGCCTCATCATGCACAATTTGCCTCCCAAATCCTCCAAACCCATACCAAACCATGCAAAAACATGCATAAACACATTCTTAAGCATATAGGGGTCTCAAACTATCCTATACCCCAACAACATCAACAAGCAACATACATTAAACACACATTTCATCCTTAAACTCACAAAAACCCTAGCATTTTACAACTAACCTAATCATGCATCTTTACCCCAAAACCCTTCATAACACTTGCTTAAAACATCAAAGATGGTGAGGATCGACGCGTACCTTTTGAAAATCGAGAGAAGGCGTGACCCAACTTGGAGATTTGGGAAAAATGGGTTTCGGAGGTCTCCAAGCTTCCAAACTTCGATTTTTGCTTAAAAATCTTCAAAACCAAGCTAAAACTTGTTGAAACTTGAAGGATTTGAGGAGAAAACACAAGATCGACAAAAGGGGTGGCAGAGACTCACCTTGCCCGAAAATAAAGAGAGAAAACTCGCCCATTTTCGGACAGGGGGCCTTTTATAGGCGGCTGGCCAGACCACCTTCGGAAGCCAAAAGTGCCTCCGCAACTCCACCATGTTCGGCGGTCGAACATGAGGTTCGGCAGCCGAACCTGGGTTTCTCCTCCAAAACATTTTCTTTCAAAACTTAATTTCTTTCTTACTTAAAACCTTAAAATACATGAAAACACTTTAGAAAAATATATTTTACCCTTCTAGAGGTTTCCGACATCCGAGATTCCACCGGAAAAAGGAATTTCGATGCCAGGGTCTAGCCGAGTATTACAGGAGAGCTCCTGCGGCAGCACCACTTTCGGCGGCCGAACTTGAAGTTCGGCGGCCGAACCTAGTGTTTTTCCTCAAACTCCTTTTCTTTTATTTTTAAAACTTTAACTCAAAACCAATCCATAAAATCTGGAAAAATATTTTGTGAAAACATATTTTACCCGTCTAAGAGGTTTCGGTATTTGAGATTCTGGATTCCAACGGAGATTCCATCGAAAAGTTGAAATTTCGACGACGGAGTCTAGCCGGGTATTACATTCTTCCCCCCTTAAGAACATTCGTCCCCGAATGTTCAAACAACACACATGCACACATAACATCAAAAAAACACATAAAACATAAAACACTTACTTCAAAAGAGATAGGGGTACTGCCTAAGCATGGATTCCCAGGTCTCCCAGGTGCACTCTTCTATGTTGTGGTGATTCCAAAGGACTTTCACCATCGCGATTTTCTTGTTCCTCAGCTTTTTGATTTGTGTGTCCACGATCCGTACTGGCTGCTCAACATAGGTGAGATCTCCTAGGATCTCCACCTCTGGTTCATTAAGAACCTTACTCGGATTTGACACGAACTTCCGTAACATGGAAACATGGAAAACCGGATGGATTCTCTCCATTGAAGCAGGTAAATCTAACTTGTAGGATACATTCCCAATCCTTTGCAGGATTTCGAAGGGTCCAATGTATCTTGGAGCTAGTTTACCCTTCTTCCCAAAACAAATCACCCTCTTTATAGGAGACACCTTAAGCAATACCCTATCCCCCTCCTGGAACACAACATGCTTCCTGCGGACGTCTGTATAACTCTTTTGCCTGCTCACTGCTGTCCTGATTCTTTCTCTAATAATGGGCACTACCCTGCTGGTGATCTCAACTAACTCTGGCCCTGCTAGAGCACTTTCTCCCACTTCTTCCCAGCAGACAGGTGACCTGCACTTCCTCCCGTATAGAGTCTCATAAGGAGCCATCCCTATGCTAGCATGATAGCTATTATTGTAGGCAAACTCCACCAACGGTAGATGTTGCCTCCAAGAACTGCCAAAATCTAGCACACACATTCTCAACATGTCTTCTATAGTTTGGATGGTCCTCTCTGACTGTCCATTAGTCTGGGGATGAAAGGCAGTGCTGAACAAGGACGCTCAGGCCTTATGGGGGGAAGGAACCCCATGTAGGTGGATCAAAGGTATCCCACATTGGAAAGAGGTTAAAAGGGAGAGGGCCTTATAAGCCTATGCCCAAGAGACCCTAGTGGACGCGTTTTAGGAAGACAGGGTAGTAAATCCCTTGACCCAGAAACAAACCCGTGAGGGAAGACAGGGTTTCAATCCCTTGACCCAAAGCGGACAATATTCACTGGTGTGGGCCCAGAGGATGTTACAATTGGTATCAGAGCCTGGGCCTCATGAGTACGGTGTGCTGAGCAAGGACGCTTAGGCCTTATGGGGGGAAGGAACCCCATGTAGGTGGATCAAAGGTATCCCACATTGGAAAGAGGTTAAAAGGGAGAGGTCCTTATAAGCCTATGCCCAAAAGACCCCAGTGGACACGTTTTGGGAAGACAGGGTAGTAAATCCCTTGACCCAAAAATAAACCTGTGAGGGAAGATAGGGTTTCAATCCCTTGACCCAAAGCGGACAATATTCACTGGTGTGGGCCCAGAGGATGTTACAATTGGTATCAGAGCCTGGGCCTCATGAGTACGGTGTGCTGAGTGAGGACGTTCAGGCCTTATGGGGGGAAGGAACCCCATGTAGGTGGATCAAAGGTATCCCACATCGGAAAGAGGTTAAAAGGGAGAGGGCCTTATAAGCCTATGCCCAAGAGACCCCAGTGGACACGTTTTGGAAAGACAGGGTAGTAAATCCCTTGATCCAGAAACAAACCTGTGAGGGAAGACAGGGTTTCAATCCCTTGACCCAAAGCGGACAATATTCATTGGTGTGGGCCCAAAGGATGTTACAACCACACCCACGGCCATGACACCAACAACTGTTACCAGCTGATCAGTGAGATCGAGAGGCTGATAAAAAGGGAACACCTCCAAAATTTTATGAAGAAGCCTGAAGGAGAAAGTCTCAAACAGAACCCCACTATAGAAAGTCCCCGTAGACAAGGGGCAAGTCTAGTGAATGACGGTTCTAGTGGAACCATTAACATGATCGTTGGAGGGACTGGAGGTCGGATAAGCAGGAGGGGGAAGAAGAGAAGCCGAGATGGGGAGGGAAGCAGCAACGAAGTTCTGTAGGTAGTAGAGCACTCCCCAGCAATCATCTCTTTCTCCCCTGAAGACGCCCATGGCATTCAGATGCCCCATGATGATGCCCTTGTCATTGAAGCTGTCATCCACAATTACCGAGTCTAGAAGATCCTGGTGGATGATGGAAGTAAGGTGAATCTACTGCCATACAGGGTCTTCCAGTAGATGGGGATACCCGAGGAGCAGCTGGTGCGGGATCAGGCCCCGGTGAAGGGGATCAGAGGGACCCCAGTGGCTATAGAAGGGAAGGTCAAGGTGGCCTTGACTTTGGGAGAGCCACCCCTGTCTCGAGCTCACTACACTGTGTTCCTGGTAGTGAAGCTCCCGCTAAGCTACAAAGCGATCTTGGGAAGGCCTGTACTGTATGATTTTGAGGTGGTGACCAGCATTAAATACCTTACCATGAAATTCCCAACAGAGGCAGGGGTGGGAGTAGTTCAGGGGTGTCAGGAGGAAGCAAGGGCAGTATACATGGCCACAGTAGCAGAACCGAGCTTAATAGATGAGGGAATCAACTCAGAAGTTGTAACGACCCGGAATCCGGACCGCTACCGGCGCTAGGATCGAGATCGGCATAAGGCCGCCGGGACCCGTAGCAAGCCTAACATACAACCTGTACACCTGTTTAATCCCATACATGATCAACACATACATAAAAATTTTGAACTTTTCTTTTCATTCAATCACCAAACTCAACCTGTGCATACACTATTTATAAACATAATCATAAACATTGACCCCTCCTTGGAGTCCTCATCAATGCTCTAATGGGGTGACATAACATGTATTAAGTTTGGTTTACATAAGCATCATTAAAATCATGTACTCAAAGGGATTAACAACATACTAGGGTCAAGCACAATTCTATCCTCAATAACACCATTACATTACATAACTTATTAATACTATTCAATACATTACTGTACTAAACATTACATTTCAATATTTATCATGTCCACCACTAGCTATTACATGACCATAACTTTACTCTAGCTGACCTCCTGGTCTATCCCGTACCTGCAAACCTGGGGAATCAAGGGAGTGGGGTGAGCTACTAGAGCCCAGTGAGCAGAATAATAAAACATTATATTAAAAGTTCATGCTTTCATGAAATGCATCACATCACAACAAATCACATTAAGGATGAACTTGTCACCAATAGCCCTCTACATTTCCATTAGTGCCAGAACGTAGAATGGGTCCTAGTCTTTCTCTTACATAACATATCATAACATTCCAAGATGTCAGGGACGTAGAATGGGTCTTCCTGGACTTTCTCTTACATAGTGCCAGGGACGTAGAATGGGTATTCCTGGACTTCCATACCGTATCATCATCATATCATGACATAACATACGAGGGCTAATGGATCACTCAACATTCATCCATATCAATAACATAATATGCAATGCAACATATTCGTGAATACTAATGCAAACACCCTAACATATCACATGGTATCCATGATGCGTGAATCATGCTGAAATATTCATTATTTACTTTAAAACATAAAGAGTTATTCCACTCATCTCAGGCTAGCTCAGACCAGACACTGGAGCAGCTGACTCACTGCTGGGGTCCTCGGTTCCTCGGGTCCAAACTTACATAAGTGGACTCAAATGAGGGACCAAACATACAAGAACATGACTCTAAAATACTCCCCAAAATCCCCCTAAAACACCTCAAAACAATCATAGAAAACATGCAAAGGAGGGCTGCACAGGGCACTTTTGGCGGCAGGTTCGGCGGCCGAAAGGCCCTCCAGAGCCGAAAGTCATGCACCTTCGGCAGCATTTTCGGCGGCCGAAGGTTCCCTCCAGAGACGAAACTCATGCATGTTCGGCGGCACCTTCGGCGGCCGAAACTTCCCTCCAGAGCCGAAAGTCCACTTTCGGGGGCAGGGTTCGGCAGCCAAAGGCTGGCCTCCACAGGCAGGTTCGGCGGCCGAAAGTCCCTTCGGCTGCCGAACCTGAGTTCTTCCAAAGGCAGAACTCAGCCTCAACTCATGCACAAATGCCTCCCAAACTTCACAACTCAACCAAAACATGCATACACACATACAATAGCTCCTAGGGGCTTCAAACTATCCTAAACCCCAACTACAACACATCAAACATACATAAACATCATACATTGCCTAAAAACTCAACATAAACCCTTAAACTCAACATAGACCTATACATGCATTTCTACCCCATGAATCAACTTAAAACTTACTTAAACATATAATGAGCTTAAGATCGACTCATACCTCTTGAAAATCGAGAGAGAGTGTGACCTAACTTGGAGATTTGGGGAAGATGGATTCCTGAGGTCTCCAAGCTTCACAACTTCGATCTAAGCTCGAAATCTTCAAAAACTAAGTTAAAATCCATAAGAAATCATGAAAATTCGAAGGAAGAAGCTCAAAATAAACAAGGGACGACGGAGAGCTCACCTTGGCCGAAAATGGGGAGAAAAGCTCACCCGTTTCGGACAAGGGACCCCTTTATAGGTGGCTGGCCAGGCCACTTTCGGGGGCCTAACGTGCCTCCGCATGCATGCCATGTTCGGCGGCCGAACCTGGACTTTCCTCACTTATGCCTTCGGGGGCCTAAAGCACTCTCGAAGCGCATGCATGTTCAGCAGCCGAACTTGAGGTTCGGCGGCCGAACCTGAGTCTTCCTCTCAAGGTTATTTTCATTCAAAACTTAATTTCTTTCTTGCTTAAAACCATAAAATACATTAAAACATTTTATAAAAACATGATTTTACCCTTCTAGAGGTTTTCGACATCCGAGATTCCACCAGACGGTAGGAATTCCGATATCGGAGTCTAGCCGGGTACTACAGAAGTCATGGAGGTAAGGGATGAAAAGAAAGAGGCAAGGACAGAGCCTGTGGGGGAGCTGGAAACCTTCCCACTATCAGAGGAAGAGACAAATAAGGTTTTCAGCCTTAACTCCGGCCTAACCGAAGAGTAGAAAATGGCTGCAATGGCCTTAATCCGAAGCCACGCCTCGAGCTTCGCTTGGAAGCCATCCGACATGCCAAGAATAAACCTTGAGGTGATGACTCATAAGTTGAATGTTCTCCCCAAGGCAAAACCTATTAAGTAAAAGAAGAGGGTGGTGGGGAAGGAGAAGCAGCAGGCCATCAGGGAGGAGGTGTAGAAATTAGAAGAGGCATGGTTCAATAGGGAAGTTATGTACCCACAGTGGTTAGCCTGTGTTAGTTAAAAAAGCCAACAACAAATATAGAATGTGTATAGACTTTACCAACCTGAACCAGGCCTGTCCCAAAGATTGTTATCCCCTCCCTGTTATTAATAAAATGGTCGATTCTATGGCCAGTTTTGATTATATGTCGTCTCTGGATGCAATGTCTAATTATCATCAAATCCCAACAGACAGGTCGGATGAGGAGAAGACCTCGTTCATAACGGAGGATGGGACTTATTGTTATAGGGCCATGCCCTTTGGGTTGAAAAATGTAGGGGCGACATATCAAAGGCTGATGAATAAAATTTTCAAAGGGCAGATAGGAAGGAACGTGGAGGTGTATATAGATGATATGGTGGTGAAGAGTCAGACCTTCATACATCACTTGGCAGACCTAAAGGAAGTATTTGGGGTGCTGAAACAGTACAGAATGAGATTGAACCCGGCGAAGAGTGCTTTCTTCATCAGAGAAGGGAAATTTCTTGGATACATGGTCAGTGGAAAGGGTATTAAGCTGAATCCAGAGAAGGTGGAAGCCATACTGAAGATGCCCGAGCCGACCTGCATGAGAGATGTGTAGAGATTCATGGGGAGGGTGGTAGCACTTAACCGTTTTATGTCCAAGTCAGTAGAAAGGTGCCTACCATTCTTCAAGAAACTGAGAAAAGTTCCAAACTTTGAGTGGACAGAGGACTACCAGCAAGCTTTCAAGAGCCTCCAGCAATACCTCAGTTTGCCACACGTGCTCAGTAGCCCACTAGCCGGGGAAGAACTCCTAATTTACTTGGCAGCCTCAGAACAAGCTATAAGTGCCGTGCTAGTAAGAGAAGAGGGAGGAGAGTAGAAACCAATATTTTATGTTAGCAAGGTGCTCAAAGACACTGAGGTCAAATATCTGAACATAGAGAAGTTAGCATACGCCCTGCTATTGGCCGTGAGGAAATTCAGGGTGTACCTTGAGAGCCATTAAGGAGTGGTGATGACGGATCAACCCTTAAAGAAAATCCTTCACAGACCAGAGATGTCAGGTCGGATGCTTGCTTAGTCTGTTGAAATTGGCTCGTACTGTTTGGAATACTGACCTCGGACAGCCATCAAAGCTCAAGCCCTTGTTGACTTCATAGCAGAATGCTCCTTTAACAAAAAGCAAATAGAGCCTAGTGAGAGGCCAAATGGGGTGTTAGGAGGAGAGAAAGAGAGAAAGCCCAAAGAATTCAGCTGGAGATTGTTCGTAGATGGAGCATCCAGTGCTGGGGGCAGTGGTGCTGGAATAATGCTGAAAGGACCTGAAGGGTTTAAGGTTTTTTATGCTTTGCGAATGGGGTTCACTACTTCGAATAATGTAGCAAAGTACGAAGCCTTAATAAATGGGATGCTAATGAAGTGGGGACAACCGACCTAAAGATAAACAGCGACTCTCAGCTAGTAATCAATCAAATAACGGGGGCATACCAAGCAAGAGACCCCACCATGCAGAAGTACTTGGCAAAGGTGAAGGCTGTTGACTCGCGGTTGTTGAAACCGGTCAAAAATAACCTTTCCGGTTATCAACAATATTAATACTGTAGATAGTGGGAAAGGATCGTATCCACAGAGAATTGAAAAATTATCTATTTTTCTTAACAAGACCGAAGACTAATCCGAATGAGAAACTGAAAGCAAGCAAGTGCAGTAAAAGTAAAATGGGGGGTTTTGAGATTGGTTTGTCTAAGCAACTACTGAAAGGAATTAAAATGAGCGAATAATAAAATAAAAGGAAATCAATTATGAGAAAGGTCTAGTTGAAGAGTTGGATCCACTTCAGTTGTTTGGATTGGTCATTGAAACTTATGTTCTTTAGATTGATTCAATAGATTAGTTATGGAGATGGAAAACGCTTCTCACCACCATGTCTCTCCTTATGATTAAATCAATTCGGGAATATCCTCTAATTAATTACTAATTAATAAATTGCCAAGGAACGTCCTTGGGCCTTAGGCATCAAATAATTGTTAATTGCATGAAGAGATATAGAGATCCAATCCTAGCTACTCAAACGCATGAGATGTTGCTAGATCATATAATTTCCTTAGTTTTTACACCAAGTGTTCTTATGTTTGAACAATTCTAGCAATTACGGACTTAAAATTATCCAAACTAACAATTTACTACCTTGCAATCAAGAATCAAGTGGCCAATTTGATCAAAACAATAAAGTAATAAAAGATTCAAGCATCAAATTGTATGAATATTGAACAAACCAAAGAGAAACAGTTTATGTTCAGATCTCACAATCCATAAAACAACTTAAGTTTCAACCAATCTTTAACTAGATTAAAGAGGTTTCAGCCACTCATGGCTGAACCAAAATCAAAAATAAAAGAAAAGAAGAAAGGTAGAAGAAGAAGAGTGGAGGCTGAAGCCTTGTCTTGCAATCCGAGAAAAAGAGTGCTCTAGAGATCGTCCAAAGGTGAAGAGGCATGCAGAAGAGCTTCTTAAATAGGATTAGAGGCTAACCTTGCTGCCCTAGAGGTACTAGCTGCCCAAGTTATGTCTAAAAAGGAAAGAATCGCGTTGCAAATTATTCAGAAGGAAGGAGGCACGCGGCATGCACTGCAGAAGGAAGGTGGCGCACGCGGATGCTCTTCAGAGGGAAAATGAGGCTCGTGCGGATGCTCTACAGAAGAGGAAAGATACCTGTCCAGTCTTTCCTTTTTAGGTAGAGCCTTCGTTTGAATTTTGAATGCTGAATGCAGAAGAGCCAAGTGCGTCTTCTTGAAATCTTGCTGCCTAAATAGGAAGATATAACTGCTGCAGTGTGTGCACATCATTGAACAAGGAAAGAAAGATCTGCATTTTGAATTTCAAATAACCTTCTGACTGAGCTTTCCTTATTTGCTTCTGCTTCTGCACTTTTCTTATTTGAAAACTTTTCTTTTTTGGCACTTTTCATATTTGAAAACTTTCCTTTTTTGGCACTTTCCATATTTGAAAACTTTCATTTTTTGGCACTTTCCATATTTGATACTTTTTGGCAGTTTTAAGAGTTTTTTCTCCATATTGTCTCTTTACACCTAATATTTGCAAAACATGATTAAAACCACAAAATTAAGCAGAAAAGATGTAAATAAACATCCAGAACATAATGATAAAGTGCACTAAAATATGCTCTATCAGCTGTAGAGGCTAAGCTCAGCGAGCAGGGAATCACTGTACAGTATCAGAAGATACTCAGATAAGAGAATGAGGAGGCAGATCTGCTCAGCCGTTTATCTAAAGAAGAGTTAAAGCATTTTCCAAATGAAGTATACGTACAACACATCAGCATCCCAACCTACGAGAGGTCTGTCACAATAATAGAGGTCGGAGAAGGGCAGAGCTGGATGACCCCATTCCTGGAGTACCTGAAAAAAGGAAAGCTCCCTAAAGACAAAGCTGAGGCAAAGAAAATTGCAGCCCGAGCGGCCAATTACGAAGCGATAAGAGGGAACCTATATCGAAGAGGGAAATCCAGCCCATGGCTCCGATGTGTAAGCCCAGAAGAGGCAACAAGGGTCATGAAGGAGATTCACCAGGGAATGTGTAGAGCTCACGAAGGGGCAGGGACATTAGCAAACAAAATCTTCAGACAAGGGTACTACTGGCCCACAGTTAAAAAAGAGGCAGAAGAATTTGTCAGGAGATGTGATGTGTGCCAGAGGTTTGCCAACGCCATCAACATCCCAGCCACTCCACAGTCCAGCATATCCAGCCCATGGCCGTTCTCCCAGTGGGGCATAGATATTCTAGGCCCTTTCCCTAAGACCACGGGGCAGAAAAAGTTTGTAGTACTGGCAATGGAGTATTTCTCGAAATGGCCAAAAGCTGAGGCCGTCCCCACCATCACAGCAAGAAAAATGATAAACTTTATTTGGGGCAACATCATTTGCAGATTTGGAATACCGAGGATGCTTATATCAGACAATGTTAAGCAGTTCGATTGCAAGACCTTCAAAGACTTCACAAGAAATATGGGTATCTGGCACAAGTTCTCCTCGGTAGCCTATCCTCAAACCAATGGCCAGACAGAGGTCACAAATCAAGCTATTCTTCAAGAGCTGAAAAAACGACTAGACGGAGTAAAAATAAATTGGGCAGACGAGCTCAACAGCATCATGTGGGCATTCAGGACCACCCCTCAGACACCAACAAAAGAAACACCATTTGCATTGGCATTTAGCACCGAGGTCGTGGTCCCCATCGAGCTATAAATCCCTACTCACCGTGTTCAGTTCAATAACGAGGACACCAACGGTGACAAGTTGAGGAGCAATCTGGATGTCCTAAAGGAGATTAGTGAAGAAGCCCAAATCCGCACAGCAGCTTATCAACAAAAAGCAATTCGACACTACAATCAGAAGGTCAGGCAAAGGAGTCTAAAAGTGGGAGATCTAGCACTGAGAAAGTTAGAAGCCACTAGAAAAAGAGCAGTAGTAGGGAAGCTGGCACCGACCTAGGAGAGCCCCTTCAGGATAACCAAAGTTGTCAAGCCTGATGTGTTAGTGTATTTGCCCTAGGCCATTATCTTGGACCTTTTTGTATGTCATTTTGGTTATTAATAAAAGAGGTTTTATTATCATTATTATATGTTTGCATGTTACATAATAATGATTAATATCCCTAGTTACTTATTATTATGTTGATAATAATAAAATATAACTAGTATGATTATTGATTGATAATCATGAGATGATTATGTATATGTTGATATAATTCAATAATCATAAATACTCGTTGGAAAACAAAGTATTAGATGGACCCGCGTTAAGATCACTACATGGGTTATTGTTATAAGTAAATCTCAAAGTAGTTATGTCTTAACCTTTTGATTTGAGATTGTCATAGTTTCCAACATAAGGACTATTATGTTTTGACATAACCAAACATTGTCTTTAATCGGACAATCATAAAGGTTGTGATTGAGCATAATAGAAATTATGTAAAGGATACTCTTTGAGAGAGATATCTTCTGGGCCCTCGATAAGTGAGACTGAGAAATGCATTGCCGTGCTCAAATGAATTGATAGTGTGATTAATATCATTTGATTTTATCAGTCTACTTAGAGATTGAAAAATCATAAGTTTGAACATTATGAGTTTGATATTGACCACGACTTATATTCAAACTAGATATCGTGTGACAAAGGGATTAATACATGTTTTATTTATTAGGTTTTATCGGACTATCGATCCTCATATTAGTTGGGTAGTCATAATGTCTTACTAGAGACCGTTTATGATTTATGACCCTTATGGGACTGGGCATATTGCTAATTTAATATTAGTCTATTGGGTCACACACAAAAAAACCTTGTTGATGTGCTATGTCATATTAATGGGCTAAAAGCCCATTAGTATAATTAATAACAATAAAGATATTATTATTATTATTATTTATTTATTTATTATTATAAGATAATAATATTTAAAAGATATACGGTCTATCTGTAACTGTTACAGATAAAAGATTTTCGGTTTTCCTTATAAAAAAAACTGTCACGTAAGATAATTGAGTATCTGTGAGATTGTGATAGTTAGTTATGAACACAATTCTTTTCAGAAAAGAAATGTGGGAAAACAAAAGACTAAAAATGAATAAAAACTTCTTCTATGAATTGTGGGAGTAACGTTTTTAGTGAAATCGTTTTGAGATGCAGATTGGAAGAGCACATAGCTTATCCATTTTTGAGAGAGCTAGCACTCTAGAAGGATAAAAGACGTTAGTATGGATACCATTAAGGGTGTTCATTGAAAAAACAACACCATCAGTCCGGAATAGTATCTTCTTGTCGAGTCTAACAGGTTAGTCTCTTATCCTTCCTTTCGAAATAAACGAAGCACTCGGATCCCGTGAAGGAAACCAGAGATTTTTAATTTTTTCACTGCGTGTTTGGGTTGCAGTAATCTCTGGGTTTTCTAACATGGTGTATATCAGATTGAAGACCTACGGGGAAATCCGGAACTCCATACTTGGAATATCCAGCATCTGAAGAGGTACTTCCCTTAAAGTGCTTGTAATATAAAGAAAACTCTTGTACTTTGAAAATATGAATGAAATGAATAATACTATTTCCAGCAAACAATGTTATTCCTACCATTATGTGTCTTATGTGTCTTAATTCTCTTCAAAAAAGAAAGAACAGGCACTAGAAGCCCTTAGTGATGTTGGTGGCTGATCTCAAAAATTGACCCTCAGCACCAAAAAATCGAGCTGAGAGGATGAATCGACAGTAAGGCCACAGAGCTTAAATCTCATGCAAGACCAAAGGGCCTGGAAGTAACAGTAAGGCCAAAGAGCTTGAATCTTAAGCAAGCCCTCAGCGAGGTAGGTGGCTGACCTCAGAAATTGACCCCTCGCACCAAAAAGCTGAGAGGATGAAGCGACAATAAGGCTATAGAGCTTGAATCCCATGCAAGGCCAAAGGGCATGGAAGCGACAGTAAGGCTAAAGAGCCTGAATCTTGAGCAAGCCATCAGCGAGGTAAGTGGCTGGCCTCGAAAATTGACTCCCAGCACCAAAGAACTAAGCTGAGAGGATGAAGCGACAGTAAGGCCACAGAGCCTGAATCTCATATAAGGCCAAAGGGTCTGGAAGCGACAGTAAGGCCAAAGAGCCTGAATCTTAAGCAAGCCCTCAGCGAGGTAGGTGGTTGGCCTCAGAAATCGGCCCCCAGCACCAAAAAATCGAGTTGAGAGGATGAAGCGACAGTAAGGCCACAGAGCCTGAATCCCATGCGAGGCCAAAGAGCCTGGAAGCGACAGTAAGGCCAAAGAGCCTGAATCCTAAGTAAAGCCCTCGGTGAGCTAGGTCGCTGGCCTCGGAAATTGACCCCCAACACCAAAAAATTGAACTGAGAGGACGAAGCGACAGTAAGGCCAAAGAGCCTGAATTCCAAGGGAAGCCCTTAGTGAGGTAGGTAGTTGGCCTCGGAAACTAACTCCCAGCACCCAAAAACGGAGCTGAGGGGACAAACCAACAAAAAGGTCGGTTAGTTCTGAATCTTACATAAGGCCAGAAGGCCCAGAAACGATAAGCAGGCCTAAAGAGGTTGAGCCCCGATCTAGACCACACGAGACCGAGCTCGTAAGAGAACCAAATCCAGAGAAGACCAAGCTAAAAGAAAGGCAAGGGTCGACTAATAAAAGCAATAGAGGCAATTGTCCCCTCACCTAAGAGAATTGAAGCAAAACAAAGACATGAACAATCATGTTAACTGACACGACAAACTTGCCTCGATCTGAGGCTAAGGAGGCCAGTCCGACCTCACAGGACAAGACACTTCAAGAAACAAAAATCACTAACTCCCTGACTCAACTAAGTAGACAAACCTGCCATCCAGCTCAGACTATCCCATGATGAACAAATACTCAAACAAAGTAAGAAAGGCAACAACTGAGTACACGATCCAAACTTGGATGATTGCCAGAAAGGGGCATGGAAGAAGGGGTAAGGTGTCTCGAGCTCACAGCAAGGACAAAATGAAACTGTCTAAGGTATGAATTTATTTTAACAAGATTATTTCTGTAACAGCCCGGAAACCGATACCCTACCGTAACGGCCCGAACCGCCACCGGCGCTAGGATCCAGATCGGCTTAAGGCCGCCGGGACCCGTAGCAAGCCAAACATACCTCCTATCACCTGGTCAATTCCCATACATGATCGAAACTTTAACATAAAGACTCAAACATCTGAAGTACAAACCGAACCTGACCTGTATGCAACATAACTGAAAACATAAAAGGACCCCCCTACTAGAGCCCTCAAAAAACTCTAGCTGGGTCAACATAACATACATCAAGCTGGGATACATCCAAAGAACTAGAACCTAACCTGTGCATGCATCAAACCACAAACATAAGACCTCTACTAGGGTCCTCATCCATAACATAACGTGGTAAACAACACATGCCACAAGATTAGTTCAACACAACATCTCAAACATTACATACATCATGTATTGAACAGGGACTAACCAAGTCTTAGGGCCAAGCACAGTACTAATCCATAAACATAACTCTTACAATACATAACATCTTACAAAAAGGATATCGAATCTTAATACATGTCCACACTAAAAGCTTACTAATCTATTACATAACCATAACCTTTACCCTTGACGTCCTCCTGGACTACTTCTAACCTGCAAAACTGGGGTTAGGGGAGAGGGGTGAGCTAAAAAGCCCAGTGAGTAGAAACAGAGAAAACAGTTCATTAATCACATGCTCTCATGAAATGCGTCAGAACACAAAGAAATCACATAACCTGGTCCGTCTCGGGGCTCATGCAGATAAATATTCCCCACGGATTGTTTTTGAGAGTTCCCTTTTTGCTAGCATCCTTTACTCTCAAGGATCGGACATGACCTCAAAATTCCCTCTATCGGTGCCCGGCTCCCCCAAAGGAGCTCACACAGGACTTTCACATACATGACGGGGTACCTAGTCCACAGAGAGCACAGGGACTTTCCTATATGTACTTGTCCGGCTCTCAAAGGACTTACCCAAGACTCAATGACAGAAATGGGCTATTGAAGTCGCCTTGGTCCAAACCTCCTGAATCAACATCAAATAATGCAATGCGCCATATTCGTGAAACTAGTGCAAACAACCTATTACATATAAACATGATGCATGAGCATGCTTTAGGCATTTGATTTCGTTAAAATAAAAGATTAAGTTTAGTTCTACTCACCTCTGGCAGACGCCGAACCGACTCTGCAACTGCTAACACTGATGGCCTCCTCGATCCGCCTGGTCCGATCCTACACAGGTGGACTCGAATGAGGTGCCAAACACACTCTAACAACTCAAAAGCAACTGCCCAAAAACCCCCTAGCACATCACTTAAACATGCATAGAAAACAACCATGAAAAGGCTGGACAGGGCACTTTCGGCGGCACCTTCGGCGGCCGAACCCTCCCTCCAGAGACGAAACTCGGGCACTTTCGGCGGCACCTTCGGCGGCCGAAAGTCCCACTCCAGAGACGAAAGTCAGGCACCTTCGGCGGCCGAATCCTTCATTCGGCGGCCGAAAGTCTGCTTTCAAGCCAAACTCAACTTTCGGGGGCAAGGTTAGGCGGCCTATCCATGCATCCAAAGGCAGGTTCGGCGGCCGAAGCCACTTTCGGCGGCCGAAGCCACTTTCGGCGGCCGAACCTGAGTTCTTCCCAGAAGGGCATAACTCAGCTTCTCATGCATTTAAGCCTCCCAAACCTTCCAACACCCCAAAACAAACACCCAACCTTACCAAAACATGCATAGACCCTTAACCATGCACAAAGGAGCTTAACAACTTGATTAAACTCCAAAAACAACAACAAAAACATACATAGATAGCTTATGACCCATATAGGCCAAAACCATCAAAACAACCCAAATCCTCACATACTCTCTTCCCATCATGCATACTCACTCCCACAAGCATAAAGGAGCATAAACTAACAACATATCATCACATAAACACATATAATCATACATTGACATACATTGGGCATAAAACCCACATAAATCCTAACATGCATATCTACCCATACTCTACCATTAAAACCTTCATAAAACTTCATAAAAACACTAGGGAAGCAAAGATCTACACTTACCTCTTGAAGATCGAGGGTGGTGTGATCCCTAACTCGGAGGTGTGGAGAATCCAAGCTCCAAAAGCTCCAAGCTCCCAAAACTTCGATCTAAGCTTGAAAACTATTCAAAACCACCATGGAACTCATGAAAACATGAAGGAGATGAAGAAAGAACATGAAAACGGCCAAGGGAGGACAAAAACTCACCTGAGCTCGAGAATGGGGAGAAAACTCGCCCATTTCCGATCTGAGAGCCTTTTATAGGCGGCCAGCTAAACCTCCTTTGGCGGCCTAACGTGCCCCCTAAACTCATGCATGTTCGGCGGCCGAACTTGACTTTCGGCGGCTGAACCTTGGCTCGTTCAAACAAGAATTTTGGAGGCCAAAAGCACTCCCGAAGCCTTTCCATGTTCGGCGGCCGAACTTCACTTTCGGCGGCCGAACTTCACTTTCGGCGGCCGAACTTCACTTTCGGCGGCCGAACCTGGCAAACGCCTCCTTGGTCTTTTCATTTCAAAACTCAAATCCTTTTTCATTTAAAACCATGAAATCAGTAAAAACCTTTTAGAAAACACATTTTACCCCTCTAGACGCCTCTGGCATCTTCAGAAATTCCAGATTTCAACGGAGATTCCGCCGGAAGGTAGGGATTCCGATGCCGGAATCTAGCCGAGTATTACAATTTCTCTAAATGTTGTATATAACTGAGCTCATCAAAGACCTCGTGAACCAAAAGATAGGCTGACCTCATCCAAATAAGAAACACCCACAGAATGAAAAACTCAACCTGATGTTGAGTCCTCAGTTTAGGCCAGCTCAATTAGTAAAGTCATAGGAGAAGCAATTTAATTTATTACACAAAGTTAAGTGAGTTGAGGAATTGCTAAGAGCACATGTTGTTAAAAGTCTTCTTTAGTATGTTAAGTTAGAAAGACTTCATAGATCCAATAGAAGAAAAGAGCTCCAGCTTTAAAAAGATATAGGCAGCTCGACAAGACCACAAAGTGATGCAAATGGAAAATAATCCAAGTATTAGAAAAACACAAGTCGAGGTAAAAATGTCACCCATCATCAAGACATACGATTCCAGATCATCATAAAACTTAGGCAACAGAGAGAAAGGACAAAGAAATAAAAAGGAAGAAAGACAACACAAGCATAAGAAAGAAATCATAGTCTTTATTTATTCACTTATCTACAATTACATCTGGCAAAATAATACTAAGAGGCTCAACCTCAGTAATTACATCATCATCTATATTATGTACATTAACATCCCTTGGGAGCTCAGCACCCCTTGCAAGAAATCCAGAGCCATCTATGGAGGACCCATCATCACCCTGTCGAGGTCCCTGAGGCCCATCACCCTCTTCTCGAGGTCCAATTGGCAAAGAAGGAGCACCCTTAGGTAATGGGTTATCGTCCTCCCCATAGCACACCTTCTCCCCATCAGAATCAACTTCTGGAGCTTGGAGACAGGCTAATGGTGTGGAAGGGGCATCCCTAGCTGTCTTCAGACCTTGGTTAAACCCGGAGGTGAACATGCGGAAGGCTCTGCTCCATATCTCCTATTTCATTGCATCTGAAGCCTTGAACTCCGTAAGTCACGCCTCGCAGGCCTCCTCGATCTTGGTCTTCAGTTCAGAGGAGTCCTTATAGAGCTGTAGGTGATCCTTACAGGCTTGCTTGATCTCAATTTTCAACTCAGAAGAGTCTTTGTACTCCTTTAAGCACCTCTGGCAAGCCTGATAGATCTCAGCCTTCAGCTCAGCAGATCCCTTGTACTCTTGTAGGCGCTCCTCGCATGCCAACTAGACCTTATCCTTAGTGAGCTTGGCGTCCTCAAGTAGGGCAGAACACCTCCCTTCTAGAGCCTGAACCTCTTAGCAGAGCTGTTGTTGTCGAAGTTTTGATTCCTCTGCTGCCAAGGTCAGACCTTTCAGGTCCTCAGTGCACTTGCTAAGCTCCTGCTCAAGGACAACAATTCGAGCTAGGGCCTCATCCCTCTGGGATATCGCCGTCTCACAACGGGCTTAGACATCATCACAATCTGCTTTGGCCGCCTCACACTGACGCCATGCCTCGTCATGCTGAACCACGACCTCATCCCTCTCACGCCGGGCATCCTCCATAGAGGACAGCTTTGCCAAGGCTTCATTACGGCGAGACTCTACTGCAGCTGCCCTCTCATCAGCTTTCCTGACATCTTCCTGAGCCCGGGCTAACTCACCCCTAAGGGTCTCCAGATGACCTTGGATGGCAGCGAGCTGACTCCTAGCATCACTTATAGCTGCAAGGTTCTCCTCATGGCGGGCCTCCTCAATCATGCAATCCATCGAGCTCTGAAGTGACTGATCACGAGCATCGATCTCCATAAAGACACCCAGCACCTGGTAGAAGGAATGAATATCAAACGAGATTAGAAAAATAACAAAAACAAAAACAACTCAAGATGATGAAGTAACTCACCATGAGGAGCATCTCTCGGAGACTGTCCCCTAGCTCCTTTTGAGTCCGGGAGCGAAAAGCCACCTGCTCCTGAGTATAGCAGGCTAGAAGGCTGGTGAGAGCAAGTAAATGTGGGTCTGAGGCATCAGTGATCCCACCGAACATCCTCTCCCGCAGCAACTCGGCAACAGTGGTCGCGGTGGACTGGGGAGAGATCTCATCAGCGTTCCAGACCTCGTTGTTTGGGGCAAAAGATAGCAACTCCACAGATTCTTCTTCTCACTAGGAGGGAGAGCTGGGGCAAGCTTCTTAGAAACACGATCCTTTTTGGAAGCAGGAGCCGTGGGAGGAACCTTCGTAGGAGGAGCCCGTTTACTAGTGGCTTCCTTGAGAGTAATGCCACCATTGGCATCGGTCTTCTTGGAACGAGGAGCAGTAGAGATGGCCTTGGTCTTGGCCCCATCCTTAGAGGTGCCCTTACTAGTTGGGACGACCTCAGCCTCAAAGGCACCCTTGCCAGCTGGGACGACCTCAACTCCACCCTCAAAAGTGCCCTTCTCAGTAGGGAGGTGTAATACCCGGCTAGACTCTGGCATCGGAATTCCTACCGTCCGGTGGAATCTCGGATGTCGGAAACCTCTAGAAGGGTAAAACCATGTTTTCATAAAATGTTTTAATGTATTTTATGGTTTTAAGCAAGAAAGAAATTAAGTTTTGAATGAAAATGGTCTTGAGAGGAAGACTCAGGTTCGGCCGCCGAACCTCAAGTTCGGCCGCCGAACCTCAAGTTCGGCCGCCGAACATGCATGCACTTTGGGAGTGCTTTAGGCCCCCGAAGGCATAAATGAGGGAAGTCCAGGTTCGGCCGCCGAACATGGCATGCATGCGGAGGCACGTTAGGCCCCCAAAAGTGGCCTGGCCAGCCACCTATAAAAGGGTCCCCTTGTCCGAATGGGCGAGCTTTTCTCCCCATTTTCGGCCAAGGTGAGTTCTCCGCTGTCCCTCGCCGATTTTGAGTCTCTTCTTACAAATCTTTTATAATTTTCATGAGATTTCACTTTTTTTTGAAGATTTTTGAGCATTTAAGCAAGTTTTGAGGCTTGAAAGACTCAGGAGCTCTTTTCCTTGGTTCTCCAAGTTTAGGTCGTCTCTCTCTCGATCTTCAAGAGGTAAGAGCCGATCTTGAACTCATTTTATGTTTTAAGTAAGTTTTAAGTTGATTCATGGGGTAGAAATGCATGTTTAGGATAGTTGAGCTTGGTTAGGTTTTATGTGAACTTGTGGACAATGTATGATATTTGTGTATGTTTGATGTGTTGTAGTTGGGGTTTAGGATAGTTTGAGACCCCTAGGTGTTGATGTATGTGTGTATGCATGCTTTGAGAGAGTTGGATGCTTGATTGGAAGGTTTGGGAGGAAAGTGTGCATTGAAGAGCTGAGTTTCTGCCCTTTGGGAGAAACCAGGTTCGGCAACCGAAAGGATTTTCGGCCGCCGAACCTGTCTGTGAGGCACGCCTTTCGGCTGCCGAAGCCTGCCCTCAAAAATGGACTTTCGTCTCTGGAGGGCACTTTCGGCCACCGAAGATGCCGCTAAACCTGCATGACTTTCGGCTCTGGAGGGACTTTCGGCTGCCGAACCTGCCGCCGAAAGTGCCCTGTTCAGCACTCCTTTGCATGAATTCTTTGATTGTTTTGAGGTGTTTTAGGGGATTTTTGGGGGATATTTTTAGAGTCATATTCTAGTATGTTTGGTCCCTTATTTGAGTCCACCTGTGTAGGTTCGGACCCAAGGAACCGAGGACCCCAGCAGTGAGTCAGCTGCTGTAGTTCATTGTCAGAGTTAGCCTGAGGTGAGTAGAATAAACCTTATGTTTTAAATTAATGCAAGTTTGAGCATGAATCATGCATCACGAATGCCATGTGATATAATAGGTTGTTGCATTAGAATCCACGAATATGTTGCACTGCATTCTTTGTTGTGGATGTGGGTGAATGCTGTATGATCCAATTAGTCCCTGAGGAAAGACCAGGACCCCATTCTACGGCATGGCACGGTATGGAACGCGAAGACCAGGTGCCTAGATGAGGCCCTAGGGCAATGGTAAGTAATGTTATGATATGACAGGAAGACCAGGACCCCATTCTACGGCCTGGCACGGATATGATGCTGGGACTATTTGGTGACAGGTTTACCCTTGATGTGATTTGTCTGTGATATGATGCATTACATGATGGCATATGTTTTAAATATTTTAGTATTCTGCTCACTGGGCTCTAGTAGCTCACCCCTTTCTCCTATATCCCCCAGGTTTGCAGGTACAGGGTAGATCAGGAGGTCAGCAAGAGTAATGAAGTTATGGTCTTGTAATAGCTAGTGTGGACATGATAAATGTTGATATGTTATGTATAGTACAGTCCTGTAAAAGTATGGTATAGAATTGCAATGTAATGAGGCTTATGGAAGTTTAGAGTTGTGCTTGACCATAGTGTGATGTTAATCCCTTCTAGTACATGATCATAATTGTTTAATGATGTTTATGTTTAACCAAGCTTAATATATGATGTGGTACCCCATTGGAGCATTTGTTGAGGGCTCCAGTGAGTGGTTTATGTTTATGGTTATGTGCATGCACAGGTTGAGCTTGGTAAGGGAAAAGAAAAATGTTTACAGTTTATGTTGATGAATGAATGTTGAGAAAGTTTTAATTTTTATGCATGTGTGGATCATGTATGGGATTAAACAGGTTTACAGGATGAATGTTAGGCTTGCTACGAGTCCCGACAGCCTTATGCCGACCTGGATCCTAGCGCCAGTAGCGGTTCGGTTTCTGGGTCGTTACAGATTGGTATCAGAGCCCTAGGTTCATATGGTCGGACCTAGAGTGTCGGGCTCATAGATGTTCTAGAAGGTCAAGCACAATAGGAAGATCATGTCCACTAGGATAGGATAAAGAGTCCTGTCTTGAATGTTGATGTGAAATGCCATGATTTTATGCATGTGCATTAATGATATGCTATGTATGTGATGTATGTGATGCGGGTTCATGTGTTTGCACATGAACCATTTGATGCTAATGTTTATGTGATGTGTGCTGTTTTTCAATAAACAGGATGAGAGGAACTCGTCGATCTGCACGATTGACTGGAGTACCACCCTAGGACGAGGGCACTGATGCCCGTCCTCCTGCATTGCCTAGGGCAATGTCTAGTAGGTCCAGCAGAGGAAGAGCAGTAAGAGACCTTAGAAGGTCTTTGGATCTGGGTAGAAGCAGATCAGTGAGGGAAACAGTGCAAGGGGATATGTCAGAGGATGTGGGGGATCAGATGGATGTGGATCAGAGGAGGGATGGCAGTCTCGGAGTAAGTATGTCAGAAGAGGGAATGGGAGAGTCCCAAGGAGGCACTCAGGCCTCGGGATTTGTTCAGCCACCTTATTACCCACCCTTTTCACATAATCCCGGGTATTCGATGGGAGGTACATTAGATTACCCCAGTTTTAACCCTTATCCCTCTCAGATGCCATACTCACCTTTCTACCCACCGTACCCACAGTACCCTATGTACCCACCCCCATCTTTCTATCCAGGTACAGCAAACCCTACCCCAGGGGATGCTGCACCTCCTCCACCACTAGCAGCACCTACTGTCCCAGAAACCCAAATGCCAAAACCTAGCTCATCTGGGGGGAGCAAGGTGAAGATGACCGATTACATGAAGCTGGGTACTCCCCAGTTTGAAACCGGTGATGACCCGTTTGTGTACCTCAAGAGGGTCAAGACAATTACAGATGAGATAGGAGCTGATGACAGTAGAGCCATTCAGATGGCTGGGTTCACACTAAAATGCAAGAAGGCCCGAGAGTGGTTTAAGAACTATGTGAACCCAAGGTTGGACAGCCTATCATGGGAGGAGTTTGCAAATGAATTTGCAGGATGGGCTTTCCCTGACAATTCAAGAGAATTGAAGATGATTGAGTTCGAGCAGCTGAGACAAACAGATGAGATGAGTGTGGATGAGTATACATACAGATTCTTGGAGCTGTTGCCGTTTGCTGGGCAGAATCTGGATTCAGATCAGAAAAAGTCAAGGAGGTATATCATGAAGCTCCATTCCAGGTATTCCTCCTTGATTCAGTCAGCAGAGAGGGAGAATTTCCATGCCATAGTGGATATGGCTCGGAGGATGAGGGCTAGTGCAATAATCGAGGGGAAAGTCAAGAAGTCAGTGGCACAGCCTTCTGGTTCCAAGACCCCAGGTGAGGGAAAGTTAGACCCTTCTTCTCTGAGTTCAGGCAGTAAGAGATGGGGTAAAGCCAAGTCTAAGAAGAACAAGTTCTGGAGCAAGATCAAGTCTGGTCTGGGATTAAGGAGTGGTTCGAGCTCAGGTGCAGATAATGCAGTATGCAAGAAGTGTGGGAAGCCACACAAAGGAGTATGTCTGGTGGGGACGACAGCCTGCTTCAGATGTGGGCAGGAGGGACACATGGGACGGAAGTGTCCTAGGGCAGCTTTTGTGGCTCAGTCTCAGCAGACAGCTTCAGGTAGTGTGGCACAGCCAGTAGCTCCAGCCGCGACTCAGACTAGTGGCAGAGGCAGAGGGAGAGGGGCAACCTCCTCTTCAGCGGGTTTCAGGGGTGAGGGTCCATCAGCTCCGGCACGGATCTTCACCATGACTCAGCAGGAGGCAAACACATCCAACACCGTGGTGTCAGGTAATCTCATCATTGGTTGTTCCGATGTGTATGCATTATTGGACCCTGGTGCATCTCATTCTTTCATTGCTCCGAGGGCCGTCGAGAGGTTGGGATTGATGGTCTCTGGGTTAGAGTGTCCCCTATGGGTCTGTGGACCCAAGTGTGACCCGTCAGTGGCAGAGTCAGTCTGCCAGTGTAGTCCAGTTTTTGTGGAGGGAAGATGCCTGTCCACCGACCTTGTGGTTCTAGATTTGACAGATTTTGACGTCATTCTAGGGATGGACTGGTTATCTACCCATGGCGCTACCTTGGATTGCAGAGACAAGATAGTCAGGTTCAGATGTCAGGATGGGTCAGAGGTTGTCTTCAGAGGAGACAGGGGGAGTACATCTAGAGGTTTGATATCAGCCCTTCAGGCTCATAGGCTGCTCAGGAGGGGTTGTCAGGGTTTTCTAGCTCATGTGAGAGAGCTGGATAGTCATGTCAGAGAGCCCGCCTCTGTGCCAGTGGTCAGAGAGTTCTTAGATGTTTTCCCAGACGAGCTGCCAGGTTTACCACCTGCTAGGGAGATAGAGTTCGAGATAGAATTGATGCCTGGAACCAGACCGATCTCTATCCCTCCCTACAGGATGGCACCAATAGAATTGAAGGAGCTTAAGGAGCAATTGCAAGAGCTGGTAGACAAGGGCTTCATTCGACCGAGTACCTCACCTTGGGGTGCTCCAGTATTGTTTGTGAGAAAGAAGGATGGATCCCTTAGACTTTGTATCGACTACAGGCAGTTGAACAAGGTCGCTACCAAGAATAAGTACCCGTTGCCAAGGATCGACGATCTATTCGACCAGCTAGCAGGAGCAGGTTGTTTCTCCAAGATAGATCTGAGATCAGGGTACCATCAGCTGAGGATAAGGGAAGAGGATGTACCGAAGACAGTTTTCAGGACCAAATATGGGCATTTTGAGTTCCTTGTGATGCCGTTCGGGTTAACCAATGCCCCTGCAGCATTCATGGATCTCATGAACAGAGTGTTTAACCAGTACCTGGATCACTTTGTTATTGTCTTCATAGATGATATCTTAGTGTACTCCAGGAATGCAGAGGAGCATGCCCATCATCTGAGGTTGGTTTTGCAGACCTTGAGGGAACATGGCTTGTATGCCAAGTTCTCGAACTGTGAGTTCTGGCTGAGGAGCATTTCATTATTGGGGCATGTGGTGTCAGAAAATGGAATCGAGGTAGACCCCAAGAAAGTGGAAGCTGTAGCAAACTGGCCTAGGCCCACTACTGTGACAGAGATCAAAAGCTTCTTGGGTTTAGCAGGTTACTACAGGAGGTTCGTTCAGGACTTCTCTAAAATTGCAGCTCCCATGACCAGACTGACTAAGAAGAACCAGAGGTTTGTGTGGACCGACCAGTGTAAGGAGAGCTTTGAGGAGCTAAAGAAGAGGTTGACTTCAGCACCAGTGTTAGCTCTGCCATCTAGTAATGAAGACTTCTCAGTGTATTGTGATGCGTCCCGTGTGGGACTGGGTTGTGTGCTAATGCAGAATGAAAGGGTGATTGCTTATGCTTCTAGGCAGCTGAAGAAGCACGAGTTGAATTACCCTACACATGACCTAGAGATGGCAGCGGTAATCTTTCCACTCAAGATGTAGAGGCACTACCTTTATGGGGTTAAATGTGAGATCTTCACAGATCATAAAAGCCTGCAGTACATCCTGAGTCAGAGAGAGCTGAATTTGAGGCAGAGAAGATGGGTAGAACTGCTCAGTGACTATGATTGCAAGATCCAGTACCATCCGGGTAAGGCGAATGTTGTGGCAGACGCCTTAAGCCGAAAATCACTTGGCAGTTTGTCCCATATATCAGCAGAGAGGAGGCCAGTAGTGAAGGAGTTCTTCGAGCTCATCAATGAAGGTCTACAGTTAGAGTTGTCTGGTACAAGTGCTTTAGTTGCCCAGATGAGAGTGGCACCCGTGTTTCTGGAGCAGGTGGCTCAGAAACAGCACGAGGACCCAGAGTTAGTGAAGATTGCCAGGACTGTTCAGTCAGGCAAAGATAGTGAGTTCAGATTCGACAGCAAGGGGATCCTCCGCTATGGAAACAGATTGTGTGTACCAGATGACGTAGGGCTGAAGGGAGACATTATGAGAGAGGCTCATAATGCCAGATACAGTGTTCACCCTGGAGCCACCAAGATGTATCAAGATCTGAAGAAGGTTTATTGGTGGCCAGCTATAAAGAGAGAAGTGGCACAGTTTGTGTCAGCCTGCGAAGTGTGTCAGAGGGTGAAGCTGGAACATCAGAAGCCGACTGGAATGCTTAACCCACTACCTATTCCAGAGTGGAAATGGGAGAATATAACTATAGACTTCATGGTGGGGTTACCGGCAACGTCCAACAGATTGGACTCCATATGGGTGATTGTGGACAGACTGACCAAATCTGCTCACTTCATCCCTGTCAGGAGCAACTACTCGGTGGATAAGTTGGCGCAGGTGTATGTGGACGAAGTGGTAAGGCTGCATGGGTTCTTGTTTCAATAGTGTCTGATCGAGGGCCCCAGTTCACCTCCCGGTTTTGGCGGAGTCTGCAGAACGCTATGGGTACCAGGTTAGATTTTAGCACTGCTTTCCATCCTCAGACGGACGGACAATCAGAGAGGACCATCCAAACAATAGAAGATATGCTTAGAATGTGTGTGCTGAATTTTGACGGTTCTTGGAGGCATCATCTACCTTTAGTGGAGTTTGCCTACAATAACAGCCATCATGCCAGCATAGGGATGGCCCCATATGAAGCTTTATATGGAAGGAAGTGCAGGTCGCCTGTCTATTGGGAAAAAGTAGGAGAAAAGGCCTTGGCAGGGCCTGAGCTAGTAGAGATCACCAGCAGAGTGGTACCCATCATCAGAGAAAGGATCAAGACTGCTGCAAGCAGGCAAAAGAGTTATGCAGATATCCGCAGAAGGCAAGTAGAGTTTCTGGAGGGGGATTTGGTATTGCTCAGGGTGTCTCCAATGAAAGGGGTGATTCGGTTTGGGAAGAAAGGTAAGCTAGCTCCACGATACATTGGACCCTTCGAAGTCTTGCAAAAGATTGGGAATGTATCGTACAAGCTGGACTAGCCTACTTCGATGGAAAGAATCCATCCGGTTTTCCATGTTTCCATGTTGAGAAAGTTTGTGTCGGATCCGAGCAAGGTTCTTAGTGAGCCTGATGTGGAGATCCAAGAGGATCTCACCTATGTTGAACAGCCAGTACGGATTCTAGACACTCAGATCAGAAAGCTAAGGAACAAGGAAATCCCGATGGTGAAAGTCCTTTGGAATCACCACAACATCGAAGAGTGTACCTAGGAGACACGGGAGTCTATGCTCCGGCAATATCCTCATCTCTTCTAAGGTGAGTTTTTTATGTGCTTTGTATGAATGTTTATGTTTTATGCCATGCTATGTTTGTTTGGTGAACATTCGGGGACGAATGTTCTTAAGGGGGGGAGAATGTAATACCCGGCTAGACTCCGGCATCGGAATTCCTACCGTCCGGTGGAATCTCGGATGTCGAAAACCTCTAGAAGGGTAAAACCATGTTTTCATAAAATGTTTTAATGTATTTTATGGTTTTAAGCAAGAAAGAAATTAAGTTTTGAATGAAAATGGTCTTGAGAGGAAGACTCAGGTTCGGCCGCCGAACATGCATGCACTTCGGGAGTGCTTTAGGCCCACGAAGGCATAAGTGAGGGAAGTCCAGGTTCGGCCGCCGAACCTTATGTTCGGCCGCCGAACATGGCATGCATGCGGAGGCACGTTAGGCCCCCAAAAGTGGCCCTTGTCCGAATGGGCGAGCTTTTCTCCCCATTTTTGGCCAAGGTGAGTTCTCCGCCGTCCCTCGCCGATTTTGAGTCTCTTCCTACAAATCTTTTATAATTTTCATGAGATTTCACTTTGTTTTGAAGATTTTTGAGCATTTAAGCAAGTTTTGAGGCTTTGAAGACTCAGGAGCTCTTTTCCTTGGTTCTCCAAGTTTAGGTCGTCTCTCTCTCGATCTTCAAGAGGTAAGAGCCAATCTTGAACTCATTTTATGTTTTAAGTAAGTTTTAAGTTGATTCATGGGGTAGAAATGCATGTTTAGGATAGTTGAGCTTGGTTAGGTTTTATGTGAACTTGTGGACAATGTATGATATTTGTGTATGTTTGATGTGTTGTAGTTGGGGTTTAGGATAGTTTGAGACCCCTAGGTGTTGATGTATGTGTGTATGCATGCTTTGAGAGAGTTGGATGCTTGATTGGAAGGTTTGGGAGGAAAGTGTGCATTGAAGAGCTGAGTTTCTGCCCTTTGGGAGAAACCAGGTTCGGCAGCCGAAAGGATTTTCGGCCGCCGAACCTGTTTGTGAGGCACGCCTTTCGGCTGCCGAAGCCTGCCCCCGAAAATGGACTTTCGTCTCTGGAGGGCACTTTCGGCCGCCGAAGGTGCCGCCGAACCTGCATGACTTTCGGCTCTAGAGGGACTTTCGGCCACCGAACCTGCCGTCGAAAGTGCCCTGTTCAGCCCTCCTTTGCATGAATTCTTTGATTGTTTTGAGGTATTTTAGGGGGTTTTTGGGGGATATTTTTAGAGTCATGTTCTAGTATGTTTGGTCCCTTATTTGAGTCCACTTGTGTAGGTTCGGACCCAAGGAACCGAGGACCCCAGTAGTGAGTCAGCTGCTGCAGTTCATTGTCAGAGTTAGCCTGAGGTGAGTAGAATAAACCTTATGTTTTAAATTAATGCAAGTTTGAGCATGAATCATGCATCACGAATGCCATGTGATATAATAGGTTGTTGCATTAGAATCCACGAATATGTTGCACTGCATTCTTTGTTGTGGATGTGGGTGAATGCTGTATGATCCAATTAGTCCCTGAGGAAAGACCAGGACCCCATTCTACAGCCTGGCACGGTATGGAACGCGAAGACCAGGTGCCCAGATGAGGCCCTGGGGCAATGGTAAGTAATGTTATGATATGACAGGAAGACCAGGACCCCATTCTATGGCCTAGCACGGATATGATGCTGGGACTATTTGGTGACAGGTTTACCCTTGATGTGATTTGTCTGTGATATGATGCATTACATGATGGCATATGTTTTAAATGTTTTAGTATTCTGCTCACTGGGCTCTAGTAGCTCACCCCTTTCCCCTATATCCCCCAGGTTTACAGGTACAGGGTAGATCAGGAGGTCAGCAAGAGTAATGAAGTTATGGTCTTGTAATAGCTAGTGTAGACATGATAAATGTTGATATGTTATGTATAGTACAGTCCTGTAAAAGTATGGTATAGAATTGCAATGTAATGAGGCTTATGGAAGTTTAGAGTTGTGCTTGACCATAGTGTGATGTTAATCCCTTCTAGTACATGATCATAATTGTTTAATGATGTTTATGTTTAACCAAGCTTAATATATGATGTGGTACCCCATTGGAGCATTTGTTGAGGGCTCCAGTGAGTGGTTTATGTTTATGGTTATGTGCATGCACAGGTTGAGCTTGGTAAGGGAAAAGAAAAATGTTTACAGTTTATGTTGATGAATGAATGTTGAGAAAGTTTTAATTTTTATGCATGTGTGGATCATGTATGGGATTAAACAGGTTTACAGGATGAATGTTAGGCTTGCTACGGGTCCCGGCGGCCTTATGCTTACCTGGATCCTAGCGCCGGTAGCGGTCCGGTTTCTGGGTCGTTACAGGAGGACCTTGGTGCTACCCTGGGGAATAACTTCAGAAGCAGGGACGACCTCGGTACTTTCCTTGGGAACGTCTTCAGTAGTAGGAGTGACCTCGATCCCTCCCTGCAGAGCATCCTCAGCTAATTCCTTAATGACTATAAGCTCCTGAGAGGTCGGGGCTGAGGCTGGCTTAGACTTTGGAGCCACAGGAGATCTGGAGGAAGAATGAGTCTGGTTGCGACTGGATGCCTTGGGAGCCCTAGATTGAGAATCCTTGGAGCCCGGCACCAGAGCGCGAGAAGAAGCTGGGGCAGGAGAAACAACTCGGCCAGCTGACTTGGGGTAGATAATCTGGGCAACCTCCTGAGTCGCATCAGCCACGGACGGGCCAGCTCGGAAGGCGTCCAGAGCGGCCCTCATGCTTTCCCGGGACAAGACAAAGTTCTTTGGCGGCTTGATCTTTTCCATTGAGAGGTCGGAAGCTCCAGAAAATAAAAATAATCAAAACAAGTTAAAAATATATTCAATAAAAGACAAAATAAGGGAATACAAGACATCAACAAAGCGAATACCCGCGTCCTTGCAGTCCTGAAGACTAGACACAAATATACACTTCTCAACATCATACTTCCGCTTAACAGAAGTCAATATGAGAAGGCCAATCTGCTCAGAGAGGGTCAGCTGAGGAAGGTCATTATAGCCTAGGAGCACGTCCCTCCAGGGGAGATCTACTTGCCAGGACAACCCGGGACCTCCCTTCAGCTCTACCACGGTGAACCCCTCTGCCCAGCCTTTGATAGAATCTTTGTGTCCCGAGAAGATGAACAACCCTCTTCGGGGGGCAAAGTAGTAAAAATATTGGCTAGCCCAGACTAGGCGAAAAAAGGTGGAAAACAGACGAGCTGTAGGAGTGAAATCCCAACTCAGGCTGACAGACTCGAAGGAGAACATGAAGAGAATCGAGTTGGGAGTAAGCATACGAGGAGTTATTCCGAAGTACCGGAAGACCTCAACAAAGAACGGAGAGAAAGGGAAGGTTAAGCCAAACTCACGTTGTTTGATAAAAAAGACTAGGCTATGGTCCCTCTGAGGATCAACAAGACTAGAGGGAGGAGGATCGGGAAGAACGATCCTTTCGTTGCGATGAGGAGCCCTAATCCGAAACAAAGGAGTATCCAAATACTTCCGAGAGAAGAGGGTTGTGAGAGAAGAAGGAGTGACATTGGACTCTAAATTCATAACATCGGGTAGCTTGGGATTGTCCATTGCAGTATAAGAAATGTACCTTGAAGACAGTTTGGCAGGAAAACAAGAGAGATGGAGCACACAGAGAGCAGAAGGAGAGGAAGAGTTTTGTGAAGATTTGGGGGATTTGAATTTTGAAAACAGTAAGGCAAGGAAGAGATGTTTTGATGGGAACCGTTCTCGGGCCATGCGGTCATAATGAGTTCTAGGGATTTACCCCCTCATCACTCATGCAATAACTGCTGAGGAGGTAAAGGGACAATTGATGACCGCCGGGACTCACCACCCCAGGGTAAGGCCGGACCCAAGAAGACAGTGCTAGTCCAAAGCCCGTGAAACCTTCTCTGAACGATCGGTCCAGCATCTCCAGCCCTGACCCAGACACACGGGACAGGCCAGTCGCCCGCAAATCCAAGTCCAACAAGGAAAAGTCCAGCCCAGTGACATGACATGAGAAAGGATAGCAGGCCCAGTCACTTCGCAGCCCTGCCCGCATGTGCGTCAAGGGGAATTAAATGGTCGCTTGGCGTGGAGAGAGGCTCTGACACTTTCGTATGTACGGACCCACGTGACATAGACAGGTGGCACTGTAGCAAAGAGACCGTTAAACGTCACTAGCAGACAAATGGAAAGAAATAAAAGGAGATGAATACTCTCATCTCTATCTAAACTCACACAACTACTGTAAACCTCATTATTTTGGATCTTAGAACACCACAAAGTATTTATATACCTAATTAATAAGAAGTGATTAATATATTTTTATAAATAAAATTTGTTACATTTTAATTTATGTGATATTTTTAGATTAATTAAATATATACACTCAAATATGAGAAAGGATTATATATTTTTATTTTTCAATATTGAAATCTTTATTTATAATGGCTTGCCGTTAGAAAAAACACTTTCTCAAAATAACAAAACAGTTTTTTTTTTCAAACAGCTTTTTCCCACAACATTTAAAATGGTGTTTTCTCAAAAAATAAAATTAAAAAAAAAAAGCACTTTTTGAATGTCAAACTCAATTTCAAACGCTCTAAGCCTTTGAGGATGAAAAGGAAATGGAAAGATGAAAAGGAAATGGAAAAATAAGTAATGTCACCTTTCTTTTCATAAAGTTTTAAAATCTTTCACAAATAAGTTTATTGACTTAAATTAAATGTTCATAAAAGATCTCATATCATGCTTCTTGGCCATGGGTTGGGATTTTGTTTTTCATGTCTCTAATTATCAATATGCCTACTAAATAGTTAGGAATAATGAAATTGAAAAATGTGTAAAATTCAGTGTAAATAATCATAAGGTACCCTCAGCAAGATACACCCTAATTTTTTTATAAGGAAAAATTTTATTGGAAATTCAGAAAAAATTTTAGCATGTCTGACACTATTAGTCAGACACACCCTAAATACCACCAATGACTGAACTAGCACTCTTGGTTTAGTTACCCAAACTTAACTAGCCCCATGGTCTACCAAATTACCAGGAATTTCAAAGGAAAAACAGAAGCTATTATAGACGGGCAACTCAATAATCCATATTAATATAAACTTTCAATAATTACCGAAGCCAAGCCAGCTTGAGAATGAACTGGCCTTAATGCATTGTATAATAATAATAACCTCAGTAAATATAGATATAGAAGGGAATACAATCATTAGTGGAAAAGAATGTGACCTCGAGCTGAAGTCATTAAAAGAGTTCTAATCGTACATATATCATATGCTCCTCCATATTTAGTTTAGCCTAAAGCAAAGCAACCAACAAGAAAACAAGCACCAAGTAGCTTCTCTTCATTCATTTCTCCATAGCCGCCTTAAATGGTCAAGGACAACCACTATTTTGGCTATAGCTTAGAGAGGTCGTGTGCTCCGACTGCTTGCTCTACCACAAAGGAGTGCGTTCTTTGGAATGGGAAATTCATCTCTCAGTGAAGTTGATGCTGTATAAACTCTCAAGTAAAGCTGCTGCCCAAGGTATTGGCGAGCCCAGAACTCTGACCTTAAGTTCCACATGCCTACGTTGTCGAGTGGCACGTAAATAGCTGTCCATGACATGGGATATACCTGCACTCACCATTCAGAAGTTCACCACCCAAACATGAGACAAGACAGCAAATGAATTTTGTTTATGATTATTGAAAGGAGGTTTTCGTCTCTCACCTGAGTGGTGCATCGTGCAACTGCATCTCGGAGATTGTACTGGTTCCTGCTATCTGATGTCCACTGTCCTCCATCCATACTGCATTTGAAGATTTTTGCTTGTCCAATCAAAAATAAAGTTAAGGGTATTGGGGAAAAAGAACAAACACCTTGTAGACTATGTGCTTACCCAACAACAAAGAAACTGTAACCATCAAGATGCCAGCTTTGGACAATGTTTTCACTGTTCTCAAATACAATTTCTACAAACTCTCTGTAATTAACTGTCAAAACTGATGTGTCAAGATAAATTCCACCTCCATAAGGTTTGTCTGATATGCTATTCTCGCGGAAAACTCCTTGAATTTTGAAGTAATCTGCAAGCTTTAGTGGGGTGTCTGGTGCGACAAAGGACACACTGTTCACTGCATATCTCTGCTTTCCATTTACTTGGCCAGCAGAACTTGCGAACCTGATAGTTCTGGTTGTGTTGATCATACCATAATGATATGAACCTTGAGGATTTGGCCTTGGTCCACTTGCAGTGAGATTGGTCCTGAAACAAGGCACGTGTAATTTGAACAACATTCATAGGAAAGTGGAAACAATTGTCAAAATTCAGCCGCTCTAAGTTTATCATGTCGGACAAGGACAAATTAATTAGGATTAATTCATAAACGCTAAAAAAAATTAATGATACAGGACCCATATAATGAAGAGACCAACATGCAACATTTTAATTACCGATGTAAACGGGTGGTTACCTGGTCATTATACGAAAAACATCATAATTTATTTAATTTAATTTTATATATTTTAATTAATAATTTATATAAAATTTAAACTCGAACTCCTTATGGGTATAATTTTCTAAATTTGAACTCACCTCCAACCTAATTATAATTTATTTAAATTCGTCCTAATTCAGTGGATCGGACCCGACCCGACCCGTTACCCTCTGGAGTCTACCAAACAAATTTACATAATTAACAAGACGTAACTAAGTTTGGTACCAATTGACCCATAGGTTTCAATGGAAAAACAGATCAGGCCCAAAAGGAGCATAGAATGGTGGGATTGATAAGAACATATACCTAATTGAGCGGGCCTGGTTGAGAGACCAATCAATCTGAATGGTGGGTCCACCAGGGGGTGGACCAGAAACTGGACCAGCAGAGTTACTGTAGTGAAGAACACCAGTAGTGGTGAGGATCGGAGTGGTGAACCGAGAGGAAACCACAATGTAGTAGTCCTGACCAGGCTGGTCAGCTGTTACTAGAACAGAGTAAGATTGGCCAACATGAACATCAAGTGAAGAGTAGGTGGTCTGAAGAGTATGTGTTCCTTCCACTTCTACCAACTTCATTTTATGGTTCTGAATCCGAAAGTTAAGTGAATGTTGCAACCCAACATTTGATATTCTAAGCCTGTAAGTTTTGCCTGCAACAGATGCACCGAACAGTTTGAGACTTCCTCGTAAATGTTTAAGGTTATTGGATCATCGATGAGGTTGATCATCTACCTTGTTCGACAGTAAGTGCATAACCATTGGGTCCGCGACCATTGATGAGAATTCCATCCGGGAAAGGCAGCTTCTTACCACGATCCAAGTGAGCCCTCAAAACCTGTAAAAACTCAAGATTTAATACATTATTATTGTTAATTAATTCAATGAATACTTGGGAAAATTTTGTACGGATCTAATTTATGTAAAAAATATTAAATCCATGTAGACCCAATCATCTGCAAGCAAACACATTTAAGGATTTTCAACAAACACGTGGTGGCCCAGAGAGATAGCAAAAAGTGGAAAGCACATGCAAGACGAGAAAAACCTAATTGTCAGGGGGACCCACAATGTGCACACTATACAAAAGTTGACTAAATTAATCCCGCACAACTTGGATTCACACTAGATTTACTGTGGATTGGACAGTCTAAACATGCAATATAAAAATATATAAGATTATTCTCTCACGATTTTTGCAAAATCCCATATGGAATAAGGAAAAACTTATCTCAATCTGATGCATTGTAGACCAAAAATGCTTATTAATGAATTTCTCTTTTAAAAAAATGAAATAAAATATATTTTTAAATATTTTGAATCTATTATGGACGGAACCATTTAAAAATTTTCCAGGGAAGACAAAGACATACACTTAAGGCACTCGTATCAACAAAAGTTTCCAAATGAAATCCACAGGAAAATTTTCTCTGCGTGGTTTATCTTCCAACCCTAATCTAGTTAATTTGTCGTGACGGGATTTCGACTTTCTGGACCTAAAAGGCGGCCCAGCTGTCAGATACAAAAAAGCACGCAGAACCAGCTAGAGCTAGCCTAGCAACACTCATCAAATGCTTACCTCATTTTAGCTTACCGACACAGGCCACCGATCGCAAAGCGTCATGGATGGATATAACTGATCCTAATAAAGAGTTGAAGTCCCTTTGGTTTAGGACCCCACAAATTTGAGTAGCAACCTTTCCATTTTAAAGCCAAAGTTTCATCAAGAATAAAAAAACGAAGGCTATGGTGGTTAATTACCGTGTGATTAGACTTGTACCAATCTCCAATAAGAACAGTGTAATCGCCATCGGGATCTGGGAAGGGGACTGGAATTCTTGGGCGACTGAGGATTCTGATGCCTCCAAAACCACCAGCGGCCTTGTGGAATGCAAGAGATGGGAAATAATAAAAGCTTCCTATTTGGTCCTTGACTTGGAGAATGTATGTAAAGTTCTTTCCTGGAGGAATTGGGCATGTGGTTCCGATAACACCATCTTCATATGAGTTTCTCCTTTGTTGAATTCCATTCCTATATAAATCACAGAAACAAACTATAGATTATTATAGAAATGGTGATTTATTACAACCCAATAACGGAATACGGAAAACTTTTTACTTTATTATCGATTACTTGCTTAGTACTGCAATGTGTTTGTGTTCTTTAATAAGCAACTTGAGTTCATTAAACTCTCAACTAAATCGAATCCATTATAGTAAAATGCCTGAAAGCAAGAAAAGGTGTCTGAAGATTAAATATGAAAGCTAGTAATTTATGTATCCCCATTCCCCACTTCAAACGATAAGATGAGAGAGCTATGGCCTATCCAGAGTGGAAGACAGCTAAAACTGAAATAGACAGCAGATTTAATTAGGTAGTCTAACAACAGCGAACATGTCTCATATTATCATGGAAAAGTCGCTTTTATACACTTAAATAAATCTTAACTCTCCCTTAATATCACAAGTGATAACGACATACATACGTGACAGCAGGACGTGAATCAGAGAGTCCACAGAAAGAAAGAAAACATACACGCCATTAATGGCGCTAATAGCGGGATATATATATATCTATGACCCAGAATTTCAGATCTAAGTTAGCACTCCTTTAAGCATTCACTGACTCAAATGAACTTAAAAAGCTTCTCATTTTTTATAGCATTTGTTTAAAACAAAAAGCAGGAAAAGGTCGTGTGAAGCAGACGTTCTCTTAATCATAAATCTATTATCAAATCTCGGGTAACTTCTTCAAATTAACATTCGAAAAAATACTTATATACCCTCGCATAGGAAGGCAAGAAACTAGGAATAAATGGGTGGATTTGTCTTTTGGACCAAGGGCGCGCAAATCATTGCACTTTGCGCATATTCTATTATTCTTTGCAAATAGGGAAAGTTCACGGGAGAAAAAGAGACAGCGTAAGAAGAAATGTTACCAGGAGAGAAGAAAAGGCTCATCTAAGCTGTTGAACACATTGATAATAAGATTGTCATTCGTAACTGAATGAATATCAGGGCCTGGAAATTGTCCATTGATAAGAATACCCTGTGAAAACAAACATAGACGATCACTTAAACGACTGAAAACTAAAAAATACCCATAACCCAGATCAGAAGAAATGAATACAAGTGGAGATTCAAACAAACCGTTTGGCGAACACCTAGTGGGTATATGTCTCCATAAGTAACATTCCAGTTGAAGAATCTGTACGGATCTTCAGCTCCAACATTGGCAAAAAGAGAGACAGCGACACACAACAAGGTACAAACAGCAACTCTTCCCGCTAAGCTTAGCGGCATATTTACCAATCAAAACCCTCGTAATTATCTCGCGCAGCAAAAAATGAAAGGCAGAGAGAGGAAGCGATGGACTGTAAAGTGAGAGAGTAAGGGAGAAGAAGCAAGTGAATGATGAGCCGACGAGGAATGGCGTGGCGCAATATTTAAGTGCGGTACAGAGGATTTGTGTGTGAGTGCAGTACTGTGTTAAATACTAAGCCGATAAAGAAAAAGAGAAATATTTAAAGAAAAAAAAAAAAGGAGGGAAATTGGAAGGAAATGGAGTGTCGGTGGTGGGGTCCGCATTGGGACATAAGCTTACAATTTGAACTGTGTTTTGTGTGTGTGAGATTGTCTCCCACATGGGATGGTGTGGTGGGGGTAGTGGGTTTGTTCTGATGCAGCGCACAGCGGATGCATGTGATGCGGATTAACGTGCAGGGCCCTCCCGTCCTCCCTTGTATTTATAGGATATACTGTGCCAAATTCTTCGTGGAAATCAAATGGATTTAATTTAAACGTAAAAAATTAATTAAAATTAACTTTTCAAGCTAATTAAAACTAAATTTAATATAATTAACTTAATTTAATTTAATCTTTACTAATTTAAAGTTTAAAAATCACATATGGATATTGATGTACTGAAATCAACAGAGGGCGATGAATTTTTTTAAGCTTTTTCTAGTTAGCTCATGCCTTTTTTCATTTTTTTATTTTTTTATTTTTTTATTTTTTTATTTTTTTATTTTTTTATTTTTTTATTTTTTTATTCTTCAATGACGCATAATTACCGTCCTGTACTATATATCCTGTTATTATCATGTGGGGCGTATGGACATACTGTGTCTTTTCCTATCGTCAACGACCATTTAATTCCTTTTAGCGCCATGTTGATACGATCCCGGATGTCTAGAAATTTATTGCCCTATGAATCCGTCAAGTCGATTAGACTGCACCTCCTTCACTTGGGGTTGATCCTTGCCTTGTCCAGCCCACCGAGCGAGACTTGGGCCGCATACTGGAGGACAGACCTGTATATTGGGTTTTGATAGAGTTACGGCCTGGCCTTCCTATGTGGGCTCAATCATAGTCTGGTATCCAATACCTAGTAGTCATCAAGTGCCCCTTTACCCAAGTTCCTAATGTTGTAGGTTTAGTGTCTTCCATCACCCCTTCTTCCTTTTCTCATTACTTCTCCAACGAATACGTTGATACCACCATCTATAGGATTAGGGCTCTCTTTCCTAATGAAAGGATTGTCCTTCCCAATCCCACCCCTATAGGCTTAATAGATGCTCAGTAGGGGCGCAGCTTAGTCTTCTTTGTCAAGCAGTAGGATTTCAGGCTGACTTTTCTTTTTACCTCTTTCTTCATCAAAGTCTTCCGTCATTTCGGGGTGACTCCCCATATGTTGTCTCCAAATTCCATTCTATTCATGTGCTGCTTTGAGTCCGTCTATCTGTACTGGATTTTTTCCCCTCTGTTGTGTTGTTCTGTACCTTCTTTCGCCTCGTCAAGTCCAACCATAGGTTCTACTATTTTCGTCACCGGGCAGGGTTATCCATCTTCTCTAGGTATAAGGACTCGATAAAAGGCTGGGCTGAGGCCTTTGTGGTAGTTGAGCTAAAAGAGAGCTCGGGATCAACGGAGATGTTGATCTCTCTTGAGGGGAAGTCCATCAGGGCTACAACGACTTCTCCAAGTTGACCTTGTTGGACTAAGCCTGCCTTCTTCGACTAATCTCTATAAAGAAGAAGTATGACGTCGAGAAGTGCATGTTCACGTTCAACCTTTGGGACTTCCGGAAAGCTGGTATTGTTATTTTTCTGTTTTTCTTTTTCACTGCATTTTTCTCTTGTTGCTTTAAATTTTAACCGGATTGGTATTTTCTTTTCAGCTTCTACCGCATCTATGGATACTATCAAGCTTCCAAAGAACTTTACCCTGTCTCAAAAAAGCATGAAGGCAACTCTAGTGGCCTTTAAGGCCAATAAGACAGTGGCCGATGTAAACCGGTAGGTCTTTCAAGCGGTGGACCCAGCAGCTGTGAACCGTTCTACTACCCTTGCCCTTACTTTGGCATTGGTGCCTACAGTAGAGGGTTCTCGATCTGTAGCCTCGCGGATTTTCGTTCCTGCCAAAGCATCGGCTCTGGCTAAAACTCTGGCTGCTCCTAAACAGACTTCCAAAGAGCCCATCGCATTCAACGAGTCCGCCGAGAGTAGTTTGGAGAAGGGCACTAGAGTTGCCCCTTTGGATGTTCCACCTCTCTAGGCTGTGGGGGCTATAGTGATTGGAGGGCAGCTAGCAAGCGGACCCGGACCTCAGAGCCTGCTACTGAAAGCAAGGCTACTAAATGGGATCATACTATGGAGCCTACAAGGACAACCCCCTCCTCGCCCAGTTGACAAGGTGAAGAAAGTAGTGAAGAAGCTATCGTCTGCTCCAGATAACGAGTTCTTGAATGCCGCTGAAGTGACCCCTGAGTCTACGCCAGCTTCAGCAGCCAAGATACTCTGTGAGAAGATGTTTGGGGGAATCCTGGATGCCTCTGATCCCCGTTTCCTAGCTCTTGTCAGCCACCTTGCCTACTCCACTAAGCAACGGGCAATTGTCAGCTCTCATCCTCTGGATGACCTCGGGGATAGCTTGAAGGATATGTTCCTCATAGTAAGTCATTTGCTCTTCTCAAGGATAATTTTGACTCCTTTAACTTTTTTTAACTTTGTTCTTATTTTTCTAACTTTGTTCTTGTTTTTCTGTGGTAGGCCTTCGGGAAATTCATGGAAATTGATGCCTAAAATCGGTCCTTCTAGAGATCGATGGAGCAGCGCATTACTGAGGAGCACCGGGATAAGAATATTGTTGCCATTGATTGAGGCCCGCACACAGATCATTGGGTTCCAAGGGCAGATCGAGGACCTCACCAAGCAACTGGGGAAGGTGAGAGAAAAGTTTGCCCAAGCTTCCCAACGAGTTTCTACAGTTGAGTCTCAGCGAGACGAGGCCTTAGCATAACTCTTCTCTTTGGAGGAGTCCTGCCACTAACATGATAAGGCTAGGGCCCAGCATGAGGAGGCCTTAACTCATGCTATTTTCCTCTAGCAGAAGCTCAATAAATACATCGAGGACCTGAAAGGCATGGCTTTGGTAGCAGAGGAGTATTGCCTCCAGCAACAATAACTCCGCCAAGAGATCACTGATCTGAAAGAAAGGTGTTCTGTATTACTGAGAGATACTAGGGCTGCAAAGAACATGGTCTAGCAGGCTTGTGAGGAGCGTTTGCAAGAGTATAAGGACTCTGCAGAGTTGAAAGACAAGATTCAGTAGGCCTGCGAAGCACGACTAGAGGAGTATAAGGCCTCTGTGGAGATGAAGGATAGAATGTACAAGGAGGCCTTCCACATGTTCGCTTCGGGCTACAATTAGGGCCTTAAATCGGCTAGGGATGCCCCTTCCACTCCGTTGGCAGACCTGCGAGCCCCTGAAGTGGACTCTTACGGTGAGGAGGTGTGCTACGAAGAGGATGACAACCATTTGCCTAAGAATGCTCCTCGCTTGCCTTTTAGACCTCAGGGGGAAGATATTGTAAATAACCCTATAAATGATTTAGTTAGTTCTATTCCCCCTTCTCATCCAACATCTGTAACTCACTCCAACAATTAATAAAATTTTGAGTTTTTGTTATTTTCTCTCTATCTATTTATTTTTTTTATTTATTGAATTTACTTGCATTTTTACACTTAGATTGTTTTTATGTATATTGCTTGTGAATTGTACCGGGTTGACAACTTGTTAACTTGTTTTACTTGTATTTCCATACTTAGGTTGTTTTTATGTATATAGCCTGTGAACTGCACCGAGTTGGCAGCTTGTTAACTTACTTTGCTTGTATTTCCATACTTAAGCTGTTTTTATGTATATAGAATGTGAACTGCATTGAGTTGGTAGCTCGTTAACTTATTTTGTTTGTATTTCGTTTTACTTGTTGTATTATTTTTCCTGTCTGTTGAATGCCTTTTTTTTTTTTTTGAAGCCTTTGGCCATCTGGGTTTAATTTTTATGCAGCCCTTCATCTCAATTCGTATTGTTTCTAGGTTATGCCTTATTTGTATTATGTCCTTCGCGTGCTTGTTTCTAGATTTTAATGATAAGGTTTGCTTTTATTTTGATTTTGGGCTTTGGGAGCATCGAGCTCATTTTTGAGGTTTGCGTGGTGTCTTGGCTCCATAAGCTTTAAATTAGCTTTCAGTGAGCAATACTCTATCATGAAGTTGGCACTATAATGCCTTAGGTTAATTTTTCATGTGCCGAGCATCATTCCTTAGGCTAGTTTCTCTATACACCGGGCTCTTTCATGAGATTGGCATCTCGTTTTCTTATGATCCGAGCTCTTTAGTGAGGTCAGAGCTAGACTTTCTATTTATATTCTTGTGATTCGTGTCCTTTGGTGAGGTCAGACCCAGGTTTTCTATTTGTATTCTTGTGATCCGTGGCCTTTGGTGAGGTCAGACCTAGGTTTTCTGTTTGTATTCCTATGATCAATGCCCTTTGGTGAGGTCAGACCTAGATTTTCTGTTCGTATTCCTATTATTTGTACCCTTTGATGAGGTCGAACCCAGGTTTTCTATTCATATTCCTGTGATCCGTGTCCTTTAGTGAGGTCAAACCTAGGTTTTCTATTCATATTCCTATGATTCGTGCCCTTTGGTGATGTTGGACCCAAGTTTTTTTTCACTTGCGTTCCTATGATCCGGGCCCTTTTGTGAGGTCAGAGCCAGGTTCTTGTTTGTTTGTTGAGTTTTATGTGTGCTGAGGTCCTTTCTTAGGTCGGTAGCGTATTTCTCAGTTTGCCTTTCCTTAGGCTTATAACCTTGCTGTTGTTAGACCTTCATGATGGGCCTTTATCCCTCCCCAATTGGTTTTGTGGTGTCGACAGTCTTATTCCGAGACCGGTCACCCATCTCATTAGGGTCTTCATCTCCTTAATTGGTTTTATAGTGTCGGCGGTCATATTCCGAGACCGGTCACCTACCTCATTGAAAGCTTCATTTTCGCAACCGGTTTTATGGTACCGGCAGTCATGTTCCGAGACCGGTCACCTACCTCATTAGGATCTTTATCTCCTCAACGGGTTTTGTGGTGTCGGCAGTCATGTTCCAAGACCAATCACCTACCTCATTGGGGTCTTCATCTCCTCAACCAGTTTTGTAATGCCAGCAGTCATGTTCTAAAATCAGTCACCTACCTCATTGAGGATTTCGATACCTGCTCAGGAATACTAATAGGAGGGGGGAAGATGGCAATTTTATTCATATCATTAAGAATAGCAGTTATATTGTATACTTTTACGAGAAATACCTCTTTAAATGTTGGATCTTCCAGGTGTGAGGCTCCGAGTTCCCTTGCAGATCTTCAATTCGATATACCCTAGGTCTGATTACCTTGGCGATTCTGAATGAACCTTTTCAGGTTGGCGCTAGCTTCCCCACAGCTGCTTTCTTTTCTGTTACTTCTAATCTTCTCAAGGCTAGGTCCTCGACCCTTAAGTTCCTTTCACGGACTTTCTGGTTGTAGTACCGAATTGCTTTCTATTGATAAGCGGTTGTTCTTATTTGTGCCTCGTCTCTAATTTCTTCGAGAGCATCCAGGTTACTTCTTAACTTCTCACCATTGGTGCTCTCATCACTAAATTAGACTCGGTGAGTAGGAATTTACAGCTCTATAGGGACTACAGCCTCTATTCTGAACACTAGCGCGAATAGTGTCTCTCCTGTTGGTGTCTGAGGTGTAGTCTTAGAATGCTCACAGGATACTGTGTAGCTCAACTGCCTAATTTTTATTAGCACCATCTAACCACTTCTTTAGTCCTTTAAGAATAGCTCAGTTTGTCAGTTCAGTTTAGCCGTTTGTCTGCGGGTGAGCCATTGAGTAGAATTAGTTTCATATGCTCATATTCTTTGTGAAGTATCTGAAAGAGTTGTAGTCAAACTACTTTTCGTTGTTTGGTATGAGTGTTCTGGATATCCCAAACCGGCATATAATGTTGCCCCACACAAAGTCTATTACTTTTTAGACTGTAATGGTGGATACAGCTTTTGCCCCAGGCCACTTCGAAAAGTACTCCACGGCTATGATCACAAACCTCTTCTGCCCCACAGTGTTAGGAAATGGGCTCAAGATGTCTATCCCCCATTGAGGAAATGGCCATGGGCTCGATATGCTCGATTATGGCATAGCCGGGCTGTTGATAGCATTGGCAAACCTCTAGCATATATCACATCTCTTGAAAAACTCCCTAGCTTCTTTCTTAACTGTGGGCTAGTAATATCTCTATCGGAAGATCTTATTTGCCAACGCCCTCTCATGAACTCCACATACTCCTTGGTGTACCTCTTGATTCACCCTGGCTGCTTCTTCCAATCCTACACATCTCAGCCACGGACTAGACTTACCTCTCCGATAGAGGGTTCCTCTTACTGCTTGATAATTGGTAGCCTTAGTTGCAATTTTTCGGGCTTCTGCTTTATCATCAAGCAATTTCCTCATGTAATACCCGGCTAGACGCCGGCATCGGAATTCTTACTTTCCGGCGGAATTTCCGTTGGAATCTAGAATTCGAGGATGTCGGAGGTTCCTAGAAGGGTAAAAGAGAAAGGCTTTCTAAAAGATTTTTAAGTGTTTTATGGTTTGAATGCAAAGGATTTGCGTTTTGACGAGAAAAGACCAAGGAGGCATTTGCTAAGTTCGGCCGCCGAACGGTGCATGGTTTTACTGCCTCCGAAGTCCATGTTCGGCCGCCGAACGTGGTGGAGGTTTGCATGCAGGTTTGGCCGCCGAAAATGGTTGACCAAGCCGCCTATAAAAGGCACCTTGTCCGGAAAAAGGGGGAGTTTTCTCTCCATTCTTGGGCTAAGGTGAGGTCATGCTCTCTTTGGGTGGTTTTCATGGTTTTTCTTCAAATCCTTCAAGGTTTTCATGAGTTTTCTCCTTGTGTTGAAGAGTTGTGAGCTTGGAGCAAGGTTTTGGAGCTTGGAGACTTTTGGAGCTTGGATCTCCAGATCTTCAAGTTTGGGTCACACTAACTCTTGATCTTCAAGAGGTAAGTGTAGATCCTTGGCTTTTATGGTGTTTTAAGTGAGTTTTATGAAGGGAAAAGGATTAGGATTGCATGGTTTTGCATGGTTGTGCATGATAGGGTTTATGTACCCTTTATGCCTATGTATGCTTTATGTGTTGCTTTGATGTTGTTTGTTGGAGTTTAAGCTTGTTTTAAGCTCCTTTGAGCATGGTTAAGGGCATATGCATGTTTTGGAGAGGTTGGATGTGTGTTTTCGGTGTTTGGAAGGTTTGGGAGGCTTGTATGCATGAGAGGCTGAGTTCTGGACGAACTCAGGTTCGGCCGCCGAAGGTAGTTTCGGCTGCCGAAGCTACCTGTGGATGCATGGTTTGGCCGCCTAACCTTACTCCCGAAAGTTGAGTTTCGGCTTTGAAGCAGACTTTCGGTCGCCGAAGGAAGGTTCGGCCGCCAAAGATGCCTGCCTTTCGGATCTGGAGAGGGGGTTCGGCTACCGAAGGTGCCGCCGAAAGTGCCTGCCTTTCAAATCTGGAGAGGGGGTTCGGCTGCCGAAAGTGCCCTGTCCAGCCTTTCTTTGCTTATTTTTCCATGCATGCTTGAGGTGTTTTAGGGGGTTTTGGGGGGAATGTTAAGAGCTATGATAGAGTTGTTTGATCCCTCATTTGAGTCCACCTGTGTAGGATCGGACCTGAGAAATCGAGGTATTTAGCAGTGTTTGCTGCTTCAGAGTGAGTCTAGAGTTAGCCCAGTAGTTGCTAGAGGTGAGTGGAATTGAACTATGTTTTAAATGCAATGAATGTTTTAGCATGTTCCATGCATCACGAATGCCATGTCTATAGTAGGTTGTATTGTATTAGTAACCACGAAGATGACGCATTGCATTGTTTATTGTGGATGTGGATGGACAACAGGACGACTCATTAGCCCTCTAGTTTATATTGCATGTAACAGAAATCCTGAGGAGCCCCTTGAGGGCCGGGCACAGAGCTATGTATGTAACAGAAGTCCTGAGGAGCTCATTCGAGGGCCGGGCACAGAGTAGAGGGAGTTTTGAGTCAGTCCATCCTTGATGTGATTTATTGTGATGTGATGCATTCCATGATGGCATATGTTTTAAATGTTTTTATTTGTTCTGCTCACTGGGCTTTATAGCTCACCCTATTCCCTTAACCCCATATTTTCAGGGCCAGAGAAGTTAGAGTCAGCAAGAGTAAGAGCAGGGCTATGGTTATGTAATAGAAGTTTAGTGGACATGATGTAAGTAAAGTTATGTTATGTACAGACATGTTATGGCATGTAATGTAACAGAAGTCCCGAGGAGCCCCCTGAGGGCCGGGCACAGAGCTATGTATGTAACAGAAGTCCTGAGGAGCTCCTTCGAGGGCTGGGCACAGAGTAGAGGGAGTTTTGAGTCAGTCCATCCTTGATGTGATTTATTGTGATGTGATGCATTCCATGATGGCATATGTTTTAAATGTTTTTATTTGTTCTGCTCACTGGGCTTTATAGCTCACCCCATTCCCTTAACCCCATATTTTCAAGGCCAGAGAAGTCAGAGTCAGCAAGAGTAAGAGCAGGGCTATGGTTATGTAATAGAAGTTTAGTGGACATGATGTAAGTAAAGTTATGTTAGGTACAGATATGTTATGGCATGTAATGTATACAGAGTTAGAGTATTGTGCTTGGCCCTAGTGTATGGATAATCCCTTTGTACATGGATCTTTTTATGTTTTATGATGTTTTATGAGAACCAAGCTTGATATGTAATGTTGCCCATCTAGAGCATATGATGAGAGCTCTAGTATGTGGGTTTATGATCCCAGAGATCACAGAGTTAGTGCATGCACAGGTCAAGCTTGGTCCAGGCTTACCGTATAGTATGGTAACCCAACTGGAGCATTTATGAGGGTTCCGATTCCAGTAAGGGGTTTTTATATTTACAGTTTCAGAGTGATACCAGAGCAGGTCTCAGTATCAGAGCATGCTTAGGTTAAGCCTGGTATATAGAGAAAAGTTTTAAAGTGAAATGAAAAGTTCAAAGTTTTATGGAAAATGTTGATCATGTATGGGATTTATCAGGTACACAGAGTGTATAGCAGGTTTGCTACAGGTCTCGGCGGCCTTAAGCCGATCTGGATCCTAGCGCCAGTAACGGTCCGGTTTCCGGGTCGTTACACCTCGTTTCAAGGTACTCTAGGTATAGGGTCATCCAACTTCATTCTTCATCGATTTGCATGACGGGAGTTGGCTTCTCAAAGGTGGGGGTGCCAATTTGTTGCACATACACTTCGTCTGGAAGTTATTTTAGTTCCTCCATAGACAACTTATTGAGTAGATCTACTTCTTCATTCACTTCTCGGGGTATTCTCTGATACTGAACAATGATCCCTTGCTTGCTGAGCTTGGCTTCTAGAGTTCGTACCCTGGCTAGGTACTTCTGCATAGTGGGATTCTTCCCCTATTACACTCTTGTTATTTGGTTCACAACAAGCTGAGAATCGCTATTTTACTCTGAGGTTGGCTGTCTCCACTCCCAAGGCTATTTGCATTCCATTTAGGAGAGCTTCATATTTTTCCATGTCGTTAGATGCCGAGAACCTAAAGTGTAGGGTGTAGCACACTCTGAACTCATCTGGCCCTTTCAATAGAATTTCTACCCCACTGCCCGTGAAACTTGATGCCCCATTTACGAATAGGTTCCATCTGAATTCATGTAGTTGTTGATCCCCCTCTTTTTCTTCTACTGAACTCGGCAAGGTGTCGTATTGCTCTTTGTTGTCCAAGCTAAAGGAGCACTCAGCTATAAAGTCAGCTAAGGCCTAGGCTTTGATGGCCATCCGAGGTCGGTAGATAAGGCAGTACAGACTGATTTTCACAAACCAGGATAGCATTCGTCCTGAAGTCTCAAGTCTGTATAAGATTTTCTTTAAGAGTTGGTTAGTCATTACCACCCCCTGGTGGCCTTCCAGATACATTCTAAACTTCCTCACCATCAATAACAAAGCAAATGCTAGCTTCTCAATATTCATGTACCTAATCTCGGCGTCTCTGAGGACCTTGCTAATGTAGAAGATAGGCTTCTGGTTTTCTGCTTCTTCTCTCACCAGCACGGCACTCATTACCTGCTCGGATGCCCCCAAGTAAATTAACAGTTCCTCTCCTCCCAAGGGGCTACTAAGCACATGCGGGGAGCTGAAGTACTCCTTGAGGTTTCTGAAGGCTTCTTGACAATTGTAACGACCTGAAAACCGGACCGCTACCGGCGCTAGGATCCAGATCGGCTTAAGGCCACCGGGACCCGTAGCAAGCCTAACATACATCCTATCACCTGGTCAAATCCCATACATGATCAAAACATTTACATAAAAACTTAAACATCTGATGTAAATCCGAGCTTGACTTGTATGCTACCTCACTGTAAACATAAAAGATCCCAATACTAGAGCCCTCATCAGATGCTCTAGCTGGGTCACCATTACATACATCAAGCTTGAATCACATCTGATGAACCAAAACCTAACATGTGCATGCATCAAAAACCATAAGCATAAAACCTCCACTAAAGTCCTCAACAAATACTCTAGCGTGGTAAACATTACATGCCACAAGTTTGGTTCAAACTCAACTCAATACTAAAACATAACATACATCATGTATTAAAAAGGGACTAACCAAGCCTTAGAGCCAAGCACAATACTAATCTATAATGTAACGACCCGAAAATCGGACCGCTACCGGCGCTAGGATCCAGGTCGGCTTAAGGCCGCCGGGACCCGTAGCAAGCCTAACATGTAACCTGTAAACCTATTTAATCCCATACATGATCAACAATATACATAGAAATTTAAAACTTTTCTTTCATACATTCTCACATATACCAACCTCAACCTGTGCATGCACTGAACATAGTCATAACTATACACATTGACCCCCTCTGTGGGATCTCATCAATGCCCCAATGGGCAATACATCATAAGTTGAGTTGGTTTATATCTACATCATAAAACATCTGAGATTCATGTAACAAAAGGGATAACAATACTCATAGGGTCAAGCACAACTTCTAATCCTCAATATCATTATACATAACATGACTATTCATAACATTACATCATTATACAATTTATCATGTCAACTTTCTATCTATTACAAACACATGACTTTACTCTTCTTGACTTCTCTGTCTAGCCCGTACCTGCAATCCTGGGGGATTAGGGAAAAGGGGTGAGCTACTAGAGCCCAGTGAGCAGAATAATGAAAAACAACATTTAAATTCTCATGCCATCATGTAATGCAACACATCACAACAAATCACATCTCGGATGGTATTGTCACCAATAGTCCTCTACATTCCAAAGTGCCGGGACGTAGAATGGGTACAACCGGTCTTTCTCTTAACATAACATATCATAACATTCCAATGTGCCAGGGACGTAGAATGGGTACAACCTGGACTTTCTCTTACATAGTGCCAGGGACGTAGAATGGGTACAACCTGGACTTCCATACCATATCATGCCATAACATCATCATACCATATGAGGACTAAAGGATCATCCAATAACCAATCCACATCAACATCATAAATGCAATGCAACATATTCGTGAATTCTAATGCGAACAACCTAATTCATCACCTGGCATTCATGATGCATGAATATGCTAAAAACTTTATAATTTATTTGCTTTAAATCGTAAAGGTTTATTCTACTCACCTCTTGGCTAGCTTTGACAATGACTGAAGCAGCTGACTCACTTCTGGGGTCCTCGGTTCCTCAGGTCCGAACCTACATAGGTGGACTCAAATGAGGGACCAAACAACTAGAACATAACTCTAAAACATCCCCCAAAAACCCCTTAAAACACCTCAAAACAATCATGCAAAACATGCAAAGGAAGGCTGAACAGGGCACTTTCGGCGGCAGGTTCGGCGGCCGAAAGTCCCTCTAGAGCCGAAAGTCAGGCAGGTTCGGCGGCACCTTCGGCGGCCAAAACTCCCAAACAGAGACAAAAGTCTCCTTTCGGGGGCAAGCTTCGGCAGCCGAAGGCTGCTTCCACAAGCATGTTCGGCGGCCGAAAGTTCCTTCGGCTGCCGAACCTGGTTTCTCCCCTAGTGGCAGAAACTCAGCTCTTCTATGCACATTTGCCTCCAAAACTTTCCAAACATGCATAAACCTATTCTACAACACACATACACAAGCATACAAGCTCCTAGGGGCTTCAAACCATCCTAAGCCCCATCTACAACACATCAAACATGCATTGGCAAGCCACATTGTTCAAAAACACAACATAAACTCATAAACCTAACTATAAGCTAAACATGCATTCTACCCCATAGATCTTTATAAAACTTACTTAAAACATGAAATGAGTTTAAGATCGGCCCTTACCTCTTGAAGATCGAGAGAGGGACGACCAAAACTTGGAGATGGGAGATTTTCAACTTCCTTGGGTCTCCAAGCTCAAAATTTGCTCAAAACTTGAAAATCTTCAAAACAAGATGAAAACTTGTGAAAATCGTGAAAGATTTGAAGGAAGAACTCAAAGATTGGTGAGGGATGGCGGAGAGCTCACCTTGGCCGAAAATGGGGAAAAAGCTCGCCCGTTTTCGGCTAAGGGACCCTTTTATAGTGGCTGGCCAGGCCACGTTCGGGGGCCGAACGTGCCTCCGCATGCATGCCATGTTCGGCGGCCGAACTTGAGGTTCGGCGGCCGAACCTGGACTTTCCTCACTAATGCCTTCGGGGGCCTAAGGCACACCCGAAATGCCTGCATGTTCAGCGGCCGAACTTGAGGTTCGGCGGCCGAACCTGGGTTTTCCTCCAAGGTTGTTTTCATGCAAAAACTCATTCCCATCTTGCTTTAAAACCATAAAACACAATAAAACATTTTATGAAAACATGGTTTTACCCTTCTAGAGGTCTCCGACATCCGAGATTCCACCGGACGGTAGGAATTTCGATACCGGAGTCTAGCTGGGTATTACATTCTCCCCCCCTTAAGAACATTCGTCCCCGAATGTTCCTCAACTAGCACATAGCATGGCATACACATATCATTCATACAAAGCACATAAAACTCACAAGGAACTAACCTCAGAAAAGATAAGGGTATTGCTGGAGCATGGACTCTCGTGTCTCCCAAGTGCATTCTTCCATATTGTGGTGGTTCCACAGGACTTTCACCATCGGGATTTCCGTGTTCCTTAGCTTTCTGATCTGGGTGTCTATGATCCGTACTGGCTGCTCAACATAGGTGAGATCTTCTTGGATCTCCACATCAGGCTCACTAAGAACCTTACTCGGATCTGACACGAACTTCCTCAACATGGAAACATGGAAAACCGGATGGATTCTTTCCATTGAAGCAGGCAAATCTAGCTTGTACGACACATTCCCAATCTTCTGCAAGATTTCAAAGGGTCCGATGTATTGTGGGGCTAGTTTACCTTTCTTCCCAAAGCGAACCACTCCTTTCATTGGAGACACCTTGAGCAATACCAGATCCCCCTCCTGAAACTCTACTTGCCGTCTGCGGATGTCTGCATAACTCTTCTGTCTGCTTGCAGCAGTCTTGATTCTTTCTCTGATTAAGGGTACCACCCTGCTGGTAATCTCTACTAGCTCAGGCCCTGCCAAGGCCTTCTCTCCAACTTCCTCCCAGCAAACAGGTGATCTGCACTTCCTCCCATACAAAATTTCATATGGAGCCATCCTGATGCTAGCATGATGGTTGTTATTGTAGGCAAACTCCACCAAAGGTAGATGCTGCCTCCAAGAACCGCCAAAGTCCAGCACACACATTCTAAGCATATCCTCGATAGTCTGGATGGTCCTCTCGGACTGTCCGTCCGTCTGGGGGTGGAAGGCAGTACTGAAATCCAACCTGATATCCATGGCATTCTGCAGACTCCGCTAAAACCTGGAGGTGAACTGGGGCCCTCTATCAGACACTATTGAAACAGGAACCCCATGCAGCCTGACGATCTCATCAACATATACCTGCGCCAACTTGTCCACAGAATAGCCACTCCTGACAGGGATGAAGTGAGCAGATTTGGTGAGTCTGTCCACAATCACCCATATGGAGTCCAATCTGTTGGACGTCGCCGGTAACCCCACTACGAAGTCCATAGCTATATTCTCCCATTTTCACTCTGGAATAGGTAGCGGGTTAAGCATTCCAGCCGTCTTCTGATGTTCCAGCTTCACCCTCTGGCACACTTCGCAGGCTGACACAAACTGTGCCACTTCTTTCTTCATCGCTGGCCACCAATAAACTTTCTTCAGATCTTGATACATCTTGGTGGCTCCGGGGTGAATGCTGTATCTTGCATTATGAGCCTCTCTCATAATGTCTCCTTTTAGCCCTATGTCATTTGGTACACACAAACGACTCCCATAGTGGAGGATCCCCTTACTGTCAAATCTGAACTCACTATTCTTGCCTGACTGAACAGTCCTGGCAATCTTCACTAACTCTGGGTCCTCATGCTGTTTCTGAGCCACTTGTTCCAGAAACACAGGTGTCACTCTCATCTGGGCCACTAAAGCACCTGTACCAGACAACTCCAACTGTAGACTTTCATCAATGAGCTTGTAAAACTCCTTCACCACTGGTCTCCTCTCTGCTGTGATGTGGGATAGACTGCCTAGTGACTTCCGGCTTAGGGCGTCTGCCACCATATTCGCCTTACCCTGGTGATACTGAATCTTGCAATCATAGTCACTCAGCAGCTCTACCCACCTTCTCTGTCTCAAGTTCAAATCTCTTTGACTCAGGATGTACTGCAGGCTCTTATGATCTGTAAAGATCTCACATTTTACCCCATAGAGGTAGTGCCTCCACATCTTGAGTGCAAAGATTACTGCTGCCATCTCAAGGTCATGTGTGGGGTAATTCAACTCATGCTTCTTCAGCTGCCTGGAAGCATAAGCAATTACCCTCTCATTCTACATTAGTACACAACCCAGTCCCACATGGGACGCATCACAAAAGACTGTAAAGTCCTCATCACTAGATGGCAGAGCTAACACTGGTGCTGAAGTCAACCTCTTCTTAAGCTCTTCAAAACTCTCTTCGCACTGGTCGGTCCACACAAACTTCTGATTCTTCCTGGTTAACCTGGTTAGAGGAGCCGCTATTTTCGAGAAGTCCTGAACGAACCTCCTGTAGTAACCTGCTAAACCCAAGAAACTCCTGATCTCTGTCACTGAAGTGGGTCTAGGCCAGTTAGCTACAGCTTCTACCTTCTTGGTGTAATACCCGGCGTGAGTCCGGCGTCGGCATTCCTGTTTACCAGTGGAATCCAGGATGTCGAAGTAGGTTTTATGGTCTTAAGTGCTGTGTTTGATGAGATGTTTTAGGCTAAGGGAAGTGAGTGTTTAAGTTGAAATGACCTAAGGCAGGTGAGCCAAGTTCGGCCGCCGAAAGTAAGTTCGGCCGCCGAAAGTGTTTGGCTTCCGAAGGGAAGTTCGGCCTCCGAAGGTTGTATGGTCTTGCCTGTGATTGGGCAGCCGACGATGAGTTGGCTAGTGAGCTGAGTCATGTTTGTTTTGACAAGTGTTGGCCTCAGATTCTTGCCATGGAATGACCACGTCTTTTATGACTCATCTGTACATGGTTTTGGTTGTTCTCACAGCAGTTTGAGGTGCTTGCAAAGGTATTGGGAGTTGAGAGAGAATCAAACGTGAGTTTGAGAGAGTTTGAGAGTGTGAGAGGAGGTGATCCGTTTTCCCTTGTTCAGAGTGTGTAGTTTTTTTACTACAGGAGGTAAGTGATGTTCTTGAATATGTTTTCTGAAGGTTTTAGGGGGATTGGAGGAAGGAGATGCATGCTTAGGTTTTTAATGGTGTTTTTGATGTTTTATGCATGTATACATGTGTATATGTTATGTTTGTTTTGTTGTTTGGGGTTATTAGCTAGTCTTGGACCCCTGTGATCATATACCTGAGTATATGTATGTTGAGGAGGTGAAGTTTGCATGGTTTGAGAAGTTGAAGGAAAGAAGGAGATGGTTTGTCGTTGAAACTGAGTTCTGGAGGAACTCAGGTTCGGCAGCCGAAAGTCCATTCGGCCGCCGAACCTCTTGCATGGTGGCTTAGGCTGCCATAGCTTGCCCCCGTGAGTTGTGCATGTTCGGCTCTGTTTGGGGGATTCGGCCGCCGAAGGTGCTGCCGAAGGTTAGAGACTTTCGTCTCTGGAGTATGTTTTGGCCCCCGAAACTTGCCCCCGAAAGGGTTCGGCCGCCGAAGCTTGAGATTCGGCCGCCGAAGGTGCTTGAGTTTCGTCTCTGGAGAGGACATTCGGCCGCCGAACCTGCCGCCGAAAGTGTTCTGTCCAGCTTTTCTTTTGCATGCTTTGCATGGCTAGTTAAGTGAGTTTCAGGGAGTTCTTGGGAAGTTAGTTTGGTCCCTCATTTGAGTCCATCTGTATAGGTACAGACCAGAGGAACCAGAGAGAGCAGCAGTGAGTACTGCTCCAGAGATTCAGAACCTGCAGAGTCAGTCAGTTCAGAGCCAGAGGTGAGTGGAACTAAACTTATGACTTTTAATTGAATCACAAACTGCTTTTAGCATATCTCATGCATCATGTTTATGCTATAGGTTGAGTGCATTAGTCTTCACGAATATGTTGCATTGCATTGTTATTTGATGATGTGAGTAAATGCTGAATGATCCAATAGTCACAGACAGGAAGACCAGGAGCCTTTGACTACGCCCTGGCACGTATAGCAAAGACCAGGAGCCTTTGACTACGCCCTGGCAGGTATATAGCAAAGTCCAGGAGCCTTTGACTACGCCCTGGCAATGGTAAGTTTACAGGTGTTATATACACATATACATATATGACAGGAAGACCAGGTGCTCGATTCTACGCCCTGGCACAGAGTTACTGGGACTATGTGGTGACAGGTTTACTCTTGATGTGGCTTGTCTGTGATATGATGCATTCCATGAGATCATATTTTACTGAGATGTAGTACTGTTCTACTCACTGGGCTATAGAGCTCATCCCACTCCCTTAACCCCAGTTTTGCAGGTTCAGTGTACAGTGTACAGGGACAGTCGAGCAGAGTACAGGAAGAGAGAAGAGATCTGTAATAGCTTAGAGTGGACATGTAAAATTAAAGAGATGTAATAGTTGTTGCTTGACCTAGACCTAGTAATGTATGTTTTTTACATGATTTGTATATGTTATATGTTTTCCTGTATGTGAAAACCAGGCTTAACAGGTATGAGTTACCTATCTAGAGCAAGCTCTAGTCAGGGATACAGAGTACAGAGTACATGAGTACAGAGTACAGAGATAGTGCATGCACAGGTTAAGCCTTGGTTCAGAAAAGAGTTTTATTTTCACTGAAAATATATGATCATGTATGAGGTTACAGGTACACAGAGAGTATAGCAGGCTTGCTACGGGTTCTGGCGGCCTTAAGCCGACCTGAATCCTAGCGCCGGTGACGGTCCTTTTTGGGGTCGTTACAGATTGGTATCAGAGCCCTAGGTTCACATGATCGGACCTATAGAGACAGTGTTGGGCTCAGACAGGTTAGAAGTGGTCAAGCACAATAGGAACTATCATGTCCACTAGGATAGGGTCTTGCGTCCTATCTGTGATATGCCATGAGTTATGCATGTGCCTTATTGTTATGTGTTGTTTATGTGCTAAAGAAGTATGTTATATGTGTGTTTTCAGAATAAAGATGCGAGGAACTCGTCGATCAGCTCGATTGACTGGAGTCCCACCAGAGAATGAGAGACCAGCTGCTCGTCCTCCTGCATTGCCAAGAGCAAGGTCTCAGAGATCTAGCAGGGAAGGTATGTCAATAGACCCTAGAAGGTCTGTCGACGAGAGCAGAAGAGGTACAGTGAGGGGAGGAAGATCAGAGGAAAGGAGGGAAGCTATGGAGTTTGATCAGTCTAGAGATGACAGTATGGGTATAGGCAGTTTTGAGGAAGGTATGGGAGAGTCGCAGGGAGGTGCTCAGGCCTCAGATTTTGGCTATCCATCCTTGTTTCAGGAGCCAGAGTATCCGATGGAGGGGATGTCGGAGTACTCTCGCTTTGACCCATATCCTACATACATGCCATATATGCCATACCCTCACTATTACCCATCATATCCACCATATCCTATGTATCCATCTTCCCCTATTCATCCAAGTGCAGTACACCTAGAGCCAAATGAACCAAATGAACCAGTACTACCACCAGAACCAGTAGCCCCTGTTGTTGACAGACATGAACCTAGCTCATCTGGAGGTAAAGTCCAAATGACGGAGTACTTGAAATTGGATGCTCCTAAATACAACACAGGAGATGATCCATTTGATTACCTCAGAGCAGTTAGGATGATCACCAGTGAATTGGGAGCAGATGATAGGAGAGCCATTGAGATGGCAGGTTTCACATTAAAATGTAGGAAAGCCAGAGAATGGTTTAAAAATTATGTGGAGCCTAGAATGGACAGTATGTCATGGGGAGAGTTCGCTAATGAGTTTGCAGGGTGGGCTTTTCCTGACAGTTCAAGGGAGATGAAGATAATTGAGTTTGAACAGCTGAGACAAACAGAGGAGATGACTGTTGATGAGTTCACAGATAAGTTCTTAGATCTGCTTCAGTACGTGGGTCAAGCCTATGATACTGATCAGAAGAAGGCAAGGAGATATACCATGAGACTTCATCCTAGGTATGCTTCTTTGATCCTTCCAGCTGAGAAGGAGAGTTTTCACTCGATAGTAGACGCAGCCAGGAAAATGGAAGCTAGTGCCAAGATTCAGAAACAGTCAATGGCACAGGCTTCGGGTTCTAAGGCCCCCAGTTCAGGTTCTACAGGCAGTAAGAGATGGGATAGAGCGAGAGGAACAAGGAAAGGGTTCTGGAATAAAGTCAAGTCAGGTCTGGGAATAGGTAGTGGCTCAAGCTCTGGCACAGCTCCAGTCTGCAGACGATGCGGAAAACCACATGGAGGAGTTTGTCGGTTGGGATCTTCAGCTTGTTTTCGATGTGGACAGGAAGGGCATATTGCTCGGGATTGTCCGCAGATGACTTTTGCACCATCCCAGCAGATGAGTTCAGGCAGTGTGGTACAGCCAGTTGTACGGCCAGTAGCTCCAGTCATGCCTCAGACGAGTGGCAGAGGTAGAGGGAGAGGGGTAGCCTCTACTTCAGCAGCAGGTTCCCGAGGTGGAAATCCGATAGCCCCAGCACGGATTTTCACGGTGACACAGGAGGAGGCTAACACGTCGAACACAGTGGTGTCAGGTAATCTCATCATTGGGTGTTCAGATGTGTATGCTTTGATGGACCCCGGTGCTTCTCATTCCTTTATTGCTTCGAGAGCCATAGAGCGGTTGGGTTTGATCAGTTCTGAGTTAGAGTATCCTCTCTGGGTCAGTGGACCTAGATGTGACCCATCAGTGGCAGCGTCAGTCTGTCGTTTCAGTCCAGTATTCATAGAGGGTAGATGCCTTCCAGCTGACCTTGTGGTTCTAGATTTGACAGATTTTGATGTCATTCTAGGGATGGATTGGCTATCTGCATATGGTGCTACATTGGACTGTCGAGAAAAGCTAGTGAGTCTCAGAGACCAGGATGGGTCAGAGTGTGTCTTCAGAGGAGACAGGAGAGGTACACCCAGAGGTATGATTTCAGCCCTTCAGGCTCGTCGTTTGCTTAGGAGGGGTTGTCAGGGGTTTCTAGCTCATATGAGAGAGCTAGACAGTCAGGTTAGGGAACCAGCCACAGTACCAGTAGTCCGAGAGTTTCTCGATGTGTTCCCAGACGATTTGCCAGGACTACCACCTGATAGGGAAATAGGGTTTGAAATTGAATTACTGCCAGGTACTAGACCTATCTCTATTACTCCCTACAGGATGGCGCCAGCTGAGTTAACAGAGTTGAAAGCACAGTTGCAGGACTTGGTAGATAAGGGTTTCATCCGCCCTAGTACCTCACCTTGGGGTGCGCCAGTGCTCTTTGTCAGAAAGAAGGATGGATCCCTTAGACTTTGTATCGACTACAGACAGTTGAACAAGGTCACTATCAAGAATAGGTATCCCTTACCTCGGATTGATGATCTATTTGACCAGCTAGCTGGAGCAGGTTGTTTCTCGAAAATAGATCTGAGATCTGGGTATCATCAGTTGAGAGTCAGAGAGGCAGATGTGCCTAAGACAGCTTTCCGGACCAGATATGGGCATTATGAGTTCTTAGTGATGCCGTTCGGGTTGACTAACGCCCCTGCAGCATTTATGGATCTCATGAACAGGGTATTCAGTGAGTTTCTGGATCACTTTGTCATTGTGTTTATCGATGATATCTTAGTGTATTCCAGAGATGCAGAGGAGCATGCCCAGCATCTGAGGGTTGTTTTGCAGACACTGAGAGAGCATGGTTTATATGCTAAGTTCTCGAAGTGTGAGTTTTGGTTGAGGAGTATTTCCTTCTTGGGACATGTAGTATCAGCAGAGGGTATTGAGGTAGATCCCAAGAAGATAGAGGCTGTAGCTAACTGGCCCAGACCCACTACAGTGACTGAGATTAAAAGCTTTCTGGGACTGGCAGGTTACTACAGGAGGTTCGTTCAGAACTTCTCAAAGATAGCAGCTCCTATGACCAAATTGACTCAGAAGAACCAGAAGTTTATCTGGTCAGACCAGTGTGAAGAGAGCTTTGAAGAGCTCAAGAGAAGATTAACAACAGCACCAGTGTTAGCTCTGCCTGTCAGTCATGAGGATTTCACAGTGTTCTGTGATGCATCTCGAGTGGGATTGGGTTGTGTATTGATGCAGAGTGATAGAGTAATCGCTTATGCTTTTAGACAGTTGAAGAAGCACGAGTTGAATTACCCTACCCATGACCTCGAGATGGCAGCAGTTATCTTTGCACTTAAGATGTGGCGGCATTACCTCTACGGGGTTAAATGCGAGATTTTCACTGATCACAAGAGTTTACAGTACATCTTAAGTCAGAGAGAGCTGAATTTGCGGCAGAGAAGATGGGTCGAATTGCTCAGTGATTATGATTGTAAGATCCAGTATCACCCGGGTAAGGCGAATGTTGTCGCAGACGCCCTAAGCCGGAAGTCACTAGGCAGTTTATCCCATATAGCAGTAGAGCGGAGACCAGTTGTGATGGAACTTTATAAGCTCTTTGCCGAGGGATTACAGCTAGAGTTGTCTGGTACAGGTGCGTTGATAGCACAGATGAGAGTGACACCTGTGTTTCTGGAGCAGATAGCTCAGAGACAGCATGAGGACCCTGAGTTGATGAAAATTGCCAGGACTGTTCAGTCAGGCAATAGTGCAGAGTTTAGATTTGACAGCAAAGGGATCCTTCGCTATGGAAGTCGACTTTGTGTACCAGATAGAGGTAGTGTGAAGGAAAACATTATGAGGGAAGCTCATAATGCGAAGTATAGTGTTCACCCAGGAGCTACCAAGATGTATCAGGACCTGAAAAGGGTTTATTGGTGGCCAGCCATGAAGAAGGAAGTGGCGCAGTTCGTGACAGCCTGTGAGGTTTGTCAGAGGGTGAAATTAGAGCATCAGAAACCAGCAGGAATGCTTAACCCATTACCGATTCCAGAGTGGAAATGGGAGAACATAGCCATGGATTTTGTAGTGGGTTTACCAGTAGCGTCCAACAGGATAGACTCGATATGGGTGATTGTGGACAGACTCACGAAATCTGCTCATTTTCTTCCAGTACGAAGTAACTATTCTGTGGATAAGTTGGCACAGGTCTATCTGGATGAGATGGTGAGGTTACATGGAGTTCCAGTGTCTATAGTTTCAGACAGAGGACCTCAGTTTACTTCTCGCTTTTGGCGGAGTCTGCAAAGTGCGATGGGCACGAGATTGGATTTTAGTACTGCTTTCCACCCACAGACTGATGGACAATCAGAAAGGACCATCCAAACCATAGAGGATATGCTTCGCCTTTGTGTGTTAGACTTTGGCGGTTCTTGGAGGCAGCATCTACCTTTGGTGGAGTTTGCTTACAATAACAGTCATCATGCTAGCATTGGAATGGCTCCTTATGAAGCCTTATATGGGAGGAAGTGCAGATCCCCTGTTTGCTGGGAAGAGGTAGGAGAGAAGGCTCTTGCAGGGCCAGAGTTAGTAGACATTACCAGTAGAATGGTGCCCATAATCAGAGAGAGAATCAGAACAGCTCAGAGTAGACAGAAAAGTTATGCAGACGTTCGTAGAAAGCAGTTGGAGTTTCAGGAGGGTAATTGGGTATTGCTGAAAGTGTCTCCAATGAAAGGAGTGGTTCGTTTTGGGAAGAAAGGTAAATTAGCTCCACGGTACATTGGACCCTTTGAGGTGTTGCAGAGGATCGGAAATGTGTCGTATAAGCTGGATTTACCTGCTTCTATGGAGAGGATTCACCCGGTATTTCATGTTTCTATGCTACGACAGTTTGTGTCAGATCCGAATCAGGTTCTGAGTGAGCCTGAGGTGGAGATTCATACAGATCTCACCTATATAGAGCAGCCAGTGCGGATTCTGGACACGCAGATCAGACAGCTAAGGAACAAAGTGATTCCGATGGTGAAAGTTTTATGGAACCACCATAATTTAGAAGAGTGCACCTGGGAGACGCGGGAGTCTATGCTCCAGCAGTATCCATCTTTGTTTTGAGGTTAGTTTCCTCCTTGTGTTTTGTTTTTTATGTGTTTTAGGAACATTCGAGGACGAATGTTCTTAAGGAGGGGAGAATGTAATACCCGGCGTGAGTCCGGCGTCGGCATTCCTGTTTACCAGTGGAATCCAGGATGTCGAAGTAGGTTTTATGGTCTTAAGTGCTGTGTTTGATGAGATGTTTTAGGCTAAGGGAAGTGAGTGTTTAAGTTGAAATGACCTAAGGCAGGTGAGCCAAGTTCGGCCGCCGAAAGTAAGTTCGGCCGCCGAAAGTGTTTGGCTTCCGAAGGGAAGTTCGGCCTCCGAAGGTTGTATGGTCTTGCCTGTGATTGGGCAGCCGACGATGAGTTGGCTAGTGAGCTGAGTCATGTTTGTTTTGACAAGTGTTGGCCTCAGATTCTTGCCATGGAATGACCACGTCTTTTATGACTCATCTGTACATGGTTTTGGTTGTTCTCACAGCAGTTTGAGGTGCTTGCAAAGGTATTGGGAGTTGAGAGAGAATCAAACGTGAGTTTGAGAGAGTTTGAGAGTGTGAGAGGAGGTGATCCGTTTTCCCTTGTTCAGAGTGTGTAGTTTTTTTACTACAGGAGGTAAGTGATGTTCTTGAATATGTTTTCTGAAGGTTTTAGGGGGATTGGAGGAAGGAGATGCATGCTTAGGTTTTTAATGGTGTTTTTGATGTTTTATGCATGTATACATGTGTATATGTTATGTTTGTTTTGTTGTTTGGGGTTATTAGCTAGTCTTGGACCCCTGTGATCATATACCTGAGTATATGTATGTTGAGGAGGTGAAGTTTGCATGGTTTGAGAAGTTGAAGGAAAGAAGGAGATGGTTTGTCGTTGAAACTGAGTTCTGGAGGAACTCAGGTTCGGCAGCCGAAAGTCCATTCGGCCGCCGAACCTCTTGCATGGTGGCTTAGGCTGCCATAGCTTGCCCCCGTGAGTTGTGCATGTTCGGCTCTGTTTGGGGGATTCGGCCGCCGAAGGTGCTGCCGAAGGTTAGAGACTTTCGTCTCTGGAGTATGTTTTGGCCCCCGAAACTTGCCCCCGAAAGGGTTCGGCCGCCGAAGCTTGAGATTCGGCCGCCGAAGGTGCTTGAGTTTCGTCTCTGGAGAGGACATTCGGCCGCCGAACCTGCCGCCGAAAGTGTTCTGTCCAGCTTTTCTTTTGCATGCTTTGCATGGCTAGTTAAGTGAGTTTCAGGGAGTTCTTGGGAAGTTAGTTTGGTCCCTCATTTGAGTCCATCTGTATAGGTACAGACCAGAGGAACCAGAGAGAGCAGCAGTGAGTACTGCTCCAGAGATTCAGAACCTGCAGAGTCAGTCAGTTCAGAGCCAGAGGTGAGTGGAACTAAACTTATGACTTTTAATTGAATCACAAACTGCTTTTAGCATATCTCATGCATCATGTTTATGCTATAGGTTGAGTGCATTAGTCTTCACGAATATGTTGCATTGCATTGTTATTTGATGATGTGAGTAAATGCTGAATGATCCAATAGTCACAGACAGGAAGACCAGGAGCCTTTGACTACGCCCTGGCACGTATAGCAAAGACCAGGAGCCTTTGACTACGCCCTGGCAGGTATATAGCAAAGTCCAGGAGCCTTTGACTACGCCCTGGCAATGGTAAGTTTACAGGTGTTATATACACATATACATATATGACAGGAAGACCAGGTGCTCGATTCTACGCCCTGGCACAGAGTTACTGGGACTATGTGGTGACAGGTTTACTCTTGATGTGGCTTGTCTGTGATATGATGCATTCCATGAGATCATATTTTACTGAGATGTAGTACTGTTCTACTCACTGGGCTATAGAGCTCATCCCACTCCCTTAACCCCAGTTTTGCAGGTTCAGTGTACAGTGTACAGGGACAGTCGAGCAGAGTACAGGAAGAGAGAAGAGATCTGTAATAGCTTAGAGTGGACATGTAAAATTAAAGAGATGTAATAGTTGTTGCTTGACCTAGACCTAGTAATGTATGTTTTTTACATGATTTGTATATGTTATATGTTTTCCTGTATGTGAAAACCAGGCTTAACAGGTATGAGTTACCTATCTAGAGCAAGCTCTAGTCAGGGATACAGAGTACAGAGTACATGAGTACAGAGTACAGAGATAGTGCATGCACAGGTTAAGCCTTGGTTCAGAAAAGAGTTTTATTTTCACTGAAAATATATGATCATGTATGAGGTTACAGGTACACAGAGAGTATAGCAGGCTTGCTACGGGTTCTGGCGGCCTTAAGCCGACCTGAATCCTAGCGCCGGTGACGGTCCTTTTTGGGGTCGTTACACTTGGGGTCCACCTCTATTCCATTCTCTGACACTACATGCCCCAAGAACGAAATGCTCCTCAGCCAGAACTCACACTTAGAGAACTTGGCATACAAGCCATGTTCCCTCAAGGTCTGCAAAACCAACCTCAGATGATGGGCATACTCCTCTGCATTCCTGGAATACACTAAGATATCATCTATGAAGACAATAACAAAGTGATCCAGGTATTGGCTAAACACTTTGTTCATGAGATCCATGAATGCTGCAGGGGCGTTGGTTAACCCGAACGGCATTACAAGGAACTCAAAATGCCCATATCTGGTCCTGAAAGCTGTCTTTGGCACATCTTCCTCCCTTATCCTTAGCTGATGGTACCCCGATCTCAGATCTATTTTGGAGAAACAACCTGCTCCGGCTAGCTGGTCAAATAGATCGTCGATCCTTGGCAATGGGTACCTATTCTTGGTAGTGACTTTTTTCAACTGCCTGTAGTCGATACAAAGCCTAAGGGATCCATCCTTCTTTCTGACAAACAAGACTGGTGCACCCCAAGGTGAGGTGCTCGGTCGGATGAAGCCCTTCTCTACCAGCTCTTGCAACTGTTCTTTCAATTCTTTCAACTCAGCTGGAGCCATCCTATAGGGAGGAATAGAGATCGGTCGGGTTCCAGGCATCAGTTCTATCTCGAACTCTATCTCCCTAGCAGGTGGTAAACCTGGCAACTCGTCTGGGAAGACGTCTAGAAACTCTCTAACCACTGGCACCGAGGCGGGCTCTCTAACCTGACTGCTAAGCTCTCTCACATGAGCCAAATACCCCCTGACATCCCTTCCTAAGCAACCTACGAGCCTGAAGAGCTGATATCAGACCTCTAGGTGTACCCCTCCTGTCTCCCCTGAAGACAACCTCTGACCCATCCTGACCTCTGAACCTGACTACCTTGTCCCTGCAGTCCAAGGTAGCACCATGGGTAGATAACCAGTCCATCCCTAGAATGACGTCAAAATCTGTCAAGTCTAGAACCATAAGGTCGGCAGAAAGGCATCTTCCCTCAATAAAGACTGGACTGCACAGGCAGACTGACTCTGCCACTGATGGATCACACTTGGGTCCACTGACCCAGAGAGGACACTCTAACCCAGAGATCATCAGACCCAACCTCTCGACGGCTCTCGGAGCAATAAAAGAATGAGATGTACCAGGGTCCATCAAGGCATACACATCTGAACAACCAATGACTAAATTACCTGCCACCACGGTGTTAGATGCATCTGCCTCCTGCTGAGTCATGGTGAAGATCCGTGCTGGAGCTGATGGACCTTCACCTCGGAAACCCACTGAAGAAGAGGCTGCCCCTCTTCCTCTGCCTCTGCCACTGGCCTGAGTCATGGCTGGAGCTGCTGACTGAGCCACACTGCCAGAAGCCGTCTGCTGAGACTGCGCTCCAAAAGCTGCCCTAGGACACTCCCGAGCCATGTGTTCCTCTTGCCCGCATCTGAAACAGGCTGCTGTCCCAGCCCGGCAAACTCCCCTGTGTGGTCTACTACACTTTGCACAAACTGCATTATCCGCACCAGAGCTCGAGCCACTCCCTAGTCCCAGACTGGATTTGACCTTGTTCCAAAACTTGTTCTTCTTGGGCTTCCTAGTGGTATTACTCCACTTTTTGCTACCTGAAGCTGCTGCACTCCGAGAAGAAGAGCCTGGGGTCTTGGAACCAGAAGACTGTGCCACTGACTATCTGACTGTTCCCTGAACGATGGCACTGGCCTCCATTTTCCGGGCCATATCCACTATGGCATGGAAGCTCTCCCTATCTGCTGACTGGATCAAGGAGGAATATCTAGAGTGGAGTTTCATGATATACCTCCTTGACCTTTTCTGGTCCGAGTCAAGATTTTGCCCTGCAAATGGCAACAACTCCAAGAATCTGTCTGTGAACTCCTCTACACTCATCTCATCAGTCTACCTCAACTGCTCAAACTCGATCATCTTCAGCTCTCTTGAACTATCTGGGAAAGCCCATCCTGCAAACTCGTTTGCAAACTCCTCCCAAGACATGCTGTCTACTCTCGGGTTCATATAATTCTTGAACCACTCCCGTGCCTTCTTGCACTTAAGCGTGAACCCAGCCATCTGAATGGCTCTACTGTCATCAGCCCCAATCTCATCTGTGATCACCTTAACCCTTTCAAGATACACAAATGGGTCATCCCCTTTTTCATATTGAGGAGCACCCAGTTTCATGTAGTCGGTCATCTTGACCTTGCTCCCACTGGCTGAGCTAGGTCTAGGAGGTTGAGTAACTGGGGCTGCTGGTTCTGTAGGTGGTGGAGGTGGGGGTGCAGCATTCCCCGAGGTGGGTTTTGCCGGGTGAGGATAAAAGGGTGAGGGTGGATAAGCTGGGTACTGGGGGTGAGGTGGATAGAAAGGTGGATAAGGCATGTAGGTAGGGTAGGGGTTAAAGCTGGAGTAATCCGATGTGCCTCCCATCGGATACCCTGAACCCTGTGGGAAGGGTGGATAATGGGGTGGAAAACCATATCTCGAGGCCTGAGCGCCTCCCTGCGACTCCCCTGTCCCTTCTTCCGACATGCTGACATCCAGATTCCCATCCCTCCTCTGGTCCTCTTCCATAACCTCCCTCACATCTGAAGAACTTCCTCCTCTATCTGTCCCCCTTCTGCTAGCATCAAAAGACCTTCTAGGGTCCCTTGACACTCTTTCTCTGCTTGATCTACATGACATTGCCCTAGGCAATGCAGGAGGACGGGCGCTCGTGCCCTCATCCTCAGGTGGTACTCCAGTCAATCGTGCAGATCGACGAGTTTCCCTCATCCTATTTTCTGAAAGGCAGCACATAACAAGCAAACATTAGCATCATATGGTTCATGTGGGCATACATGAACCCTCATCACATACATCACATATCATTAATGCACATGCATAAAATCATGGCATTTCACATCATCAATCAAGACAGGACTCTACATCCTATCCTAGTGGACATGATCTTCCTATTGTGCTTGACCTTCTATAACATCTATGAGCCCGACACTCTAGGTTCGACCATATGAACCTAGGGCTCTAATACCATTCTGTAACGACCCGAAAATCGGACCGCTACCGGCGCTAGGATCCAGGTCGGCTTAAGGCCGCCGGGACCCGTAGCAAGCCTAACATGTAACCTGTAAACCTGTTTAATCCCATACATGATCAACAATATACATAGAAATTTAAAACTTTTCTTTCATACATTCTCACATATACCAACCTCAACCTGTGCATGCACTGAACATAGTCATAACTATACACATTGACCCCCTCTGTGGGATCTCATCAATGCCCCAATGGGCGATACATCATAAGTTGAGTTGGTTTACATCTACATCATAAAACATCTGAGATTCATGTAACAAAAGGGATAACAATACTCATAGGGTCAAGCACAACTTCTAATCCTCAATATCATTATACATAACATGACTATTCATAACATTATATCATTATACAATTTATCATGTCCACTTTCTATCTATTACAAACACATGACTTTACTCTTCTTGACTTCTCTGTCTAGCCCGTACCTGCAATCCTGGGGGATTAGGGAAAAGGGGTGAGCTACTAGAGCCCAGTGAGCAGAATAATGAAAAACAACATTTAAATTCTCATGCCATCATGTAATGCAACACATCACAACAAATCACATCTCGGATGGTATTGTCACCAATAGTCCTCTACATTCCAAAGTGCCGGGATGTAGAATGGGTACAACCGGTCTTTCTCTTAACATAACATATCATAACATTCCAATGTGCCAGGGACGTAGAATGGGTACAACCTGGACTTCCATACCATATCATGCCATAACATCATCATACCATATGAGGACTAAAGGATCATCCAATAACCAATCCACATCAACATCATAAATGCAATGCAACATATTCGTGAATTCTAATGCGAACAACCTAATTCATCACCTGGCATTCATGATGCATGAATATGCTAAAAACTTTATAATTTATTTGCTTTAAATCGTAAAGGTTTATTCTACTCACCTCTTGGCTAGCTCTGACAATGACTGAAGCAGCTGACTCACTGCTGGGGTCCTCGGTTCCTCAGGTCCGAACCTACACAGGTGGACTCAAATGAGGGACCAAACAACTAGAACATAACTCTAAAACATCCCCCAAAAACCCCCTAAAACACCTCAAAATAATCATGCAAAACATGCAAAGGAAGGCTGAACAGGGCACTTTCGGCGGCAGGTTCGGCGGCCGAAAGTCCCTCTAGAGCCGAAAGTCAGGCAGGTTCGGCGGCCGAAACTCCCAGACAGAGACGAAAGTCTCCTTTCGGGGGCAAGCTTCGGCAGCCGAAGGCTGCTTCCACAAGCATGTTCGGCAGCCGAAAGTTCCTTCGGCTGCCAAACCTGGTTTCTCCCCTAGTGGCAGAAACTCAGCTCTTCTATGCACATTTGCCTTCAAAACTTTCCAAACATGCATAAACCTATTCTACAACACACATACACAAGCATACAAGCTCCTAGGGGCTTCAAACCATCCTAAGCCCCATCTACAACACATCAAACATGCATTGGCAAGCCACATTGTTCAAAAACACAACATAAACTCATAAACCTAACCATAAGCTAAACATGCATTCTACCCCATAGATCTTTATAAAACTTACTTAAAACATGAAATGAGTTCAAGATCGGCCCTTACCTCTTGAAGATCGAGAGAGGGACGACCAAAACTTGGAGATGGGAGATTTTCAACTTCCTTGAGTCTTCAAGCTCAAAATTTGCTCAAAACTTGAAAATCTTCAAAACAAGATGAAAACTTGTGACAATCGTGAAAGATTTGAAGGAAGAACTCAAAGATTGGTGAGGGACGGCGGAGAGATCCCCTTGGCCGAAAATGGGGAAAAAGCTCGCCCGTTTTCGGCTAAGGGACCCTTTTATAGTGGCTGGCCAGGCCACGTTCGGGGGCCGAACGTGCCTCCGCATGCATGCCATGTTCGGCGGCCGAACTTAAGGTTCGGCGGCCGAACCTGGACTTTCCTCACTAATGCCTTCGGGGGCCTAAGGCACACCCGAAATGCCTGCATGTTCGGCGGCCGAACTTGAGGTTCGGCGGCCGAACCTGGGTTTTCCTCCAAGGTTGTTTTCATGCAAAAACTCATTCCCATCTTGCTTTAAAACCATAAAACACATTAAAACATTTTATGAAAACATGGTTTTACCCTTCTAGAGGTCTCCGACATCCGAGATTCCACCGGACGGTAGGAATTTTGATACCGGAGTCTAGCTAGGTATTACACATAACATAACTCTACTTTACGTTACCTTACATTACATTATCTTGCAATACATTTTATCAATTTACAATACATGTCCACGCTAAAGCACTACTCTATTACATAAGCATGACATTTACCCTTGACGTCTTCCTGAACTACCCCTGACCTGCAAACCTGGGGTTAGGGGAAAGGGGTGAGCTAAAAAGCCCACTAAGCAGAACATGGAAAACAATAATAAATCATATGCTTTCATGGAATGCGTCACAGCACAAACATTTCACATAACGGATGGACATGACCACCAAAACTCCCTCTATCTGTACATAACATGGTGCCCAGCCCTTCGGGCTCCTCAGGACTTCATTATGCCCGGCCCTCAAAGGGGCTCCTCAGGACTTCTGTAACATAACATAGCTAGGGCTATTGGGGTCGCCTTGGTCCATCCACATCAACAATAAATTATGCAATGCAGCATATTCGTGATTTCTAATGCAAGCAACCTACTACATATACATAGTATTCATGATGCGTGAAACATGCTTAAAAAATTTGAGTTAGTTCTACTCACCTCTGGCAGACGCTGGACTGACTCTGCAACAGCTAACACTGCTGGCCTCCTCGGTCCCTCAGGTCCGATCCTACACAAGTGGACTCGAATGAGGTGCCAAACACACTCTAAACAACTCATAAACAATTCCCCAAAAACCCCCTAAAACATCCTCAAAACATGCATAAGAAACACCCAAGAAAGGGCTGGACAGAGCACTTTCGGCGGCACTTTCGGCGGCCGAAAGTCTCTTCCAGAGCCGAAAGCCATGCAGGTTCGGGGGCACTTTCGGAGGCTGAAAGTCCTTCCAGAGCCGAAAGTCTGGCACCTTCGGCGGCAGGTTCGGCGGCCGAAGCCTGTCACAGATTCGAAATTCCTGGCCTTCGGGGGCACGTTAGGCGGCCAAAGCTGCCTTCCATGCAGGTTCGGCAGCCGAACATACCTTCGGCGGCCGAACCTGGTCCCCTCTGAACAGCAGGTCCGAATCTGTCGCAAGCAAAACCAACCTCCAAAGCACCCAAAACCTCACATGCTCTCACCCAAACATGCAAACACACTCCCACATGCATAAAGGGGCATAAACTAACTTAAACCCCAACACAAACATCACATAAACATACATTGGGCATAAAACCCACATAAACTCTAACATGCATATCTACCCATACTCAAGCATTAAACTTCTTTAAAATTACTTAAAACTTGATTAAACATAAAGGAAAGCAAGGATCTACACTTACCTCTTGAAGATCGAGGGTTGGTACGATCCTAACTTGAAGATATGGAGAATCCAAGCTCCAAAGATCTCCAAGCTCCAAAACTTCAATCTAAGCTTTAAAACTCTTCAAAACAACCATAAAACGTATAAAAACCTTGGGAGATTGAAGAAAAGACATGAAATCAGCCAAAGGAGGGAATGAACACACCTGAGCTCGAGAATGGGGAGAAAACTCGCCCATTTTCGGTCTGAGGGCCTTTTATAGGTGGCCAGTCAACCACCTTCGGCGGCTTAAGCTGCTTCCACACCTTCACCACCTTCGGCAGTCTAAAGTGCCTCCTAAACTATCCCATGTTCGGCAGCCGAACCTGGTTTATGCCCTCAAAGCTTTCGGAGGCCTAAAGCACTCTCGAAACAGCCCCATGTTCGGCGGCCGAACTTAAGGTTCGGCGGCTGAACCTGGGTCCTTCCTCCTTGACCTTTTCTTTTCAAAACTCCATTTCTTTTGCATTAAAACCATAAAATCATGTGAAAACATTTTAGAAACATATTTTACCCCTCTAGAAGACTCTGGCATCTTTAGAAATTTCAAATTCCAATGGAGATTCCGCCGGAAGGTAGGGATTCCGATGCCGGAATCTAGCCGGGTATTACATTCTTCCCCCCTTTAAGAACATTCGTCCTCGAATGTTCAAACAAACAGGCAATCTCAAAACATAGCATCAAGCATATATAAACAAGCAAGCAAAGCTTAAAAACCTCCCTCCTAAAAGGGATACGGATACTGCTGGAGTATGAACTCCCGGGTCTCTCCGGCACACTTGCCCATCGAGGTAATTCCAAAGGACTACCACCATCGGGATTCCTTATTCCTTAGCTACCTAACTTGTGTGTCTATGATGCGCACCAGCTGCTCACAATAGGTGAGACCCCTCGAGATCTCCACCTCTGGTTCATTAAGAACCTCACTTGGATCCGACACGAACTGCCATAACACGGGAACATAGAAATCCGAATGGATTTTCTCCATTGAAGTAGGTAAATCTAGCTTATAAGATACATACCCAATCCTTTGCAGGACTTCAAAGGGTCTGACGCATCTTAGAGCTACTTTACCCTTCGTCCCATAACGAATCACCTCTTGATTGGAGACACCATAAGCAATACCCCAACCTTCTCCTGAACTCCACAAGCTTCTACTGCGCACTCTGATCCTTTCTCTTCTCTCTTCTTCTCTACTAAACTGACTTCTCTAACCCTCAACAGGTACGAAATACCTGTTCTTGGTAGTGACCTTGTTCAACTGCCTGAAGTCGACACAGGGTCACGAGGATTCATCCTGCTTTTCCCACTACAACACTGGAGCAATCCAGAGTGAGGTACTAGGTCAGATAAAACCCTTGTCTACCAAGCTCTTACAACTACTCCATCAACTCCTACAACTCTGCAGGTGCCATCCTGTAGAGAAGAATAGAGATGAACATGATGCTAGGCATCACTTCTATTTCCAAACTCTATCTCTCTAGCAGGTGGTAAACCTGACAACACGTCTGGGAAGACATCTAAGAACTCTCTCTAAACTGAGGCTGGTTCCCCGACCTGACTGCTAAACTCTCAACAAGAACTCGAACCCTCTAACAACCCCTCCTACGCACCCTACGAACCTGACAGGCTAATATCAAACCTCTAGGCATCCCTACACTGTCCCCTCAACAGACTACCTCTGACCCATCCTGCCCTCTGAACTTGACTACCTTGTCTCTACAGACCAAGATAGCACTACGAGTAGAAAACCAGTCCATCCCTAAAATGACGTCCAGACAGTCAAGTCTAGGACCTCAAGGTCGGGTGGACGGCATCTACCCTCAACTGACACTGAACTGGACCGACAGACTGACTTTGCCACTGATGGATCACACTTAGGTTCACTGACCCAAAGAGGACACTCTAGCCCAGAAGTTATCAACTTAACCTCTCAACAGCTCCTAGAGCAACTAAAGAAAGAGAAAACATCAGGGTTCACAAAACATACACATCAGAACATTTGAAAGTGAGCGTACCTGACACCACCATGTTCGGTGTGTTTGCCTCCTGCTGAGCTTGGGTGAAGATCCGAGCTGGAGCTGACGGACCTTCTCCGCAGAAACCTACTGAAGAAAAGGCTGACCCTCTTCCTCTGCCTCGACCACTGCCTAGCGACATGGCTGGAGCTACTGGCTGAGCCGCTCTACCTGAAGCTGCTTGCTGGGACTGAGCCATCCGGGGCACAGTGGGACACTCACGTACCATGTGCCCTTCCTGTCCGCACCTGAAACATGTTGTTGTCCCCGCCAGACAGACTCCCTTGTGCGGCCTTCCACACCTTGTGCATCTTGAACTGCCTGAGCCAGAGCTTAAGCCACCACCAAAACCCAGACTAGACTTCAACCTCTTCTAGAACTTGCTCTTCTTCGATCTTCTGAGGCCTCTGCCCCACTTTTTCGTGGTGTTCCCCCACTTCTTACTTTTCGTGGAGGCTGTACTCAAAGTGGATGGATCAATCCCTCCTAAACCTGAGATTCTAGAATCCTGAGTCTGAGCATCCTCCTGAGAATCTCCCATACCTTCTCCTGGCACTCTGATTCCCAAACTGATATCTCTTCTCTGAACATCCATCTCTACTTCCTTCATACTAGCTGACATCCTTCTTGGAGCCATTCCTTCTCTGCTCACATCAAAAGACCTTCCAGGGTCCCTTGATGTTCCCCATCTGCTGACTCCCCATGACTGCGCTCTTGGCAGAGCAGGGAGAAAGGTGTCCATACCTTCCCTCTCAAACGGAACTCCAGTCGATTCCACAGATCGACGAGTGCCTCGCATCCTAGCTCCGCTGAAGAACAACACACAATCATACAAACATTAGCATCATACGGTTCATGTGGAAACAAATGAACCTGCATCACATACATAGCATAACATTAATGCACATGCATAAATCATGGCATTGCACATCATAAATCAAGACAGGACTCTACATCCTATCCTAGTGGACATGATTTTGCCTATTGTGCTTGCCCTTCTACGACATCTATGAGCCCGACACACTCTAGGTCCGACCATATGAACCTAGGGCTCTGATACCACTCTGTAACGACCCAGAAACCGGACCGCTACCGGCGCTAGAATCCAGATCGGCTTAAGGCCGCCGGGACCCGTAGCAAGCCTAACATACATCCTATCACCTGGTCAAATCCCATACATGATCAAAACATTTACATAAAAACTTAAACATCTGATGTAAATTCGAGCTTGACCTGTATGCTACCTTACTGTAAACATAAAAGATCCCAATACTAGAGCCCTCATTAGATGCTCTAGCTGGATCACCATTACATACATCAAGCTTGAATCATATCTGATGAACCAAAATCTAACCTGTGCATGCATCAAAAACCATAAGCATAAAACCTCCACTAGAGTCCTTATCAAATACTCTAGCGTGGTAAACATTGCATGCCACAAGTTTGTTTCAAACTCAACTCAATACTAAAACATAACATACATCATGTATTAAAAAGGGACTAACCAAGCCTTAGAGCCAAGCACAATACTAATCCATAACATAACTCTACTTTACGTTACCTTACATTACATTATCTTGCAATACATTTTATCAATTTACAATACATGTCCACGCTAAAGCACTACTCTATTACATAAGCATGACATTTACCCTTAACGTCTTCCTGAACTACCTCTGACCTGCAAACCTGGGGTTAGGGGAAAGGGGTGAGCTAAAAAGCCCAGTGAGTAGAACATGGAAAACAATAATAAATCATATGCTTTCATGGAATGCGTCACAGCACAAACATTTCACATAACGGATGGACATGACCACCAAAAATCCCTCTATCTGTACATAACATGGTGCCCGGCCCTTCGGGCTCCTCAGGACTTCATTATGCCCGGCCCTTCGGGCTTCTCAGAACTTCATTATGCCCGGCCCTCAAAGGGGCTCCTCAGGACTTCTGTAATATAACATAGCTAGGGCTGTTGGGGTCGCCTTGGTCCATCCACATCAACAATAAATTATGCAATGCAGCATATTCGTGATTTCTAATGCAAGCAACCTACTACATATACATAGTATTCATGATGCGTGAAACATGCTTAAAACATTTGAGTTAGTTCTACTCACCTTTGGCAGACGCTGGACTGACTCTGCAACAGCTAACACTGCTGGCCTCCTCGGTCCCTCAGGTCCGATCCTACACAGGTGGACTCGAATGAGGTGCCAAACACACTCTAAACAACTCATAAACAATTCCCCAAAAACCCCCTAAAACATCCTCAAAACATGCATAAGAAACATCCAAGAAAGGGCTGGACAGAGCACTTTCGGCGGCACTTTCGGCGGCCGAAAGTCTCTTCCAGAGCCGAAAGCCATGCAGGTTCGGGGGCACTTTCGGCGGCCGAAAGTCCTTCCAGAGCCGAAAGTCTGGCACCTTCGGCGGCAAGTTTGGCGGCCGAAGCCTTTCACAGATCCGAAAGTCCTGGCCTTCGGGGGCACGTTAGGCGGCCAAAGCTGTCTTCCATGCAGGTTCGGCAGCCGAACATACCTTCGGCGGTCGAACCTGGTCCCCTCTGAACAGCAGGTCCGAATCTGTCGCAAGCAAAACCAACCTCCAAACCACCCAAAACCTCACATGCTCTCACCCAAACATGCAAACATACTCCCACATGCATAAAGGGGCATAAACTAACTTAAACCCCAACACAAACATCACATAAACATACATTGGGCATAAAACCCATATAAACCCTAACATGCATATCTACCCATATTCAAGCATTAAACTTCTTTAAACTTACTTAAAACTTGATTAAACATAAAGGAAAGCAAGGATCTACACTTACCTCTTGAAGATTGAGGGTTGGTACGATCCTAACTTGAAGATATGGAGAATTCAAGCTCCAAAGATCTCCAAGCTCCAAAATTTCAATCTAAGCTTTAAAACTCTTCAAAACAACCATAAAACGTATAAAAACCTTGGGAGATTGAAGAACATGAAATCAGCCAAAGGAGGGCATGAACACACCTGAGCTCGAGAATGGGAAGAAAACTCGTCCATTTTCGCTCTGAGGGCCTTTTATAGGTGGCCAGTCAACCACCTTCGGCTACCTAAGCTGCTTCTGCAACTTCACCACCTTCGGCAGCCTAAAGTGCCTCCTAAACTATCCCATGTTCGGCGGCCGAACTTGAGGTTCGGCGGCCGAACCTGGTTTATGCCCTCAAAGCTTTCGGAGGCCTAAAGCACTCCTGAAACAGCCACATGTTCGGCGACCGAACTTAAGATTCGGCGGCCGAACCTGGGTCCTTCCTCCTTGGCCTTTTCTTTTCAAAACTCCATTTCTTTTGCATTAAAACCATAAAATCATGTGTGAAAACATTTTAGAAACACATTTTACCCCTCTAGAAGACTCTAGCATCTTTAGAAATTCTAGATTCCAATGGAGATTCCGCCGGAAGGTAGGGATTCCAATGCCGGAATCTAGCCGGGTATTACAACAATCCTCTGTCCATTCAAAATTCAGGACCTTCCTCAGCTTCTTGAAGAAAGGTAGGCATCTCTATGCTAATTTGGACATGAATCTGTTGAGTACTACCACTCTTCCTGTGAGCCTCTATACATCCCTTACACAAGTTAGCTCAAGCATAGCCAGTATGGCCTCTACCTTCTTCGGGTTTGGCTCTATGCCCTTCCCATCAACCATGTAGCCTAGAAATTTTCCTCCTGTGATGAAGAATGCGCACTTTGTTGGGTTTAACCTCATTCTATATTGTTGCAATACCCTAAAGACCTCTTCTAGGTCAATTAGGTGTTGCTAGAAGATTTAACTTTTAACTACCATGTCGTCGACGTAAACCTCTACGTTTTTCCCTATCTGATCCTTAAAGATCTTATTCATCAATCGTTGATATGTTGCCGGTATTTTTAAACCCAAAAGGCATAGCCTTGTAGCAATATGTCCCATCTTCAGTTATGAAGGAGGTCTTTTCTTTGTTTGACCTGTCCATAGGTATCTAGTGGTACTCGGACATAGCATCTAGGGATGATAAGTAATCAAAATCGGTCGTAGAATCGGCTATTTTATTAATATCTGGGAGGGGATAACAAGCTTTTGGGCATGCCTGATTTAAATCAGTAAAGTCTATACACATTCTATATTTTCTGTTGGATTTTTCACTAACACAGAGTTAGCTAACCACTGTAGGCACATCACTTCCCTCATAAACCTGGCCTACTCTAAATTTTGCACCTCTTCTCTTGTGGCTTGCTATTTCTCCTTCCCAAATACTCTCTTCTTCTGTTTCACCGGATTGGCCCCCAGAAGGATGTTCAATTTATGGGTCATCACCTCAGGATCAATCCCTAGCATATCTGAGGGCTTCCAAGCGAAGCTTGAGGCTTGCCCCCTGATTAGAGCCATCGCAATCTCCTTTTGGTTCTTTTTGAGGCTTAAGTTGATGCTGAAGACCTTGTCACTTTCTTCCTCGGATAATGGGAAGATCTCTAGCTTATCCATAGGTTCAATCTCGGACTCTCTCTTTCATCCCGGACCTCCATAACCTTAGGGTTTATCTCTTCTGGTTGGGCGCTTGGTTCCTCCACCGTGGCCAGGTATACGGCTCTGGCCTCCTTCTGTCTTCCTCGGACTACCCCCACTCCCATCTCCATCGGGAACTTTATGGTCAAGTACCGAATGCTGGTTACTGTTTTAAAGTCATACAACTCCGGCCAACCCAATATGGCGTTATAGCTCAATGGTAGCTTCACCACGAGGAACACTGTGTAGTGAGTTTGGGATAGAGGTGGTTCCCTTAGGGTGAGGGCCATTTTTACTTTCCCCTCTACTACCACTAGGGTTCCCTCTACTACCACTAGGGTTCCCTCTATCCCCTTTACTAGAGCTTGGTCCCTCACCAGCTATTCTTCGGGTATGTTCATCTGTTGGAAGACCTGGTAGGGCAATAGGTTCATCTTACTGTCATCGTCCATTAGAACCTTTCGAACCCAGAAGTTATGGATGACAATCTCTATGACCAAGGCATCATTATAAGGCATCTGCACCCCCTGGGAATCCTCTAGAGAGAAAGAGATGGTCACTGGGGAATGCTCCACAATCTGTATTACTTCAATGCTGCTTCCCTCCCCATTCCTGCTTCTTTTCTTCCCCCTATGGCTCATACAGCCTCCAGTCCCTCCTACGATCATGTTGATTATCCTGCTGAAGCTGTCATTCATTAATCCCCCTATCTGTCTCCTGGGCCTTTCCCTTGCTATATTCTATTGTGGTCTCTGGCCCTTTGGCTTTTTCACAAAATTTCTGAGATGTCACCTCTTAATGAGCCTCTCTATCTCATTTATTAACTGGTAACAATCATTTGTATCGTGGCCATGAGTCCGATGGTACTAGCAGTAATTATCCAGGTCCCTCTTATTAGCTTCTGCCTTCATCGGCTTGGGCCACTGTATGAAGTCATTGTCTTGGACTGCCATAAGCACTTCGGCTCTAGACACATTCAGGAGAGTGATCACCTCAGAAATCTGAGGTTGATAGGGTCTCTACTCTTTCATCTCCCACCGGTGTCTATTCAATGCTTCAAGCACCTGATCTTACCTCCTTTCCTGTCTGTCTAGTCGCTTATCCTCCCCAGCCTTCCCCATGTCTCCTGCTTCCTTGGCAAATCTACTAGTGGTTAAGGAGTCATTCTACCTTATATACTTTTCCGCTCTTTTCATCAGCTCTTCCAAGGTGGTAGGTGGCTTCCTGCACAGCGATCCGAAGAACTCTGGGGAGGTGGTGCCCTTCTGCATGGCCTCTATGGCTCTTGCCTCATCGAGCTTTGGTATTTGCAAAGCCTCCGAGTTAAACCTGGCCACATACTCCCTTAGGGACTCATTTCTCTTTTATCGGATCGTCTCTAAATAGCTTGTTTTCCTTTCAGTAGGGACTCCAGCTATAAACCTGCTGATGAACACGCCAGCCAAGTCTATGAATCCTTTAACACTTCCTGCTTCCAAGCTGTTGAACCATGCTCGGGCCGGTCCAATAAGGGTGGTAGGAAAAACCTTGCACATCAGGGCATCTGAGTGGGTTTGCAGCTCCATGAACGTCCTATAGTTCAAAATGTGTTTCCAGGGGTTCTCCGTGCCATCATATGCGACCATGGTCGGCATCATGAATTTTTTGGGGATGGTTTCCTATTGTACCCATCTGACAAATGGGATGAAGTTGGTAGCAGGGGGCTGCTGTTGTCTCGTGCTCCCAGTTATGCTAGCAGTTGCTCTTTCAGCCTCTCTAGTTTTTTATCTACATCTGCCTCTTCTCACCTTGACCTTTTCTCCAGGTGGTAGTTTTTCTTTAACCCTTCACTCTCTGACCTTTCTACTGGCTCTGAAAAGTAGCTTTCAGCCCCGTCATTCTTAATAAGCTCCCTACTACTTGGCCTCTTACTCTAGCTAGGGGCTCATTCCTTCTGTTGGCTTCTCCATCTTCATCACCCGTTCTCCTGCTGCTTTGCTAAGGGGCTTAGTGATTTAATATGGGTTGAGACTCATTAATGTTTAGCCTTTCTGTTACCGATGGTATGATCAATTGGGTGCTGAGTCCCTTCTGCTGCAACATCTGGCCTAGCCAGTGAGCAGTATTTTGGAGCTGGAGGGTCATGTTTTGCAGTTGCTGATTAGATAGGGTGGTTTGAGGTATGGTCCCTGCCGAGCTTAGTGAAGGGTTGAGCAACATGGGTGGTTGGTTCAGTGGGGTGGTAGGGCTAGAGAATGAGAACTGTGGTCCTTCCTGAGCAGAGCCCAAGTCGATTGAGGTGTTTCCAATATGGTTTTCGCCGTGATTGACCGTGTGGATCTCAGTGGGTATAATGAGGATAAGAACTTTGGTGACAAAAAGATCTCCTTCGTTCCTATAGATGGCGCCAATTGATGTGCTAAGATCTAATAGAGGGTAGGCTCAAGGTATATTTTTTTGTAAACTTTTTCTGGTTGGCTCATGCCTTCCTTCTTTTATTTTTTTCCCTTTTATTCTCTAGTGACGTATAACCACTTTCCTGTATCTGTACATTCTGTTATTGTTACGCAGAGCCGTACGTACGAACGTACTGTGTACTTTCCCATCGTCAAGCGGTCATTTAATTTTCTCTGACACCATGTTGATACGATTTCGGATGTCTAGAAATTTGTTGCCCTACGAATCTGTCAAGTCGATTGGGCTGGACCTCCTTAACTTAGGTTTGATTCTTGCCCTGTCCGGTTTATCTGAGCGAGATTTGGGCTGCGTGCCGGAGGACAGACCTGTATATTGAGTTTTGATAAAGTTACGGACTCACTTTCCAATATGGGCTCAGTGATAACCTGATATTCGAGATCAAGTAGTGATACTAATAAAGTGCCAAGTGCACTGGAGGCATTATTTTCTTAAAAAAATATCATGATAATTATTTAAATTTATAAAAAATAAATTTTAATATTAAAAAGCATTTCTTAAACAATTGCTTAAGGCTCTCATTAAGATTTGGTAATTATTTTTTAAAATTATCAATTTGTTTACAAAATTAATCAAAATCCAATATAATGTTGTTAATTCCCATAAAAAATCTATGAGATTCATTGAATACTTTTGTTTATGTAGTTTCTAAAATAATTTTATAAAAGAATGTAAACGACTGTCATAATGGAATTTTTTTTTTATAAATATCATTAAAAGTTCAGTCTTTAATACATGAGAAATAAACTACTAACTGGTTATTTATTCTTTTTTATTAAAAAAGATATAAAATAAAATAAATTTTAATTAACGAATAATAGACAAAAATATTTAATTGTCAATATATTGATTTTTATTAAATTATAGTTATATTTTATATATTTTTTTTAATTTTTATCCATTTTACTTCTAAAAAAATTAATTTTTTTATTGTACACAGTTTAAAATATTAAATTTTATTAAATATTAATAGATATTTTTAAAAAAATTTTAAAAATAAAATGAAATTAAGTAGAATTATATTAATCCATTTATATATTATTATAATATAAAAAAATAAATAATAATTTTAAAATAATAAAAAATATACAAATAAAAATCATGAGAAAAAAAAGTATATTATTTTACTATTTATATATTTTAATTGAGTTCTAAGTTGAATTTCTACATGTGTGATTGCGTGGTATGTTGGAATAATCCATTCCTATACTTAGTTTGTTGCTTTGAGTTCACCGTTTAATGTATAGGATTATGCTTTAAAGAGGAACCTTCGAGACATCGATCCACGCAGGCAGCAAGCAATCTGTCTCAACAAATGACACTTCCACAATGCCAAGGGATTTTAGTTTCAAACTTTAACTAGGTTGATTCCAGGTGGTGCTACGTAAGGAAATGTTTGGTCATGCTTTACAGTTTAATAAAAGAAAAAATAATATTAACTTTTTGTCTATTAAAAATTTTTACTTCATTCAAAAGTTAATATTCAATCTCAAGAGGTACAATTGAATTATACATATTTCTTTTTCTTTAATTAAAAATCTCACATTTAAATATTAGATGAAAGTGAGTAACAGATCTAATTTACGCAAATTTGAATTAATTAAATAATATAAAAAAAATTAATGTACATACTCATCCTTTAAGCTGATGGAAGTTAGAATTCTGGCTCTTTTTTAAGCAATCATTTTCTGGTGCTATAATTAGATTCGGATTGGGTGTATGGACCTAAGAAACTAGGCCATGTCTTGTCTGGCAAGTAAGCATGAGTAACCCCATTAAATTATTTTTAATGTTTAAGATAAAGATAGCGACATATATTCAAATGCACATTTAATTGTTACTGTTTCTTTTCTTCTTAGGCATATATGGAGTTTTTTTACACACTCAGAAAGATGGGCATTTTCAATGGTCCCTAATTTTCACCATACTCGAATTCAGGAATTTTGATTACTTCATCACTTTTGACGAGAAAAACATGAGTAGGTAATTTGAATTGAAATTTCAAATTGTATCGTTTGTTTTATTTGATAATTTGATTCAATTTTAAAATTTTAAAAAGTTCAATTTATTAGGCTTGACTTATTTCTCATTCTTTTTTAAACTATATTAAACAAAATTGAATTGAAATTATTATAACTGTACACATCATTCTAAATTATTAAAAAAAGTTTTCAAATAGATGAATGATTAGAAATCTTATTAACCTAAAGCAAATCAATGCTCACTCCTAATAATAGGTGCACGCTTCTTCAAGAAGCCTACTTTTCCCCTCATTTCTTTCTTATACTTTTTTATTTTGACTTTATATTTCAGAGTCTACTAGTGCCAAAGGTAAAAAAAAAAAAAAAAACCTTTTACCACTTTAGTAACTTCAAGAATATCGAGTACTTCTATCCCAAATGATTTTTATTTTTTATTTATTTTTGGAAGATGAGAGGAGGATTAAGAAAGGAAATGTGATGCAATGGTACCCCACAGGAGGCTCATCTTCTTTGGTAAAATCGGCTAGGATGAACTGGAACCAACCCATATATGCCATTCATCCTTACTTTTTAGACCAGAGCTTATCATTGTCTTTAACCGTAAGCCAAACGACGTATGTGGCTCGACCTTTCATGTGATCTTAACTTGGGCACTTCACAGATTAGAATTCTCTGGGTGCTACCAACCACCAAATGCTTTGGAGGTTTGACTCGGTCACATCCATAGCGTAAACCGCAAAGAAGGGGATTTTTGTTTTTTAAGAAAAAAAAATTGGAGAAGAAGACACAAACATAACATGAACAACAGATTAAAAAAACCAACATCCAGACAGGAAAAACGCGATCTTTTTGCCTGCCTGGACATCCAAAAGCATCACAAATGTGATGAATGTTTCAAGCAAATGCTTTTTTTTGTTTTGTTTTTTCGGATCCTTTTGTTACATCTTAATTAACTAATACCCTGTTTGAAAAAAAAAATAATAATATAGCATTTTAAAAAAATATATATATATCTTTTATAAATGAAAATTTATATAATTTTTGTAATTTACAACATTTTATTATTTAGAAGAAATAAGTTTTTAGAAATTTTAAAGGAAATGACTTATTAACCCCCTGATGAATGTTTTAAAACAATTAGTCTTAAAAATTAAAAAGCCTCACTTTAAAAAATTACAGTTCTTTTCAATCATAAAACAATGATTTTTAAACCTTGTAAAATCTTTCATTACTTTATAAAAATTCCTTATAAATATGGTAATAGGTTCATACATTTTGATTTTGTAGTTTTTACAATTATTAACACTTTAATCTATCATTGTCTATTTTAACTACTTGATAATGGCTAAACTGACACAAATGGAACTGTAAATAAACCTAAAATTTAAGAAGTTTCCAGCTAAAGTCTTAATTATAATATAGTATATATCTTATCCCAAAGAACAATGACATCTTTATAGCTCATGCCATGATTGCAATTCACGTTATATGATTAAGTTGGTCCCCCATTTCAAATGACCAAATCCATGAGTCAGATCACCGATCACCCAGCAACTCAAATGGTACCCACTAATAAAATATTACTTTCTATACGCGTTTTAGAGTCCAACTTCAGAATGCAGCCTAGAAGCCAAATGATGATGATGATGGTGGATGTCATGGTCCATTAGGAAGCTCAACGAATTGATAGTATGATTAACCACAATTAGCGGGCAAGTAAATTTGCTGAACCTATGGGCACGGGAAAAGTGATGATATTACGATTTACGAGTCAGCTAACATGCTTCTTACACACAAGTTCTTTACGCCATCCACATCCAGTGAAGTGGGTGATATATCTATCCCACGAACTGTTTCCAGTTACATGTACAATCAAACAATGGACGATGTGCAACTTGTCCCAATTACGATCAACCAACCGATGACAATGACAATACTATTCATGAAACACACTATATGGAGACCAGAATCCAAACACAGAAACATACACAATCCAAATCAAATTGAATTTCCAATTTTCGTTGTCCATTACAGCAACAAAATGAAGTGAAATTGTTATTATCCATTTCATCCACTCATCTACAACCCTCTTTCAGCTTAGAAGCAATGCGTGGCGAGATTAATATTTCATTACCAATTAGAATTATCTTTGCCATTCTCAAATAACTATATCCACCAATTACATGATAGAAAACCTAGTACATTTAAGCAGACTCTTTGACACAGAAACAGGCATAAGAATTTTATTACTTTCCCACCTTAACTGTAATTACTAATTTTTTTTAAAAAAAATTATTTTTCAATATGTTAAAGATTTTGTTTCTCTTTCTTCTTCTCTATCTCTCTCTTCTTTTCCTTTATGGGTGTGAGGGGAGGTGGCTGCCATTAGGTTCTCATTCACTATTTTTAAAAAAGTTAATCTACAGAATCTTAACCAAGTTGTTAATACATATATAGTGAACTTCTCATACTTTAATGAGCACAATCACCCTAGTCAAAGTAGCACTGAAATCAAATAATGACCTATAGCCGATATCTTCGGTGCAATGATATAAAACAACTCCCTTAACCAAACTGATAAAACAGAACAACAAATCCCATGCCGGTGGAAACAAATTAACTCGAATAAATGCACAGAAATTGATGAAAACAACCATTCATCTCATTGAAAAGCCCTTGCATACTCTTAATCTCCCAATCACCCTAATCAAAGTATCACTGAAATCAAAAAATGACATATAGCCAATATCTTCCGTGCAATTAACTCCCTTAACCAAACTGATAAAACAGAACAACGAATCCCATGCCGGTGGAAACAAATTAACTTGCACAAATGCATAGAAATTGATGAGACAACCATTCATCTCATTGAAAAGCTCTTGCATACTCTTAATCTCCCATTTTCTTAGACAAAATGTGTGCTGCATGTATACAACTTAAGGACCACAGGAACTGGCATTGACCCATCTAAATGCAAAGGCTAACCAGAAAGGAAATGCCTACTTTGTTTACCTTAGCAATTACCTGGACCTTAGGCACATTTTCAATATAAAGGCATGAGTCAAAGTGCCATGCCAATATCCAAACTTCTCAATCTGATATCATTATGTTAGTCATTTAAAATAACCAAGACTAAAAGAAGAGCTCCAACACTGTCACTTTAGAATCTGCTCAATATTTGATGATGGGAGTGTTAAGATATGAAGTCTAAAAATATTTGAGGACTATTTTGTCTTTTTATATTTTCTTTGTGTATATAAATATGTAATATTTTTCTAGTGTATTCTGTTCGAAAACTCACAGAGAAATAAAAAAAACCCTAGCTGTCGTAGACGTAGCTAAATTGATGAACCACGTTAAATCCGTATGTTGATTTTTTTTTTTCGTGTTTATTTTTTGAATTGTGTGATTATTCAATTCCTAACAACTAGTATCAGACCTTTTGGTTCGTATCACAACAATTTGAAAAGATTATGGAAAGCCTGAAGGTTCAAATTGAGAAATCCGATGGAACCGATTTTGGTTTCTGGAAGATACAGATTGAAGATTATCTGTATCAGAATAACCTCCATTAACCCTTGTCAGTCAGGGGAAAAGCCAGAAACTATGAAATAAGATATTTGGGATCTAAAGGATTGGAAGGCACTAGGTTGATCCGTTTGACGCTAGCGAGAAACGTTGTCTTCAATATCGTTAAAGAGACAACGACTGCAGGATTGCTGGCGGCTTTAGCGAACATGTATGAGAAACCGTCGGCTGTTAACAATGTATATTTGTTGCGTCATTTGTTTAATTTGGAGAGATCTAAAAGTGGATTTCTCACGGATCATATTAATGAATTTAATATGATCATCAGTTAATTAAGCTCTGTCAAGCTTAATTTTGATGATGAAATTAGAGCCCTAATTTTGTTGTCCTCTCTACCTGAGTCGTGGGATACTGTTGTTTCCGCAATTAACAGTTCACGTGGATCTGAGAAGTTAAAATTTAATGAAGTCCGAGATGTTATCATGAGCGAGAGCATTCGCAAAAGAAAAATCGGGGATTCATCTGGTAATGCACTAAGTGTTGAGGATAGAGACAAGAGTAAGTCGAAGGGAGGCCATAGTAAACATGGTCAATCAAAGTCAAAGGGGCGAGGGAAATCTTAGGGTAGAAACGAGGTTGTTTGTTGGAGCTATGGTGAAAAGAGACTTTAAGAAGGACTGTCTTGAACCTAAGAAGAAGAAAGGTCAAAAGAACAAGTCTTATGAAGAAGATCCTTCTGTATATTCTACAGATGACATTGGTGATGCTTTAGTTCTTTGTGTGGATAGTCCAATTGACTCATGGATACTTGATTCGAGTGCATCATTCCATTCTTCTTCGAGCAAACAATTATTTCATAATTATGGGAAGGTGTATCTTGCTTATAATAAAGCTTTAAAGATTGCTAGAAAGGGAGATATGTGTATCCAGATCTCAAGTGAGGGTAAGTGGAAGCTGCAAAACGTCACGTATATTCCTGACTTGAAAAAGAATATGATCTCTATTGGCCAGCTGGACAGTACGGGTTACAGAAAAGTATTCAGAGAGAGTTCCTGAAAAATTATCAAAGGAGCTATGGTGATAGCACGGGGTACAAAATCTGAAACTTTATACACTACTGCAAGATAATCAGACATGGTTGTTGCAGTTGACAATACATCGAGCTCAAGTTTGTGGCACAACAGGCTTGGACACATGAGTGAGAAGAGGATGAAGATGCTAGCTTCGAAGGGGGTTGAAATCTGTTGATATAGGTCTATGTGAGAGTTGTGTTCTGGGAAAGTAGAAACGGGTCAGTTTTACAAAGGCGACCAAAGAACCACAAGAAGAACGGTTAGAACTAGTACATACAAACGTGTGGAGGCCATCCCCAGTTTCCTCTCTTGGTGGTTCGAGATATTATATTATCTTCGTTGATGACTTCAGTAAGAGGGTGTTAAATTTGGGCCACACCTAACTCACCCCAAAAGCTAATTCAAGTGGGAGGAGTGCCTATGGCCCATATAAGGGGCATATTACCCCTTTCCACAACCAATGTGGGATTCAACACACTCCCCTCACGCTCAAAATTTTACTAGTGTGTGATATATTTATGGGAGGCCCAACATCGGATGGGAAGACTCTAATACCATGTTAAATTTGGATCAGGCCTAACTCACCCCAAAAACTATCTCAAGGGGGAGGAGTGCCTATGGCCCATATAAGGGGCACATTACCCCTTTCCACAACCGATGTGGGATTCAACAGAGGGTATTAGTTTACTTCCTGAAATACAAATCAAATGTGTTTGCAACTTTTAAGAGATGGAAGGCTGAAGTTGAAAATTAGACTAGGTTGAAGATCAAATGTCTAAGGTCTGATAATGGAGAAAAGTATAATTCTACAGAATTCAAGAAATTTTGTGCTGATGAAGAAATCAGGTGCACCAAGACAATTTCTGGCAAGGCAAGGCAGAATGGGATTGCTGAAAAGATGAACAGAACGTTGAATGAGCGAGCAAAAAGCATGAGGCTACATGCTGGGCTGCCAAAAATGTTGTGGACAAATGCAGTGAACACAACATTATATTTGATAAATAGAGGACCTTCAATTCCTTTGGATTTCAAGATTCTAGAAGAAGTTTGGTCGGGTAAAGAGGTCAGATTTACTCAATTGCAGACTTTTGGGTGTGCTACCTATGTTCACATTAATCCAAAGAAGAGAGACAAGCTTGATGCAAAGGCTTTGAAGTGCTACTTCACTGGGTATGCTTCGAATCAGTTTGGGTACAGATTTAGGAATGATAAGAACAGAAAAATCTTGAGACACTGTGATGTGACATTTGATGAGAATGTCCTGTATAAGAATAAGTTTAGAGTGCAATCTGAAGATGCAAAAGAAGTAGGAGCTGAGTTTGAGTTGCAGGAAATTTCACCCAGTAATGTTGCAGTAAGATCACAGGAAAATTCAGAAAACAATGTTGCAAAACCAAAACAGCAACCAGTCACACATGCACCAGTGTTGAGAAAATCTACCGAGGCTACAAGTCACCAAAAAGGTATTCATCTTCCTTACATTATTTGTTGTTGACTGATGGAAGGAAAACAAAATTCTTCGATAAGTTTTGCAGGTGAAGGATTCAACCAAGTAGGAGTAAGCCATGGATGATGAGATATGGTCACTTGAGAAAAATGACACTTGGAAATTAACTGAGTTGCCTATAAGAAAGAAAATTTTATTGAACAAGTGGATTTATAGGATCAAGAATGAAATTGATGGTAAAGTTAAGTTCAAGGCTCGATTGGTGGTTAAAGAACAAAGGAAAGGTATTGATTAGACTGAAATATTTTCTTATGTTGTAAAGCTAACCACAATCAGAATTTTGCTGAGTATTGTTGCAGCAGAGAACTTGTATCTTGAGCAGATGGATGCAAAAACAGTATTTTTACATGGGTATCTAGAGGAAGAGATATACATGCAACAACCACAGGGATATGAGGTTCCTGTTAAAGAACACATGGTGTGCAAGCTCAAGAAGAGTTTATATGAATTGAAGCAGGCTTCAAGGCAGTGGTATAAGAAGTTTGACTTTTTCATATGCAGAAACGATTTCTGTAGAAGTGAAAAATATCAATGTTGTTATATTAAGAAATCTATTAACTTCTTTGTTATTTTACTCTTGTACGTGGATGATATGTTGATTGTAGGGTCAAGTATGGAGAAGATTAATAATTTGAAAGGAAGACTGTCATTAGAGTTTGAGATGAAAGATTTGGGTGCAATAATCTAGGGATGAGAATTTCCCGAAACAGGTCTGTTGGAATTTTAAATTTGTCACATAGCAAAAATACCTTATGCTTCTGCAGTTGCGAGTTTGATGTATGCTATGGTCTGCACTAGACTTGATATAGCACATTCAGTGCGAGCTACGAGTAGATATATGTTAAATCCAGGGAAAGAGTATTGGGAAGCTGTGAAGTTACTTCTGAGATACTTAAAAGGAATAGCTAGTACATCACTTTGTTACAAGAATGGCAATGTAGTATTTGAGGATTTTGTTGATGTTGATCTTAGTGGAAATGTGGATACAAGCAAAAGCATATCCGGGTATGTCTACACTATAAATGCTACTGCAGTGAGTTGGATGCCTAAACTTCGGAAGTGTCTCTATGTCACTGATTACTAAAACTGGTAAGGAGATATGGTTGACTGATTACTTGGAAGAGATAGACAAAACGCAGCTTAATAAAATTCTTTTCACTGGTAGTCAGAGTGTCATACAGTTAGTGAAAAACCCAGTGTATCACTTTAGAACAAAACTCGTAGTCTGGTGGAAGAAGGTGAGATGTGTTTGAAGAAAATTAAAAGTACTAAAAATCCAGCAGAAATATTGAATAAAGGTGTTGATGCTGAGAAGCTGGGGCGGTGCAAGGCCTCAGTTAGTCTTTTACAATAGTATGAAAGATGTTTACGGCTAAGTGTTTTTTGTTGGATACATTGACATGGAGAATGAAAATTGCTGAGTTGACTGGATTAATCTCCAAATGGAAGAATTGTTCTCCTGGTGTATTCTGTTTGAAATTTCACAGAAAAGTAAGAAAATCCTAACTGCCGGTAGACGTAGCCAAATTGGTGAACCACGTTAAATTTGTATTGATTTCTTTTCGTGCTTATTTCTTGGATTGTGCGATTGTTCGATTCTCAACAGAAACACCAATAGTTCCTCCACTCACATACTCTCAGCAAGGCCTCATTTTTTCTGACAATTTTAGGCACTAGAGAGAACCCACACCAATAGTTACTCCACTCACATACTCTCAGCAAGACCTCTTTTTTTCTGACAATTTTAGGCACTAAAGAGAACTCACATTCTGCACAAAGCAAAATCATGATTGAGGAGAAAGAGAGAAAGCTACAAGAACAAACCACTGATATTAGCAATCTCTCCTGCTCAGGATCCTATGTTTCTACTATTTGCAATGATGCCGAATAACTCACTGATCAATACGAAATCACACGCTACAATATATCATAATTTAATCTAGTACTGTCCTTTTTTATATCAGCAACAACTAAAGCCGATATCAAACCATTACACGTGTTTCCTTAATCCTCAAGCCGGAAGCCGGAAGCTGGAACCTCATCGGACATTATAATTGCAAGATTTTCCAGAGTAGGAAATGATGCACTTAGACAAAAACTAGGTCATTATTTCTGTCAGCATTATATTCATATCATTATCTGCCAAGCATTTCAAGAGGATCACGGATATCTCAAACCTAAAATCAGAAGAACAGAAACACCTCACGAACAGACAGGACAGCACATAGCCAAATTCCTAAATCCTGCCGCATAAAATTCACATATACCAGAACGAGAAATTCTTAAGCGACATAGCAACAATAAGACTTACTGAAACAATAAATTCAACTAACGTTTGGTTCCTTTCTCTAGCATTTCAAGCACTTCTAAAACATTTTGTAAATGTAAATTATTCAAAATCATTAAGAAAGCACCTAATTCGCCTCAAGGACATTCAGCAAAAAAAAACTCACATGGAATCTTCCTCGCCGAACAGAATGCGAAGGCGAGAAGCAAAGAGGCCAGTAGGGTCAAGAGAGGCTTCGTGGCGTAGGCCGCGCTCGATGTGGTTCAATCGATTGGTTAGGTTTTGCTGCTCTTGCTTAAGAGCTGAAGTGTCCTCCTGAAGGTCGTGGATACGGTACTTTTGGCTTAAGGATCTGATGCTCAAAAGTAGTATCCCAGTCATGGCGGCGAACTGGATGAAACTGTCTTTGCGCTTTGCTGCGTTTGCTAAAAGCCCTAAGGGCTTTCCAAAGCCCGGTGGAGCTGAGGATGACATGTCGCCAAATTACGTCCGCGAAAGCAGCGAAACAGAGATGTAGACCAAATACCAAAGTGAACTGAGGTGAAAGCTATGGTTCGGCCTGTGGATGCAATATATCTCGCCAGTATGAAAATCACTCCTCGGACTGGAGAGAGGAGAATGGAAAACGACGTCGATGCGTCGGAATCTAGTTGCAACTATAATTTTCTCATCTTGTGCCAAGGGCTGTTTAGAATATTATTTTCGATAATAATGCTAAATATGTCATATAATCCTTCCATTCTCCTTATGCAGAGAAATCAGTATTTGCACAAAGATTAAAATAATAGTTAAACTATATGTTTTCTTCAATTTACTTTTAATAAGATTTTGATAAGTAAAATAAATAAGGGAAGTTAACCCATGCGGAATCACTGATCTAGGTGCATTTAATTGCATAAAATTACAAAGAGAATATAGAGAGAACATGAAGATTATAGACTAATTTTTGTGTTGGAGCGATTTTCATTATATACGCATAGTAATTAATAGTTATACGTAAAATAGAAAAACTACGGAGAGAAACTGATCCCGATTATTTTGTTTATTTCATTTGATAAAAAAAATAATGTTAATTAAAATATATTTCATACTTTTATTTACTTTTTAAAATTTTTATATCAAGTAAAATTTTCTATTTAAATGAAATACTATATAGAAGGTTTTTTCTCAATTCAAAAACGAATGGAGTTTTTTTTTTTAATAAATAAAGAGGAAAATGCTTATTTTTTTTCTATTTTTTTACTTAGTATTTAGTATAAGGTGGATAAATTAGCCAAATTCTTCCATTTTGTTATATTTTATTTTTCAATAATTTCATTCAGTATAATTTAAATTTCATATTCTAACATGATTTTATATTTTTATATATAGTCCAGTGATTTTAATTATTAACACAAAATGATATTATACTTTTAACTATTTCTCGGTTAGAGTTGCATAGTCTGATTGTAAAGGGATCATTGTCTGTCTTGTTTCAGAATGAGGCTGGTCTCCAAGATTACTTTGGTGCCAACCTTCTGGATGGCCAAGTTCAGCCTTCAGGCATAGACAATACCCCCACAAATATTGTAGTTAGAGATCACCCCCAAACAACAATAAATATATCTACATATTTTTTTCTTTTAATTATTATAACTTTGAAACAATTAATTTTTTTTCCAAATTATTATTTAAAATATCTAAAACAATATTTAAAATATAACTTTTTTTTTAACATCAAATCAAATGGAGATCTAAAGAAGATAGAAGACTTGAAATTTTGATATGTTATAATGTAGAACTTATTTTAGTAATGCTTCAATTGAAAATGTGTCCAAAGAAATCAATAATGAACCCAAGCAAGGTGAAAAAACATCATTCAATTGGATATCTGTTCGATCAAATCTGACCAGAAAGAAACACAACAGACCATCGTTTTCATCCCTTGAGCAAAACTCAAAATATTGATGTATAAATAATTTTGTCATAAATTCCAAATAATTCACAATAAACCGAAAAATCATGGTGTTTGCCTATAGCATGGAGCACGAAGAGCCACATGCCCATTTGTACAAGCATTGTATAAGCTGAAACCAATTCCATGGCTGGCTGCTGGGTGACAGTTTCTGGCAACTCATTTCCTTGGACATTTGAAAATTGAAATGATGAGAAACCATATTTCACAAGTCACAATAATTTAAGACTCATCATTCACAGGGTCACTCTGAAGAAGCTGATGGATATCACGTTGTAGCATCTCCATGTAATCCTGCACGAGCCAAAAATAGTCCTCAGTCTATGCACAAACATGACAAGTATGAGAATGATACAGTGTTCAAAGTGGAAGAATAAAAAATTATGTTGATCAAAATAAGTAAAACTAACATTGACTAGATCCGCATTGTTGCTCAACTCGTGCACAATGTCCAGCGATCTGCTCTCATTCCCATTCAACCTCCCTGCATTTTCAGCTACAGCACGGAAAATATCTCCAGGTGCATCGGAATGTTCAATTCTGTGAGCCACTTCCTGGAGGTCAATCTAAAGCCACAAAACAAGGAATCAGTCGCAACAAAAAAGATTACAAATCCCTAGTTGAAATAAACCAATAAAAAAATTAATCACTTCCTGAGCTTGAGAATCCTGATTATTTCACATTCAAGGCATATGGCAAGCAAGAAAAAGATAACCTTTTACTAAAGTCTCGGTGCTTAATTTTTCTTTTTCAATGTACAAACCTGAACATTAGGTTTTTCATTTTCACTTGATCTACTCTCGTTATACTGCAGCTGGGGTTCAGGTTCTACAGGAGAGAATGGCTGAGTAGATGACCCACGACCAAGAACCTGGGAAACTACCGGCATCATCTGTTGGACCATCCTTGAAAGATCAATGCCACTGCCTTGGCCACTTCCTAAACCTGAGAACATGTCCCCAAGGTCTTGGCTTTCGACCTGCTGAGCAATTTGGCTGACAGTACTCATTATCTGGGGGTTCTGAGTGAGCTGTTGCAACATATTCCTCAAAACATTGGGAGAGCCAACCCCAGTTTGCTCAGAGACACCTGCCAATAGACCGTTCAAGGCAGGGCTATGTATCACCTGAGACATAACACTAGAAGAATCAAACTGGGAAACTGAACCTTGCTCTCCCAGTGGGATATTCTCTGGGTTCCTGCCAAGAGATGGAGGTCCTTGACCTGAATGCATCTCATTTGCACCCACCCTGTTTGTACCAGAGCTACGAGATGCAAGAGATTGTAAAAGCTGTTGACCAATCATTCCAGTGTTCAGGTTCTGACTGACAGGAGCATTGCTTGTTCCATGATTGCCACTTGGTTCACTCCTCACTACAGATTTTGGCTGCCTGGTTTTACTCTAGTCACATCAATAATAAAGACTTTAGTTTTATATCTTGTATTTAATTGCACAGCAACAAAAATAAATTCAAAACTTTCAAGTAGAAGTTCGTAAGGATTCTAGTCTCTAGTCTCATAGCATTTGTAATACATCTGGTCATCACCATTTTTTTTTTTAAAAAAAAAAAGAATAAGAAAAAGAAAAGCCAAAGCATATCAATCACGAATTTGATAGTCAAATGAGGACAAGCAAAGCTACCAGAGATAGATTCCTTCCACTGGTTAGTGGTTACAACTAATCTAAATAGATAATAGAATAACAGTTCTACAATAAAATGGATAGCACTAACAGCAAGCTGTTCTGAAAATATCCGGGACTTGATTATAAAGAAGATACAGTTTTAGGACTACAGAAGTTGTTATCCATGATAAAAATAAAGATGTACTCAATTTGTACCATCCGACAATCATATTTCAAAAATATGAAGTCTCATCCTTCCTCCATTGATGGGAAAATATAATCATCCAGTAGCCACATATTCCCTCTCTCATCAGTTGGTGAGTCAACAAGCTAATGTAACAAATAATGAATAAAACAAACCGTGTAAAGACCAAGAGCACTATCCTCCTGCATATCTAATAGATGCTCAATTAAACCAAATAGAGCCAAATCTTGGGCACATAAACCACTCGTATTTCACATAGCTGGGTTTTAGCAGATAAACAGTGATATTTTTAGTGAGTTCAATAAATCAATTAATAAATAAAAGAAATACCTTGCGTTCCAAACTCCCCATCCCCAGTCCAAGTGGAACAGCTTGAGCCCCTTCTGGAACCTCAGGCTTCTCACTGGAACAAGGGGCATTTTTTGAAGACTCTTTTGACTTTAGTGAGGTTTCTCCATTTGAACATCCCACTGAGCAAGATGAGACATCGTTTGAGCTCAAAAGACTCTCTGTAGCCTCCTCATTACTTCCTCGAACATGATCATTTTGATTCTGGTTGTTCTCAAAAGTTTAGCATTGGCCAAAATTAGCCAACAAAAGAACAATGCACAAAAGATACCTTTTGATCAGCCAACAAAAGAACAATACACAAAACATACCTTTTGATCATCACCTTCAGACGTTAGCACAGGTAAGGTCACTGCAGATTCCCCTGCCCCATTGATCACCATACTACTTGGTTGTTCGCTGCTTGCACCATTGCTTGCACCAGAACTAACAGAGCCTGCATAGAGAGGTAATATTTGTTTAATTCTAGGTACTTTCTTATCAAACATCCTTTTCACATGTAGAAATATAAATATTATTAACAGCTTGCTACCTGATGCATGCTGGTTTTCTCCTTGCATGGTACCAACAAGATTTCTCAGCCGTGAATTGACTTCAGCTATCACAGAGGATAATGATGTAGGATCAGATTGAGGTTGCGAAATAGAAACACCTAGACCAGGTTGTGCAGCATTTGAAACAGAAACAGCAGCACCAGTAGAATGTGAAGGCACAGCTGCTGCAATGACATTTCGCACTGGTAGAACCCTCACTGAGCCTGAACCACCAGAACCAGTACCATTGCCCCGCTCTCCTTGTGTCCCCTCCCCATTACTTGCCCGGGTACCTATGGCTGATACAACAGGTGCCAGTGAGGTACCTGAAAATAGACACCGTCAAAAGACTCAAAAGGCAAAGTGTGATTAGAAATCAATTTGCTTTCTTTGCTTACCAGCATGTATATGGATATTTACATTCCTTGGCGCACTACCAATACCAACATGACTGAAATTCGTTGGATTCGGTTGTAGAGCAGAGCCACCAAAGATGGAATTGGCTTGTAGGGGAAAAGGCTGGAAAAAAGAATTGAGGAAGTTACATTTACATGCCACCAAATTATAGAAAGAAAAATTATGACAAGTTGACAACTAGAAAGAAGTGGCAAGGTACAGGAAGCTGACAGAAAAGTATAGTTACTTATGAACCAATGCTTTGTTGGAATTGATGAGATTTTCCCTTAGTTTATGGGATAATATTATGACAAAATGGTGTGATTGATTAACTGATTAGCATAATCATTGGCTTTTTAACACTTGTATTAAGGAGTGTTTATGGGATGTCATGCCACATATATCTTGTATAACACATAACAAATATGGACTCTTATGAATTATGATAAGACACAAGTGAACAAAATGTAGCTCTTTAAGGCTTGGTATCCATGGACTGAAGCTCTTGATGGCTGAATCATGTAAATCCTTCTTTTATTGTTTTCTCCTATCTTTTTTATCATTCTAAATTTCAACATTTTGCTTTAAAGGGCAACGCTAAATATTATAATACAAAGCAAACAAGTCCCATAACATGCAGCGTATTACAGTTAGAAAAAAAATTTTACAATATCCAAGACTTGCCTATCACCATTTTTCTATCTGAGAACCAAGGCTTAGAAAGAGATGAGCTTCCCTTTTAAAAAAACACCCAGACATATTATGAAGTGACTTGGTCAAGACACAGCTGTCTCTTTCCATTTTCCACCACAGTCCACAATGGGCATTACATTTTCAACTATTAGGAAGACAAGTTAGACACTAAACTAATCACATTGATAAATTGTATAATACTTCACAAACCTGGACCATTAAAGGATTAGGTCCTGATGGAGATATATAAACCGCAGGTCCAGGATTAACAGAAGAATCAGCCTGCAAGTTGCCACAAAATAATTACAAATGACATTTAATCACAACTAACCAAAAGCAGAGAGTAATTAGTAGACATACAGGAGATTGTCCCATTCGCAGCGTCAAGATTGTCCGACCAAGCTCCAAAAGAAGAGAACCTACATGCTGCATAGCAAGGCCTACTTGAGCTGATTCTGTCTGAATTTGGCCCCTTATAGATGGATCACTAGAAGCTCCATCTCGTTCCAAGCATTCTGCAATATGCTACAAAGTTGCAGCATGTTACAAGTAACATATAATCAGATAATAAAGTTTTCCTGAAAAAAGAAAAGGATCTGTTCATTTTAACCCATTGCATAATGATGTTGCCCTCCATAATAAGACGTCTAAATGCAAAATTATTGCCTACAAATTCACAAGGCAGGCAGTTGTTAAGTTTTACACCTCAAGCCTAGTAACAAAAAATTCACCAAAGTGGCATAAACAGAATACTACACATCATGTATCACTTGTAGCAAAAGGCAGGCATTGCTATCCTATATATTGTTATCACTTGGCATAAAGCAGACTTAGTTCTGTCAGTAAATTTGTCATATCTGATATCACCATTCACCAAGCACAAAAGCAAATGGCATGGCTAAGCAGTAAATGATAAAGCAAAAGCATTTAAATCACTGCTCCAGATCCATAACCAAATAACGGTAGTAACATATGGCACCAAAAACATTGAGAACTGCATGCATAAAGGCAATTTCAGATATCAGCATCAATTGCTTCAAAAAGAGGAAAAGGGGGAAGGAGAAGGGGAGGGTGCTGAGAGAAAGTCTTCAGGAAGCAGATCTTACAGATAATGCAGTGACCACATGACCACCGAGAAGCTGTTCTGCATGTCGCAGAATGACGGTCAAGGCTTGCAATCCCTGTACATTAGAAGGTAATTCTACCCTTGGGGCATCTCTTGTGCTGCTTGAAGATGTATTTGGCTGATAACCTAGATGAAGCAAAATAAGTTATTTTCAGCAATTTTCAAGTGCAAACTATGAGATAATGCCATTTTGATCATCACCATTTTGTGCCAGTGCCTGCTCCATACGAGTCATAAACTCGGAAAGTGTACTCAAAGAATCAGGGATTGGCTGAAACAAAAATGAGAACATGATGTTAAAAATAATAACGAAACGAAGGTATAATAAATCACAAGGAGAACACATATTGAATACTGTATTACCAAACGAAGCGAAGGAACAGGTACTGCTGCAGTCACTGGAATTTGCATGACTTGGGGAAGTGATTGAAATGGCTGACCAGGAAATGCCTGCCCAGATTGTGTTTGATTTCCTACATGACTCTGTCCACCAACATTACTTCGTAATGCATCTGCTGTTTCATTTCCTTGAGGAGTCTGACCACTAAAATTTGGCTGCAAACAACATTAAAAACCTCTTAATGTGTCAATAGACACATACAGAGAAAAATCACTTTATTATTCTAAGACATATATTCTCAAATGTGTTGGATTCACTATAAGTTCTTACATTCAAGATTGAAAACTAAAATCTATCAAGGGATTTTCTAATCTATCAAATGCTACCTTAGAATCTTATGAAGTGAAAATACAACAGGATTTAGGCTCTCATAATGTTTATCCATGTTTAGCTTACCCAAAAATCAATGTTGGAACAGATGTTTAGCTTAAGAATTTGTACAACAAAAGATTGTAACAATTACATTGAACAAAAAAAATGAAGTTCACCATGATCATGATTCCATTTTACTGCATGCAAGTCAAGGTATCATATGAAAAACAAGAAACCAATTAATATTGTGTTCCTGATAATCAATAAATTAAAGTATTTTAAATCAAATTGTTTGTTCAAATTTCAAACAAACTCCAGTTTCCTTTAGGATAACTATTACCTACCATGGTAGAGGACTGCATTCCACCAATGCTATGAGCTGCGGTCTGACCACCAACGCCAAAGGAGTTCAGAACTGCCCCAATAACCTAGATAACATACATGGTATATCAACATGCATATATATTTAGCACAGAAGTGACTGGACCTTTAAAGACCTTAGACCTCACGAAAAGAATAAAAAACGCACCCGAGTGAGATCTGGAACAATGCCTTCACCTTGATCGCCAACATTAAAGGTCCCAAGAACTACACTATGTGATATTTGCCCAACACGATTTTGGGGGGTGCCAGCACTAGGATCATTTCCTACCAATTTGAACAAAACCAACAGTACATAAATTTAAAAGAGATAGCTATTGATTTAAAGGGAACATTTTTCTTTTTCTTTTTGGGGTTTGGGGGGGGGGGGAAGAGAGAGAGAGAGAGAGAGAACGAAGGAGGTTTAATGTAGATTGTGGAATAACCAAACTAATTTAAAATCATGTACCTCGAGTACCATTATTTGCATTTGTGTCACCAGAGCTTGTATCAGTCGAAGGTTGCGACTGCGTTGGCTGCCTTGCAACTAAGTGCAAGGTATGCCCATTCTCCACTTCTAGAAACAGTCAAGGACACACTAAAAGAAAAAATAGCAAATGTATACCAATGCCCCAATATCTGAGATGAACCATGTCATAGTTGCAGAAACAAGAATAGACAGCCTAACTACTGGATAATAAAATGCATTGACACAATCTTACAAACATGAAATTTTATAACCTATATGATGGGATACGATATTCAGAAAGGTGATGTTCATCCTTCAAAACCTTTCCACGGAAAATCAGTCTTTGCTGACCTACTGGAACACCAATTTCATTAGCTATTTTCTCCTTGAATGCTGCAACTAGCATCTGAAATATTCATGATGCAGCCATAGTAGTTAGAATTGTAGAAACATAACTATCTATATAATTCTTAATAACAAGTGCCCTTTAAAAAATGTCCCCTTTGATATGCTTAAAACTAAAACACGAGGCATACTAGTTTTTCCACAAGATGCAGATGCAAAATGCATGAAGTAAAGATATTATACAAAACTGCCAACGCTAAAGCTGCAAAAAAAATATAAATAAAGGCAGGATTTTAGAAATTTTGAGAAGAAAAACAGAACAAGCATCTGATGCTTACATTTTTATCCACCTGAAAACTGTAAATTTGAGAATCTAGAGTCTTGATATTCAGTTCTACAGTTGCATCCGAACTTTCTCCAGAAATGTTGCTTGTACTAGAACCATCATTGGAGTACTGATTTGCCATGATATCTCAGCAATTGAGGGCCTAGAATACAAAATCACACAACAAAAAACTCTATCCAAGTAAGTAAACTATTCCCCACATCTGGAAATTAAAATCTCAAAACATCAGGGCAAAGAAAGGGGAGGTAATAGACATTAATGATTAACCATAAAAAAAGCAATACAATCAGTCATTAGGATGATTGACAAAGTTAAAAGCAAATGCAGTATTCAGTGTGGGAAAAATTAGCGGAGAGATTTGTTTAAACATGGATCCATGTCTCTGCAAAATCACTCACCAATCTGAAAGGAATCAAAACGACAGTTTTCCAACAGTATCTGTAGATTCAATCTATGGTTCACTGAATCTTCATTGAGCAATTATTCATATAAGCAATGGCCTCCATAATCTAATTACCTACCCATTGATTCATTTTACAAGAAACCATAATAGAAATGATAGAGTTTACAAATAATACCATGCTATCATGAAGTCACGCACGCCAACAGAAACATAGTCGACTTCTGAGTTTCTACTTCAATATTTAGCATTTGTTCTATGTCTTAGATAGCATGAAGACGAAGGCGATACTTAGATATTCATTTAAAAGAAAATCTTGTAAAAGGTGCAATCATTCCCAATATACATACATCTAACTTTCTGATCACTCGATTCACACCTCTTTCACCCTTTCTTTTCTCCTTTTAAAATAACTCAAAGAACTTTGCTAATCATATAAAATTTGGAGCATTCCAGCAATTCATAATGAACAAGAACAAATTTTTCATGTCATTGAAAAGGTCCAAAGTGTTTCCACGCTAAAATGACAATCAATTGCCTGCTTCTTCCAAAATGCCGCTTGCCCATGACTCCAACTATGACAAAAAAAAAAAGACATGTATAGCAAAAATTACATAATCCCCAAAAAAGAGGGATCGATTTTGATTTCATCCAAAGCAACAAGGTAGTATTAACTCGGGCAGATTATATCGAAGATGAAGAAAGGTCGCATTTGTATAAATTGATTCTAGGGTTTATAGTAATGAACATTTCTAGATACATAAGAATACAAAATACAGAAAAATAAGCAAACATGAAACTAAACCTTTGCTTTTTCTCTCCTCTTTGGAGAACCCGAAATTGAAGACGAAGATTAGATATTTTGATCGCCGAAAGGATGACTGCTGGGGGGCCGACTTCGGGTGGAAGCTACTATGTTTTCTGGATTCACCGATGTTTTGGCCTACGGGCGCGCACACCGGTTTAAGCTTGGCTTTAGATTCGAGAACAATCCAGACCGAGAAACGGAGTGTTGACGGAAGTCAGGAAGCAGACGACATCGTTTGCTTTATGTAATTGTATGTTTTTGGGACAGCGTATTTTAGTAACGGTGTTAAGCGAGTTGGTCTGATAAAAAATTAAGCAAGTTGCTTGTGGATTTGGTTTGCTGGTCCGTTCAAGGATAATTCGAGTCGGTCTCGAGGCAAGAACTTGATCGCGTCATTATTAAAAAAAAAAAAGACTAATAATTAACTTTTCTTATTATGAAAAAGCTTTATTTGTTTTAAAAAATATATTTTAGAAAAATATTTTTTATCTTTTTTAATATTTAGATACTCAAAATCATTATTTAATGAAAAATATTTTTTAATTAAAAAATTAAATTATTTTAAAGAAAATTGCTTATATTTAAAGAAAATTATTTTCTGTATTTTAAAATTTTATTAATACTTTCATAAATTTATTAATATATTTTTTAAATTAAAATAAATAATAAAAATTAAATTATTTTATTAAAAAATATTTTTTATCAAAAATATATTCTAAAAAATTTTTATAAAAAATATTTAATAAATGCAAGTTATTTTCATTAAATAAATAGGAGTTTAAAATAAAATTATATTTATATTGATTTTGAAGTAAAATGCTTCTAAATATTATTTATTTATTATAAAAAAAACTCACAAATTTATTCTAAAAGGAATGTCTAACGATAGAAGAAAATGGAAAGAAGAATATGAGAGAAGCAAGTAGAGAGAATCGTTGATAGGTTCATTTTTGTTCGGAGTTCTTCAATGGTTTTTATTTTTTTTCTTTTGTTTTAGTTTTTATTCGTTTCTATTTTTCATTACCTTCAAGCAAGAATGACGCTCCAAAACTCATGATTGCCTTAACTGTGGATGGCAGTACTGACTTTTTTAGTATTGATTTCGTCTTTTGATTTTATAAGTTCGCGTTCTCTCTTCACGAGAGTTAGTTGTTTGGTCAAATTGGTAGCTCCATTTGGTTGCTGATGAGGTTTCTGATTGTTGTAATGCCAATATTCTAGGACCGGTCTACTACGTCTAGGGGACTATGCTCCCATTGATCGCTCAGCCATCGGTTCTGTGGTGTCTCCTCCTCGTGCGTCTCTTCTTTTTGGTGTGCTGCCTCCTTTCAATCTTCCTCCCCACTTTTCAAATCCGTCATACATATTTAGTTTGGACTCTGCTTTTCTTTGTTGTTGTCTTTGATTTACTAGCTTTGCGGCTCTCCCTGCTCTTTATGAATTATGACGGCTTGGTATTGGTGATAGGAACGGTAGCTCCAAGCAGCACTTCGATTCTTGTAAATATTATGTGTATTTTGAGCTGAATAATTTAGGTTGGACTGATTATAGATTTTGGATTAATTCATGATTACTTTGACTTATTTTCTTTGCTCTGATTTAGTTAGTCTGAATTTAGATCCTAAACCAATTTACTTCCTTTATACTTTACCTTCCAACCTCTTAAATGTATTTATACATTGTTAAAAAAAAAATGTCTAACTGTTCATCCAAAACTAATTCCTTCAGGTTTTAATTAATTAGTATTCAGTACATTTTAGACTTAAATAAATTTATAGTAAAGGTAATATTTTATTTATTTTTATTTCTTCGAATTACATAATTTTATATTTTAACTGTTTTATTACATTAAATAACGTTAATTTAAGATAAATATTAATTTAATGAAATACTTCATACAAAAATAAATTATTAAGATAAATGATATTGTCGCTGTAAATGTTATTCATTAAATAACATATATTATTTTAAATTAGTAATAAATGATAATTTTTAAGCAATATCATTATTATTTTTAAATTATAATAATATTATATTAGTTTCTAAAAATATAATTTGTATATTAATTTGTTATGAAAAATATTATTTTAATATATTAAATTTTTTGAAGTTTTACTTTATTAAAGTAAAAGATCTAACATAAACACCACATTATTTCATAAATAAGCTATTACTTTATTATTTCATAAATTATTGATTCCTTAAATTTTGAAAATTAAAATCTTTTCTCCACTTAAATCATTCCATCCAAATAATACAATATTTTGTTAATTAAAATTAATTTGTATGGTTTAATGAGCAAGAAAATATTGCCGAAAGCCTAAATTACCATTAAGCCTTTACTTCGCACAAATCGGAGCTTCTCCTCTCCACTTTCTCACATATACTATGTATGTGTATATATGTTTATGCATTCCATTGAATTTATTGTTATAACTAGCCTTAAACTCGCATGCAGTGTCATTTTAACAAATATGAGTACAAATTAATTTTAATATAAAGCAAAAGAAGTAGACTATTTTATAAATAGAACGAAACTTTTAAATGACATTGTATATAGTTAAATTTTAAGTTAATTTTATAATATATATATATATATATATATATATATATATATATATATAATTATGTAGAGTTTAATGGTAAGCAGCAATTTTCATAAAATTAAACAGGTAATTTAAAGTCACAAAGGATGCTCTTAATATAATAACTTGGTTTGCTAACAAAGGAGAATTCAATTTTTTTTTTTTTCAAGAGTTAGCATCAATGATCATATTGTTAATAAAAATTCTAAATCTCCTAAATATTTTGAATAGCACACATGGCAAGATCTTTTCATATTCTTATATTTCATTTGTAAAGCTGCATAGGAATTCTGCTGGGTCAATGGTGGGTCTTGCGTTTAGCTTAACTAATACTTGAGAATAACTAACTTGTATATGGTCATTTCTTTGTAGTTGCAGTTCTTCAATTCAAATCCATAAACAATCTTCAAATAATCAATAGCTTGAGAAGTTGCATGTTGTTTTGCATCGTTCACGTTTACACAGTTTGTTCCAAAATAAATCTACTGGTGTAATACCCGGCTAGAGTCCGGCATCGGCATTCTATTTTCCGGTGGAATCTCGGATGTCGGAATCCTCTAGAAGGGGAAGATTTATGTTTTTGTAAAGGATTTGAATATGTTTTAATGTTTTAAGTACAAAAGGAAATGAGTGTTTGAAAGAAAAGAGCCAAAGAAGAAATGCAAGGTTCGACCGCCGAAGGTGAGTTTCGGCCGCTGAACATGCATGAGTTGTGGTTTCACGTTAGGCCGCCGAAGGTGGTCTGGCCAGCCACCTATAAAAGGCCCTAGGTCGGTGAATGGATAAGCTTTTCTTTCCATTCACAGCCAGAGGTGAGACCATGATCTTCCTTGGGTGATTTTCATGTTTTCTTCAAATCTTGCAAAGTTTTGATGGGTTTTATGTTGTTTTGAAGCTTTTGAGCAAATTAACCAAAAGTTTTGAAGTTGGAGACTTTGAGGGAGAGTTTCTCCATATCTCCACGTTGGGATCGTTTATCTTCTTGTTTGTAAGAGGTAAGTGAAGATCCTGAACTTCTTTTCATGTTTTATGACGGTTTTATGAAGTGTTTGGGTAGAGATGCATGTTTAGGGTAAGTTGAGGTTTTGGTTGATTTGTGTTCAAAGCATGCTTATGTGTTTAGTTGTGTTGTTTGTTGGGGTTTTAAGTTAGTTTTGGACCCCTTTGTGCCTATACTTGAGTATATGCAGGTTGGGACTTTGTTGGTTGCATGTTTGAGTGAAGTTTGGGTTGGTTTGCATGAAGCAGAACACGTTTCTTCCTTACTGGAGAATCCAGTTTCGGCCGCCGAAAGAGGGTTCGGCCGCCGAACATGCAAGGAGGTGGTTTCGGCTGCCGAAGCTTGCCCAAGCTTGCCCCCGAAAGTTTGGACTTTCGGCTCTGGAGGAGGGTTTCGGCCGCCGAAGGTTAGGGACTTTCGTCTCTTGAGAGGACTTTCGGCAGCCGAAGTGCCGCCGAAAGTGCTTGAGGTTCGGCTCTGGAAGGGACTTTTGGCCGCCGAACCTACCGCCGAAAGTGCCCTGTCCAGCCTTCTTTTGCATATTTTTCTTGATTCTTTGAGAATATTTTAGGGGGGGTTTTGGGGAGTTTTCTAGAGTTGTTCTTGAGTTAGTTTGGGCCCTCATTTGAGTCCATCTGTGTAGGAACGGACCAGAGGAACCAAAGAGGTCAGCAGTGAGCACTGCTTTAGAGTAGTCAGAGTTAGCTCAGAGTCAGCCAGAGGTGAGTGGAACGAAACAAAGTCTTTTCATATGAGAAATTCAATGCTTTGAGCATGTTCCATGCATCATGATATGTCATAGGTTGAGTGCACTAGTATACACTAATGTGATGCATTATGCTTTGCTTGTACGGATCGGACATAGTTTGGATTCATTAGCCCTCCGAGTAAAGTCCTGAGGAGCCCTGAGAGGGCCGGGCACAGTACAGAGGGATTTTTGAATCTGTCCGTCTGAGATGGGTGATTTACTTGTGATGTGATGCATTCCATGTGAGCATGTTTTAGTACCATATTTTATCTGTTCTACTCACTGGGCTAGTATAGCTCATCCCTCTCCTTTAACCCCAGTCTTGCAGGATCAGAGTCAGAGGGAAGTCAGCAGGGTACAGGAAGAGTAAAGAAAGAGTTTTGTAATAGTCTAGTGTGGACATGTAATAGTGTAAAGAAATGGTTTCGTTTTGTACAGTGTAGAGTATTGTGCTTGACCCATGTTGTAAATCCTTTTTGTATACATGGTCTATTTATGTGCTGTGAATGTTTTTATCAGTATGTGAAAAACCAGGCTTAACAGAGTATGAGTTGAACCCGTCTAGAGCAAGCTCTAGTAAGGGGTTTTATAGTACAGAAATAGTGCATGCACAGGTTGAGCCTTGGTTCAGAGCATCAGTTTTATATTTTTACAGAAAATGTATGATCATGTATGGGATTTTACAGGTACACAGAGAGTATAGCAGGCTTGCTACGGGTCCCGGCAACCTTAAGTCGACCTGGATCCTAGCGCCGGTAGCGGTCCGATTTTCGGGTCGTTACAGATTGGTATCAGAGCTCTAGGTTCATATGGTCGGACCTAGATAGAGAGTGGTGGGCTCATAGAGGTTATAGTAGGTCAAGCACAATAGGCAAGCATGTCCACTAGGATAGTATGTTGAGTCCTGTCTATTTGCTGAGGTGTAATGCCAGGAGTTATGCATGTGCCTTGTTGTTATGTGATGTTTATATGCTGATGTGTGCTGTTATGTATTGTTTTCCAGAAAGTGAAGATGAGAGGAACTCGTCGATCTGCACGATTGACTGGAGTCCCACCAGTGAATGAGGGTTCATATGCTCATCCTCCTGCATTGCCAAGGGCAAGGTCTCAGAGGTCTAGTAGGGAGGATACGTCAAGGGACCCTCGAAGGTCTATTGACGAGAGCAGAAGAGGAACAGATAGAGGAGGAAGGTCAGAGGAAGTGAGGGAGGCTATGGATGTGGATCAGCCAAGAGAGAAAAGCATGGGTATGGGCAGGTTTGAAGAGGATATGGGAGAGTCTTAGGGAGGCGCTCAGGCCTCGGGGTTTGGTTATCCACCCCATTATCCACCCTTTCCACAGGGCCCAGGGTATCCGATGGGGGGTACGTCGGATTACTCTAGCTTTACCCCATATCCTACCTACATGCCTTACATGCCTTATACTCCTTTTTACCCACCATATCCCATGTATCCACCCACACCTTTCCATCATAGTACAGCATACCCAGAGCCAAGTTCAGCACCTTCTGCTCCACCACCAGAACCAGAACCAGTAGCCCCTATTGTCTAAGCACCGCAACCTAGCTCATTTGAGGGAAGCAAAGTGAAAATGACAGAGTACCTGAAGTTGGATGCTCCCAAATTCAATACGGCTGATGATCCATTTGAGTACCTCAGAACGGTTAAGATGATAACCGATGAGTTAGGAGCTGATGATAGTAGAGCCATTGAGATGGCAGGGTTCACACTCAAATGTAAGAAGGCTCGAGAGTGGTTCAAAAATTATATGGACCCCAGGTTGGACAGCATGTCATGTGGAGAGTTCGCCAATGAGTTTGCAGGGTGGGCTTTTCCTGACAGTTCCAGGGAGATGAAAGTTATAGAATTTGAGCAGTTGAGGCAGACTGAAGAGATGAAGTGTAGATGAATACACAGACAAGTTCCTGGATCTGTTACAGTATGTGGGTCAGGCTTATGACACTGACTAGAAGAAGGCAAGGAGATATACTATGAGACTGCATCCCAGGTATTCTTCCTTGATTCTTCCAGCAGAGAAAGAGAGTTTCCACTCTATAGTGGATGCCGACAGGAAAATGGAGACGAGTGCCATTATTCAGGGAACAGTAAAACAGCATGTGGCACAGTCTTCAGGTTCTAAGACCCCCAGTGCAGTAGCTTCTGGCAGCAAGAAAGGAGAAAAGTTTAAGGCCAAGAAAGGCAAGGTCTGGAGCAAGATCAAATCTAGTCTGGGAATGGGTAGTGGCTCAAGCTCTGGCACAGGCAGTACAATATGCATGAGATATGGGAGACAGCATAGAGGAGTTTATCGGTTGGGATCTTCAGCCTGTTATAAATGTGGGCAGGAGGGACATTTTGCTCGGGAATGTCCTCAAGTGACCTTTATGGCACCATCCCAGCAGATGAGCTCAGGCAGTGTAGCTCAGCCAGTAGCTCCAGCCATACCTCAGAGCAGTGGCAGAGGCAGAGGGAGAGGGTCAGCCTCTTCTTCAGCAGCAGGTTCCCGAGGTGAAGGTCTGATAGCCCCAGCACGGATCTTCACTGTGACTCAGGAGGAGGCAAACACGTCGAATACAGTGGTGTCAGGTAATCTCATCATTGGGTGTTCTGATGTGTATGCTTTGATGGACCCCGGTGCTTCTCACTCTTTTATTGCTTCGAGAGCCGTGGAGAGATTGGGTCTGCTCATTTCTGAGTTAGAGTGTCCTCTCTGAGTCAGTGGACCCAAATGTGACCCATCAGTGACAGTGTCAGTCTGTCGCTTCAGTCCAGTGTTCATAGAGGGTAGATGCCTTCCAGCTGACCTAGTGGTTCTAGATTTGACGGATTTTGATGTCATTCTAGGGATGGATTGGCTATCTACATATGGAGCTACCTTGGACTGCAGAGACAAGGTAGTCAGTCTTAGAGACTAGGATGGGTTAGAGTGTGTCTTCAGAGGAGACAGGAGGGGGACACCTAGAGGTTTGATCTCAGCCCTTCAGGCTCGTCGTTTGCTTAGGAGGGGTTGTCAGGGGTTTCTAGCTCATGTGAGAGAGCTAGATAGTCAGGTTAGGGAACCAGCCTCAGTTCCAGTAGTCCGAGAGTTTCTAGACGTCTTCCTAGACGAGCTTCCAGGACTACCACCTGATAGGGAGCTAGAGTTTGCAATAGAATTATTGCCTGGTACTAGACCTATCTATATTCCTCCCTACAGAATGGCGCCAGTAGAGTTAAAAGAGTTGAAAGAGCAGCTGCAAGCGTTGGTAGATAAGGGTTTCATCCGCCCTAGTACCTCACCTTGGGGTGCTCCAGTGTTGTTTGTCAGAAAGAAGGATGGATCCCTCAGACTTTGTATCGACTACAGGCAGTTGAACAAGGTCACTACCAAGAATAAGTATTCCCTGCCTAGGATCGACGATCTATTTGACCAGCTAGCTGGAGCAGGTTGTTTCTCTAAAATAGATCTGAGGTCCGGGTATCATCAGTTGAGAGTCAGAGAAGCAGATGTGCCAAAGACAGCTTTCAGGACCAGATATGGGCATTATGAGTTCTTAGTAATGCCGTTCGGGTTGACTAATGCCCCCTGCAGCATTCATGGATCTCATGAACAGAGTTTTCAGTGAGTATCTGGATCACTTTGTTATTGTCTTCATCGATGATATCTTAGTGTACTTGTAACAGCCCGGAAACCGGTACCCCTCTAGTAACGGCCCGACCTGCTCGGCGCTAGGATTCGGATCGGCTTAAGGCCGCCGGAACCCGTAGCAAGCCTCTATACCTCCTGAACTCTAGGTATAATCCCGTGCATGATCAAGCTTTTTCATAAAACTTAAGCTTTGGTCTCATAAAAAACCTTTAAACTTGTTTTCCTTACCTCAGCTTGACCTATGCATGAAAACATAGAACCTCATACTAGATGGGTCATCAAGCTTGCTTTAAAACATATCCGCTTTGGGTCAAGGGATTGGAACCCTTTCTTCCCTCACGGGCCATTCAAAACTCATAACATTTAAAACATTTTCTCAAGATCATGCATAACAAAAGGGATTAACCAACACTCAAGGCAAAGCACAATTCTAAACATCTCATGCTACAACACATGACATATCTATACTTTTCTTAACTTGGCTCTATCTCTTTATAACATTACTCTTTACTCTTTCCATTCATCATATTCTTTATATACATAAGGACCATACATCAAGTCCATCTAACATGTCCATATATCATCATTATCATCATGTCCACAACTAAACTATACAAGCATACAAAGCATTCATAGCAGTACATAACATATCATCTCTTTAGCAACTTACATCACATACTATCTCCATAAACATATACAATAAGCATCTCTCCTTATACATAAACATAAACAAAACAAGCTAAGCTATTACAACCAAACATGGCAACCCATGCTTGAACCTCTTCTATCCCATAGCTCTTCTGACTGAACTCTGGCTTACTTACTCTGGCCCTGCAAAACTGGGGTTAAGGGAATGGGGTGAGCTACAAGAGCCCAGTGAGTAGAAACAGAGAAAAACATTTGATTTAGTTCCTCCATTTTTAGGTATATTATTATTCATTTTATTCTTCTTATTCATGCATTCATGAAATGCGTCATAACACAGAGAAATCACATCATCTTGTCCGTCTCGGGGCTCATGCAATAATTAATCCCCACGGACCCTGGTTTCTGAGAGTCTGTCTGTTTGCATGCATCTTTCCTCTCAGAGGATGGACATGACATCAAAAATCCCTCTGTCGGTGCCCGGCTCCCCCATAGGAGCTCACAAAGGCCTGTAACATACATGACATGGTGTCTGGTCCACAGAGAGCTCACAAGGACTTTCCTACATGTACTTGTCCGGCTCCCAAAGGACATAGACAAGACTCTATGACAGATATGGGCTATTGAAGTCGCCTCGGTCCACCCTTCACATCATATACATAGCACATTATGCAATGCGTCACCTTCGTGAAACTAGTGCAATCATCCTATAACATATAAACATGATGCATGCATATGCTTTAGGCATTTGAACTCTTTAAAATAAAAGATGCATTAAACATTGGATTTTGTGCATAAAAGATTAAGTTTAGTTCTACTCACCTGAAGCCACTGCTCAACAAACTCAGGGTCAACTAGCACTGAAGCTAGACACCTCTCCTCAGGTCCAATCCTACACAGATGGACTCACATGAGGTACTAAACACATGCTAACAACTCATAAGAAACTCCCCTCTAAACATCACTTAAACATGCATGGAAAACAGCCATGAAAAGGCTGGACAGGCACTTTCGGCGGCACCTTCGGCGGCCGGAAGTCTCCTCCAGAGACGAAACTCGGGTAGGTTCGGCGGCACCTTCGGCGGCCGAACACTCTCTCCAGAGACGAAAGTCAGGCACTTTCGGCGGCCGAACATTTCCTTCGGCGGCCGAAAGTCTGCTTTCAAGCCACAACTCAACTTTCGGGGGCAAGGTTAGGCGGCCAAACCATGCATCCAACGGCACGTTCGGCGGCCGAAACCACCTTCGGCGGCCGAACCTGGGTTCATCCAGAACTCAGCCTTCGTGCACATCAGCCTCCATAACCTCACAAAACACCCCAAACCTCACATACTCTCTCCCAAGCGTGCATACACACTCCCACAAGCAAAGAGAGCAAAGAAACTAACTTAAACTCCTCAACACATCATCACATAACATACATTGGGCATAAAACCCACATAAACCCTTAACATGCATATCTACCCATTCCAACATAAAACCTCCACAAAACTTACTTAAAACTTCATGAAACCTCAAGGGAAACCAAGATCTACACTTACCTCTTGAAGATCGAGGGTTGGTGCGATCCCTAACTCGGAGGTGTGGAGAATCCAAGCTCCAAAAGCTCCAAGCTCCCAAAACTTCTATTAAGCTTCAAAACTTCAAACCAAGGGTAGATCTTATGAAAACTTGAGGGATTTTGAAGAGAAAACACACAAGCAACCAAGGGAGGGCTGAAACTCACCTGAGTTCGAGAATGGGGAGAAAACTCGCCCATTTCCGGTCTGAGGGCTCTTTATAGGTGGCCTGGTCATCAACCTTCGGCAGCCTAACGTGCCCCCTAAACTCATGCATGTTCGGCGGCCGAACCTCACTTTCGGCGGCCGAACCTTGGCTTGCTCCCACAAGACTTTCGGAGGCCAAAGGCGCTCCCGAAGCCTTCACATGTTCGGCGGCCGAACTTCACTTTCGGCGGCCGAACCTGGCAAACGCCTCCTTGGTCTTTTCTCTTCAAAAACTCAACTCTTTTCTATTTAAAACCATAAAACACTTAAAAACATTTTAGAAAACCTTTCCTTTACCCTTGCTCTACCCCCCAAAGAGGATCCGACACCCGAGATTCCACCGGACGGTAGGAATTCCGATGTCTGAACGAGCGGGGTCTTACATTCTTCCCCCCTTACAGAACATTCGTCCCCGAATGTTCAAACAAAAACACACAAACAAACAATCAAAACCTCAAACTTGCGCTAGAACGCCACAAGCTTCTGCTGCGCTACTCTGATCCTTCTCTTTTTCTTCCTTCACCGATCTTACTCTTCTCTTCTGCCCTCTTTTCTACTCTTACTCTTCTCTGCTAGACTCTTACTCTCTGCAGGTACCATCCCGAAAGGAAAGAGAGAAATGGTTATGGGTACCAAGCACCACCTCTGAACCAAACTCTACCTCCCTGATTGATGGCCAACCTGACACTAGCCTGAAACCTCAGAACACTCGCTCTATCTATGGCACTAGGGCTGGTTCCTAGACCTGCCTGCTGCCCTCTCAAACTCAACTAAAACTCTCTACTAACCATTCCTATACACTCTACGAGCCTGACAGCTGACATCAAACTTCTAGGCATCCTACTTGGTCCCCTCTGAAGTCTACCTCGGACCCACGCTGCATTTAGATCCCGACCACCTTGCGCTGCAGACGCAAGTATCACCAGCTCCACAAGTAGAAAACCAATCCATCCCCCGGCTGACATCCAGACACTCAAGTCTAGGACCTCATGCACGGGTGGAAGGCATCTACCCTCATCGGACACTGGCTTGAATCTCAGCCACAGATGGATCCTACCCGGTCTACTAACCCAAAGAGAACACTCTACACCCAGAAGCTATCACCTCAACCTCTCAAAGGCTCCTAGAGCAACAACAGAAAAGGGAAACACACTAGAGCACAAACACACACATCAGAACATGAACAAGTGAGCGTACCTGGCATCACTGCGTTCGATGTGTCTGCTCCCCTTTCTGGAATACTGGCTTGAGCCACAACACCTGCAGCTCGCTGCTGGGACCACATTCTCCTGGGCGCAGTAGGACACTCACGTGCGAAGTGCCCTTCCTGTCCGCACCTGAAGCATGCCGTCGTCCCAACTCGACAAGGCCCTCTGTGCAACCTTCCGCACCTCAAACATCTTGTAGGACCTTGGCCAGAACTCGAACCATCCTCAGCATCTAGCCTAAACCTCTTCCACAGCCTACCCTTTCTAGTCTTGCCCCATTGCTTAGGGGCTCTGGTTCTTCTCCACTTTCTACCTCTCTTGGTAGCTGTACTCATCATGGAGGGATCAACTTCTCCTGAACTTGAACTCTTAGAATCCTTAGACTTTTCCATACTTTCCTCATCCATGTTCACTTGCAAACTAACATCCCTCCTCTGCACCATAACTTCTCTGCTGACTTCAACAGACCTTTCAGGGTCTCTGGCTCTGTCATCTCCACCTGACCTCGCAAGGGGAAAAGGCTCACTTTCCCACTCAGATGGATCTGACTCCATAGAGCTCCTAGCACCTTGCATCTCAGCTTGTCTGAAACACAACAGGCACACAAGCACACATAAGCATCACATCACATCATGTGGTCCATGACAAACACATGAACTCACAACACATAGCATAGCATCATATCATATGGTCCATGTGATAAACACATGACCCCTCAAGCAACATATATCATGGATGAACCAGTCACCTACAGCCTACAACATAGCAGAACATGCCATGACCAACTGTGCCAAGGGCCACTCTTGGTCGCTCAGCTCATCTCATATCAGTACATATCATGCCATCTCGCAGCTAAGGGACTAACAACATCCATAATACAACATAAATGCACATGCATCACACATGGCATTACACATCATCATAGCAAGACAGGACTCCTCATCCTATCCTAGTGGACATGATCTTACTCTTAATCTCTCTTAATGTGCTTGCCCTCCTAACATCTAGCACAACCTCTTTCCGATGTCTGAGCATCTTCGCATCAAAACACCGTACTCTTGAGGAACCGATGCTCTGATACCAACTGTAACAGCCCGGAAACCGGTACCCCTCTAGTAACGGCCCGACCTGCTCGGCGCTAGGATTCGGATCGGCTTAAGGCCGCCGGAACCCGTAGCAAGCCTCTATACCTCCTGAACTCTAGGTATAATCCCGTGCATGATCAAGCTTTTTCATAAAACTTAAGCTTTGGTCTCATAAAAAACCTTTAAACTTGTTTTCCTTACCTCAGCTTGACCTATGCATGAAAACATAGAACCTCATACTAGATGGGTCATCAAGCTTGCTTTAAAACATATCCGCTTTGGGTCAAGGGATTGGAACCCTTTCTTCCCTCACGGGCCATTCAAAACTCATAACATTTAAAACATTTTCTCAAGATCATGCATAACAAAAGGGATTAACCAACACTCAAGGCAAAGCACAATTCTAAACATCTCATGCTACAACACATGACATATCTATACTTTTCTTAACTTGGCTCTATCTCTTTATAACATTACTCTTTACTCTTTCCATTCATCATATTCTTTATATACATAAGGACCATACATCAAGTCCATCTAACATGTCCATATATCATCATTATCATCATGTCCACAACTAAACTATACAAGCATACAAAGCATTCATAGCAGTACATAACATATCATCTCTTTAGCAACTTACATCACATACTATCTCCATAAACATATACAATAAGCATCTCTCCTTATACATAAACATAAACAAAACAAGCTAAGCTATTACAACCAAACATGGCAACCCATGCTTGAACCTCTTCTATCCCATAGCTCTTCTGACTGAACTCTGGCTTACTTACTCTGGCCCTGCAAAACTGGGGTTAAGGGAATGGGGTGAGCTACAAGAGCCCAGTGAGTAGAAACAGAGAAAAACATTTGATTTAGTTCCTCCATTTTTAGGTATATTATTATTCATTTTATTCTTCTTATTCATGCATTCATGAAATGCGTCATAACACAGAGAAATCACATCATCTTGTCCGTCTCGGGGCTCATGCAATAATTAATCCCCACGGACCCTGGTTTCTGAGAGTCTGTCTGTTTGCATGCATCTTTCCTCTCAGAGGATGGACATGACATCAAAAATCCCTCTGTCGGTGCCCGGCTCCCCCATAGGAGCTCACAAAGGCCTGTAACATACATGACATGGTGTCTGGTCCACAGAGAGCTCACAAGGACTTTCCTACATGTACTTGTCCGGCTCCCAAAGGACATAGACAAGACTCTATGACAGATATGGGCTATTGAAGTCGCCTCGGTCCACCCTTCACATCATATACATAGCACATTATGCAATGCGTCACCTTCGTGAAACTAGTGCAATCATCCTATAACATATAAACATGATGCATGCATATGCTTTAGGCATTTGAACTCTTTAAAATAAAAGATGCATTAAACATTGGATTTTGTGCATAAAAGATTAAGTTTAGTTCTACTCACCTGAAGCCACTGCTCAACAAACTCAGGGTCAACTAGCACTGAAGCTAGACACCTCTCCTCAGGTCCAATCCTACACAGATGGACTCACATGAGGTACTAAACACATGCTAACAACTCATAAGAAACTCCCCTCTAAACATCACTTAAACATGCATGGAAAACAGCCATGAAAAGGCTGGACAGGCACTTTCGGCGGCACCTTCGGCGGCCGGAAGTCTCCTCCAGAGACGAAACTCGGGTAGGTTCGGCGGCACCTTCGGCGGCCGAACACTCTCTCCAGAGACGAAAGTCAGGCACTTTCGGCGGCCGAACATTTCCTTCGGCGGCCGAAAGTCTGCTTTCAAGCCACAACTCAACTTTCGGGGGCAAGGTTAGGCGGCCAAACCATGCATCCAACGGCACGTTCGGCGGCCGAAACCACCTTCGGCGGCCGAACCTGGGTTCATCCAGAACTCAGCCTTCGTGCACATCAGCCTCCATAACCTCACAAAACACCCCAAACCTCACATACTCTCTCCCAAGCGTGCATACACACTCCCACAAGCAAAGAGAGCAAAGAAACTAACTTAAACTCCTCAACACATCATCACATAACATACATTGGGCATAAAACCCACATAAACCCTTAACATGCATATCTACCCATTCCAACATAAAACCTCCACAAAACTTACTTAAAACTTCATGAAACCTCAAGGGAAACCAAGATCTACACTTACCTCTTGAAGATCGAGGGTTGGTGCGATCCCTAACTCGGAGGTGTGGAGAATCCAAGCTCCAAAAGCTCCAAGCTCCCAAAACTTCTATTAAGCTTCAAAACTTCAAACCAAGGGTAGATCTTATGAAAACTTGAGGGATTTTGAAGAGAAAACACACAAGCAACCAAGGGAGGGCTGAAACTCACCTGAGTTCGAGAATGGGGAGAAAACTCGCCCATTTCCGGTCTGAGGGCTCTTTATAGGTGGCCTGGTCATCAACCTTCGGCAGCCTAACGTGCCCCCTAAACTCATGCATGTTCGGCGGCCGAACCTCACTTTCGGCGGCCGAACCTTGGCTTGCTCCCACAAGACTTTCGGAGGCCAAAGGCGCTCCCGAAGCCTTCACATGTTCGGCGGCCGAACTTCACTTTCGGCGGCCGAACCTGGCAAACGCCTCCTTGGTCTTTTCTCTTCAAAAACTCAACTCTTTTCTATTTAAAACCATAAAACACTTAAAAACATTTTAGAAAACCTTTCCTTTACCCTTGCTCTACCCCCCAAAGAGGATCCGACACCCGAGATTCCACCGGACGGTAGGAATTCCGATGTCTGAACGAGCGGGGTCTTACAGTACTCCAGAGATGTAGAGGAGCATGCCCAGCATCTGAGGACAGTTCTGCAGGGAGAGAGCATGGTTTATATGTCAAGTTCTCTCAGAGTGAGTTTTGGTTGAGGAGCATTTCATTCTTGGGGCATGTTGTATCAGCCGAAGGTATTGAGGTAGACCCCAAGAAGATAGAGGTTGTAGCTAACTTGCCCAGACCCACTTCAGTAACAGAGATTAAAAGCTTTCTGGGTTTGGCAGGTTACTATAGGAGGTTCATTCAGGACTTCTGAAAGATAGCTGCTCCTATGACCAAACTGACGCAGAAGAACCAGAGGTTTGTGTGGTCGAACCAATGTGAAGAGAGCTTTAACGAGTTAAAGAGAAGATTAACTTCAGCACCGGTGTTAGCTCTGCCTGTCAGTAATGAGGACTTCACAGTATTCTGTGATGCGTCCAGAGTGGGACTGGGTTGTGTTTTGATGCAGAATGACAGGGTGATTGCTTATGCTTCTAGACAACTAAAGAAGCACGAGTTGAATTACCCCACCCATGACCTAGAAATGGCAGCAGTTATTTTTGCACTCAAGATGTGGAGGCATTACCTTTATGAGGTTAAATGTGAGATCTTCACAGATCATAAGAGTTTACAGTACATCTTCAGTCAGAAAGAGCTGAATTTGAGGCAAAGAAGATGGGTAGAACTGCTCAGTGACTATGATTGCACGATTCAGTATCATCCGGGTAAGGCGAATGTTGTGGCAGACGCCCTAAGCCGGAAATCACTTGGTAGTTTGTCCCATATAGCAGCAGAGCGAAGACCAGTGGTGATGGAGTTTTATAAGCTCATCGACGAAGGGCTACAACTAGAGTTGACTGGTACAGGTGCGTTGATAGCACAGATGAGAGTGACCCCAGTGTTCTTGGAGCAGGTGGCTCAGAAACAGCATGAGGACCTTGAGTTAGTTAAACTTGTCAGGACTGTTCAGTCAGGCAACAGTGCAGAGTTTAGATTTGACAGTAAAGGGATCCTCTGCTATGGGCAGCGACTATGTGTACCAGATGACAGAAGTTTAAAGGGAGACATTATGAGGGAAGCTCATAATGCAAGGTACAGTGTTCACCCTGGAGCCACCAAGATGTATCAGGATCTGAAAAGGGTGTATTGGTGGCCAGCTATGAAGAAGGAAGTGGCACAGTTTGTGTCCGCCTGTGAGGTTTGCCAGAGGGTGAAACTGGAACATCAGAAGCCGGCTGGAATGCTTAACCCACTGCCGATTCCAGAGTGGAAATGGGAGAATATAGCTATGGATTTTGTAGTGGGCTTACCGGCAGTGTCCAACAGGTTAGACTCCATATGGGTGATTGTGGACAGACTCACGAAATCTGCTCATTTCATCCCTGTGAGGAGTACTTATTCTGTGGACAAGTTAGCACAGGTTTATATGGAAGAGATAGTAAGGTTGCATGGGGTTCCAGTGTCTATCGTGTCGGATAGAGGACCTCAGTTTACCTCCAGATTTTGGCGGAGTCTGCAGAGTGCTATGGGCACAAGGTTGGATTTTAGCACTGCTTTCCATCCACAGACTGATGGACAGTCAGAGAGGACCATCCAGACCATAGAGGATATGCTCAGAATGTGTGTGTTAGACTTTGGCGGTTCTTGGAGGCAGCATCTACCTTTGGTGGAGTTTGCCTACAACAACAGCCATCATGCTAGCATAGGAATGGCTCCTTATGACGCTTTGTATGGGAGGAAGTGCAGATCACCTGTTTGCTGGGAAGAAGTAGGAGAGGCGACTCTTGCAGGGCCGGAGTTAGTTGAGATCACCAGCAGAATGGTGCCCATGATCAGAGAGAGAATCAGGACTGCTCAGAGCAGACAGAAAAGCTATGCAGATATCCGCAGGAAGCAGTTAGAGTTTCATGAGGGTGATATGGTATTACTGAAGGTGTCTCCAATGAAAGGAGTGGTTCGATTTGGGAAAAAGGGTAAGCTAGCCCCACGATACATTGGACCCTTTGAGATCTTGCAGAAGATCGGAAATGTGTCATACAAGCTGGATTTACCTGCTTCTATGAAGAGAATTCACCCGGTTTTCCATGTTTCTATGCTAAGGAAATTCGTGTCAGATCCAAGTAAGGTTCTTAGTGAGCCTGAAGTGGAGATCCTTGAAGATCTCACCTATGTAGAGCAGCCAGTAAGGCTCCTAGACACGCAGATCAGAAAGCTAAGGAACAAGGAAATTCCAATGGTGAAAGTCCTTTGGAACCACCACAATCTAGAAGAGTGCACCTGGGAGACACGGGAGTCTATGCTTCAGCAATATCCATATATGTTTTAAGGTTAGTTTCCTCCTTTTTATGTGTTTCATTCTTTGTAGAACATTCGGGGACGAATGTTCTTAAGGGGGGGAGAATGTAATACCCGGCTAGAGTCCGGCATCGGCATTATATTTTTCGGTGAAATCTCGGATGTCGGAATCCTTTAGAAGGGGAAGATTTATGTTTTTGTAAAGGATTTGAATATGTTTTAATGTTTTAAGTACAAAAGGAAATGAGTGTTTGAAAGAAAAGAGCCAAGGAAGAAATGCAAGGTTCGGCCGCCGAAGGTGAGTTTCGGCCGCCGAACATGCATGAGTTGTGGTTTCACGTTAGGCCGCCGAAGGTGGTCTGGCCAACCACCTATAAAAGGCCCTAGGTCGGTGAATGGATAAGCTTTTCTTTCCATTCACAGCCAGAGGTGAGACCATGATCTTCCTTGGGTGATTTTCATGTTTTCTTCAAATCTTGCAAAGTTTTGATGGGTTTTATGTTGTTTTGAAGCTTTTGAGCAAATTAACCAAAAGTTTTAAAGTTGGAGACTTTGAGGGAGAGTTTCTCCATATCTCCACGTTGGGATCGTTTACCTTCTTGTTTGTAAGAGATAAGTGAAGATCCTGAACTTCTTTTCATGTTTTATAACAGTTTTATGAAGTGTTTGGATAGAGATGCATGTTTAGGGTAGAGATGCATGTTTAGGGTAAGTTGAGATTTTGGTTGATTTGTGGTCAAAGCATGCTTATGTGTTTAGTTGTGTTGTTTGTTGGGGTTTTAAGTTAGTTTTGGACCCCTTTGTGCCTATACTTGAGTATATGCAGGTTGGGACTTTGTTGGTTGCATGTTTGAGTGAAGTTTGGGTTGGTTTGCATGAAGCAGAACACGTTTCTGCCTTACTGGAGAATCCAGTTTCGGCCGCCGAAAGAGGGTTCGGCCGCCGAACATGCAAGGAGGTGATTTCGGCTGCCGAAGCTTGCCCAAGCTTGCCCCCGAAAGTTTGGACTTTCAGCTCTGGAGGAGGGTTTCGACCGCCGAAGGTTAGGGACTTTCGTCTCTGGAGAGGACTTTCGGCAGCCGAAGTACCGCCGAAAATGCTTGAGGTTCGGCTCTGGAAGGGACTTTCGGCCGCCGAACCTGCCGCCGAAAGTGCCCTGTCCAGCCTTCTTTTGCATGTTTTTCTTGATTCTTTGAGGATGTTTTAGGGGGGTTTTGGGGAGTTTTCTAGAGTTGTTCTTGAGTTAGTTTGGGCCCTCATTTGAGTCCATCTGTGTAGGAACGGACTAGAGGAACCAAAGAGGTCAGCAGTGAGTACTGCTTCAGAGTAGTCAGAGTTAGCTCAGAGTTAGCCAGAGGTGAGTGGAACGAAACAAAATCTTTTCATATGAGAAATTCAATGCTTTGAGCATGTTCCATGCATCATGATATGTCATAGGTTGAGTGCACTAGTATACACTAATGTGATGCATTATGCTTTGCTTGTACGGATCGGACATAGTTTGGATTCATTAGCCCTCCGAGTAAAGTCATGAGGAGCCCTGTGAGGCCGGGCACAGAGCACCATAGGGTGCGGATAAAGTCCTGAGGAGCTCCTTCGCGGGCCGGGCACAGTACATAGGGATTTTTGAATCTATCCATCTGAGATGGGTGATTTACTTGTGATGTGATGCATTCCATGTGAGCATTTTTTAGTACCATGTTTTATCTGTTCTACTCACTGGGCTAGTATAGCTCATCCCTCTCCTTTAATCCCAGTCTTGCAAGATCAGAGTTAGAGGGAAGTCAGCAGGGTACAGGAAGAGTAAAGAAAGAGTTTTGTAATAGTCTAGTGTGGACATGTAATAGTGTAAAGAAATGGTTTCGTTTTGTACAGTGTAGAGTATTGTGCTTGACCCATGTTGTAAATCCTTTTTGTATACATGGTCTATTTATGTGCTGTGAATGTTTTTATCAGTATGTGAAAAACCAGGCTTAACAGAGTATGAGTTGAACCCGTCTAGAGCAAGCTCTAGTACGGGGTTTTATAGTACAGAGATAGTGCATGCACAGGTTGAGTCTTGGTTCAGAGCATCAGTTTTATGTTTTTACAGAAAATGTATGATCATGTATGGGATTTTACAGGTACACAGAGAGTATAGCAGGCTTGCTATGGGTCCCGGCGACCTTAAGTCGACCTGGATCCTAGCGCCAATAGCGGTCCGATTTTCGGGTCGTTACAACTGGCATCAGCACTGATATGTGGGAAAATAACTTTTTCAGAGAAAACACCACTTTAAGAAGATTGCACATGATAGCAAACTTCTAACATGTCAAAATGCTCGAGCAGTTATGAAAGAACGCTCTGAAGACAAATTCTAATATGTATTTCTAACAAAACATATAAGAAAGACCAAAGGAAATATAAGCAAAATGAATGGAGAGAAAGTATCGACTCATAAAAAAATGCATAAAATGACCATAAAAGAAATCGAGTACCCGTTACGGTGGATGCTATAACAAATGATTAAAAGACTAAATACATGATTCATAACAAAAGAGCACATCCAATACAGAATATGCGAAGAAAGTTATCAACGGTTGTAGAAGGTAAAATTATTTAAAGAAACTTAGGAGTTGGTAGTTATGAAAATGAGATGCATTAAAGAGAGCATGCTGAGTAAATGATCATCTCCTTTAAAATTGAGTTGATGGCAGAGAGTAGGGCATCCTAGTAGGCCTGAACACTAAAAAGGAAACCCACTAGGGGAGAGCATTCGGTCGATTTAGTTTCAAACTAAATTTGAAAAATCGAAAAACCAAAGGACTTCAAATTGTACATCAAACCAAATCGATTTTTAAGCATAACCAAATCGAATCAAATCGAAATTTTTTTATTCGGTTCAATAAAAACAGAACAACATCAAATTTTCAAATATAAAAAAAATCCATTTCCAAAACTCCAAAAATCAAAAATGAAATTACAGTAGTCAATGAAATTGTAATGAATAATTTCAGTAAATAATAATACAAATCCAAAAACAAAAACTAATAGTCCCTTTAATTTCTAGCAAACAAATCAACAATAAATCTTTCTAAATCTCCAAAAACGAAATTACAATTCAAATCCAGCAGCCAACAAAATTGCAATCAATAATGTCAACAGATAATAATACAAATCCAAAAAAAGAATCTAACAATCCCTTTAATATTTAGCAAACAAATCAACAATAAATCAAATCCCAACACAAATAGCAATAAGTATTTCTAACTAAATCATATAAATCATACATGATGGGTTGCAGTTGCTGAGATAAAGGAGGACGCAATGCTAGTAAAACTAAAGAAGAAGGAAGCGATGCTGGTAGGGACGATCAAGACGAGGCAACTTGTGAGGCCTTGGTGCAAATAATCGAGATCTGTTTCAATAAACTATGGGACGTGACATGTGTAATACCCCGCTAGACTCCGGCATCGGAATTCCCACTTTCCGGCGGAATCTCGGATGTCGGAACCCTCTAGAAGGATAAAATATATTTTTATAACTCTTCAAAATATTAGGACATTAATATTATTCTGTGATTATGTATGACTGCATAATAGCATTCCAATAAAAATAAATTTAATTTTTATAATTTTAAATATTTATACACTCGTATATTAATTAATTAATATAATTATAATATTTTAATAAATAAATAATAATAATGGCCTTGCGCCACTCAGAGTGGCGCCAGGCCATTCTTGAAAAAAAAAAAATAATGGCCTGGCATCACTCTAAGTGGCGCCGGGCCATTCTTAAAAAAAAAAAAAAGAATGGTTGGCGCCATTCTAAATGGCGCTAGGCTCTGGCGCCTGTCAAATAGGCGCCAGACTCTCTTTTCGGCTGCCACCTGGCAGTCCAACCCCAAATTCACAAATAATTTTTCTCCAACCCTAAATCCACAAATAATTCTTCTCCCACACCTAATTTTGCAAAAAGCCCTCTAAAGAAAGTGTCATGGATACTTTATTTCATCTTTCTAATAGCTTGAAGATTTGAAACAAAAATCCTTTCAGTAATATCTTTCATAAAAAAAGAAGACTTCTAGCTCGTATAGAAAGGATTCAGAAAGCTCTTGACAATCATTATTCTAGATTTTTATATAACCTAGATGTAGATTTAAGGAAGGAGCTAGATGTGTTTTTTCATAGAGAAGAGCTCATTTGGTACAAAATTCAAAACAGATTGGGTTCAATGGGGTGATTGGAATATATCCTATTTTCATGCCAAAACGATCTCTATAAGGAAAAGGAACGGAATAGAATTGATTTAGGATAATGTGAGTAATTGGATAGACAATCAGGAGGATCTTAAATACTTAGCCTACTTTTTTTCCAAAACCTCTATTGAGATGAGATTAGTAACACACCCCACTACACTTTGACAGGAAAGTTTCCAAGCATTCCTTCTGATTTTTACCAGATTTTAACAGGTAATGTGGATGTTACTAGGTCAAATCTACTCTCTCTAGTATGAAATCATGGAAGGCTTCAAAACCAAATGGTTTTCAAGCTTTTTTCAGAGTAATTGGACTCTTGTGGATAAGAGTATTTTTGAGGAAGTTGTTAGAGTGTTTCAGGGTGGTAAGTTGGATTCTAATTTTAATAACACACTTATATCTCTTATCCCTAAAGTCTCTAATCCTATTTCTTTTAAGAAATTTAGATCTATTGCTCTTTACACTGTTATGTACAAGATTATCACTAAAGTCATTGCTAATAGAATAAAACATTGTCTTCCTATGTTAGTTGGGCCTAATCAAACTAGTTTTATTCTTGGCCGAAGAATAACCGACAATATCATAATTGCCCAGAAAGTTATCCATTCTATGTGAAATAAAAAAGGTTTTGGAGGATTCCTTGCCCTAAAAGTTGATACGGAGAAAGCCTGTGTTAGACTTTGATAGAACTTCCTCCAAGTTACACTTACGGATATTGGTATACTTAACAATTTGATTAATGTTATAATGAATTGTATATCATCTGTTTCTTTTGTGTGGAATGGTACTTTGATGGAAAAGTTCAAACCCTCCAGAGGTTTAAGACAAGGGACCCATTATCTCCATGTTTATTTGTTTTACTTATGGAGAGGCTAACACAAGGAATCGATGAAGTAGTGCAACAAGGCTTATGGAAGCCCATTGTACTTTGTCGAGGCGGACCTCCTTCACATTTATTTTTTGCTGATGATTTAATTCTTTTTGCAGAAGCTACGATCGATCAGATAGATATTATTAAATCAATTTTGGAATCTTTTTGTGCAAGATTAGAACATAAAGTGAATAAAGACAAGACTGAGTCTTTTACTCTAAGAATGTCTCCACAAGCATTAAGAGAAGTCTTAGCGATAAACTTAGAGTCACATATACAGGAGATCTTGGTAAATATCTTGGTGTACCCCTTTTTCATTCTCGGGTATCTAAAAACACTTTTCAAGATATTATTGACAAAATTAGAAATAAATTTACTTCTTGGGATGCAAGCAGACCATCTATGGCAGGAATTTGGAGGTCTTGGATTCAGAAGCTCAAGAATAATGAATCGAGAATTTATATTAAAGACAACATCCTTGCAGCGTTGGGGTTGATATTAATGGACAATGGGATTGGAATAGACTGGAGAACTATTTACCACTAACAACATTGGTATATTTGGCTTAGTGTCTTCCTCCTCAAATTCTGATCTGCCTCTTTAAAGATTTTCAGGCTCTGGCAAAGTCACGATCAAATCCGCATACCTATTCCTTTCATATGTTGAGAGAGAGGTACTGACCTTTATTATTCAGTATTATCTATTCTGTTTAACTAAGTTGTCTCTAACCTCATGCAATGAAGCAATTGAAATCAACCGATTTCTGAGTAAGACTCATTAGCCGGCCAAATGGTAGAAACCAATCGAGAATTTCATAAAACTCAATATTAATGCAGCACTCTCCCTAAAAGATAATTTTGCTACATGTGGAGATATTTTTCGTAACAACAACGACCAATGGATTAAAGGCTTCATCACCTTTTTTAGGCGATTGATAGTCCTAAATGCTTGAGTTACAAGTTATTCTTCTTGATATTAAGCTTGCTAAACAGTGAGGTTTTAATAGGTTGGAGGTGGAATGCGATAACTCATATGCTATTTCATGGCTGAATAATTTTTATAGCATAAGAGTCTCTATGAATGAAATCGTTTGATAGATTTACAATGAGATCGAACCAATGGACATTGTGATTTTTAATTATATTTTAAGAGAAGTCAATTCTTGTGCAGATTTTCTTGCCTCAATGATATCCAGAGTTAGAATTCAAATGAAAGTACTTGTCTTTCCACCTTATGAGTTGTTGTCTCTAAAACAAAAAATAGTATCAGTCATGAGTTTATCGATATATAATTATTATATTTAATATATTTTATTATTCAAATAGAGGTACTATAAATATTTAAGAGTTGTGAGATGACATTATTTTGTGATCAAACCTGTACCAATCACTATTATTATTTAATAACAATATTCCTATACTAATATGTTAAAAATAAAAAATATATATTATGAAAAATAATTAAAATTTTTTTTATCACTGGTTAGACTTGTACGATATCATTAGGTTATTTTTACAAAATATATTACCTGCAATCGGACTTAATAAATAAATTAATATGAATATTTAAAGTTTTTTTTGAAATGGATGAATATTTATTTTTTTTTAAAACAGAATATTTTAAGTTATAAGTATTAAATCTAAAATATTTTAATATTACTTATAATATAATTTTTTATAATAATAAATATTTTGATATTATTTTTAATATATTAGTGTAATCACACGTAATTATAAATAGTATCAATTATAAGTTTATTGATATGTGGTTTTTATATTTTATATATTTTATTATTTTTAATATATAAGAATATTATAAAAGTGGATAACAAAATAACTATTTAGAAAATATTTAGAGTTATAAAATAATATTAGATTAGATATTAAATACATATGAGGTTATTGTGGTATTTATAATTTATCAAATAAATAAATAAATTAAATTATATAGTATCAGTAAATTTTTTTATTTAAATATTAATAATAAGATATATTAAATATTGATATACTAAATATATTAATATTTAGAGTTATAAAATAATATTATGTTGTAATTAGATTAATATAGATATTTAAAATTATAATAATTAAATTATTTACATTATATTGGGTTGATTTTATGGCGCGGTATATGTCTAATCGCAGAATGATCGAATAATATTAATCATATAATACTAAAATTATGTATGACACTAAAATTATATATTGTGAATAAATTTTTTTACCTAAATATTAATAATAAAATATATTAAGTATTAATATATTAAAAATTATAAAGAATAATTAAAAATATTTATTATTATAAAAAATATTACTATAAATAATATTATAAAATAAATATATTATTATAATATAAAAAAATAAGTAATTCTTTATCTTACTCCATTTACAGAATTTACTTAGTAAATATTTTTTTTAAATGTCGGCTGATATAAATTATGATATATATATATATATTTTTTTTAATTATTTTTTAAATTTTTCTGACAGCCGTAGACGGTCAAACCTCTATTTAGCAAATAAATTTTTCATCAAACTAAATTGATAAATATTTTTTTTTAGCCAAAAATACAAAAACCCTATTATTTCACATGCTTGAGGTATTTCACATGTGCTTGACTTCTTGTGCAAATAAATAAAGTCTCCATTCTTCCATTTATGAAACCACAAGTTATTAGAATCAGGAAGCTTTGTATTATTTCAATTAAAAGAAGTAACAGATGCTTATCGTCTCTAAGACACCGTAAATGCACTAGATGCACCAGTAAAATATTTGACAGGGGAGCCATCAGTTTGCTTAAATGACCCAAAGTGCCTCAGCCTATAAACTCCAGAGCTAGCTTCCTTTGGCACCTCCCACTCAATTATTGCTAAGCTAGAAAAGGTTGTGTTATCCAATTTCCACTTGAAAAACAAGCTGAAATCATCATCATCATAAACTCGAACCCACCTCTCACCTTGAAGCATCTCTACCACTGCAAATGTGCCTTCTGTTAAGAGATCAAACCTTGGGTTGCCACTCCAAAATGTGGCACTGGGTCTTTCTCCCTTCTTGAATGAGCCACCTTTTGGTTGAGTCACATCTTGTTTTATATCACCAAAATTTATGCCCTTAGGAGGTGAGTCGATCCAAGGAGCATGTAAGAGTCTGAGTTGTTTAGAGGAAAGATCTGGTGGTGACAAGTCTCTTTTTGGAAGCTTTTCTCCCTTTGCTAATGCTTCTGCTAGTCTGTTGAATTCCTGAATATACGCTGACAGTGTATGAGGACCATAGAGCGTTGAAGCTCCCTGCAAGTTTCATTGTGTATTCAGGATTAAATGGCAAGTTAATTTCTCTTTTCAAACAAGTATTAGAGGTCTAGTTTCCTAATGTAAGACATAAATGAAGTTGCTTCAGTGCATACCTCATATCTTTGTTGTCCATATTCTTCAATAGTTGCAATATATTGCGAGTATGTGTTCGTGAGGCCAGCTATTACAATATGAGTCTCATTATCGAAATCTCCTCCTCCATTACTAATTAACGTCTCCTTAACTGCTTCCCTGAGTCGTCGGCCTGCCATTGTTGTGAACTCTGCAAATATATAATGTCAAAAGCCTTGAATAACTTGTTTGCAGCACTTGTTTTTAGCTTACATCATAATCCATAATATAAACATGAAAGAGAACGAACCTCCTGGTACAGAAAGTAGGATCAATTTTCCCAGCCTCAGTATTTGAATTGGAAGAATTGCTGGCTGCATTAGCATTAATCATGGGAAACAAATATGTTAAAAAGCCAGTTGACGCGATCAAACGTTGCTGATCAATTAAAGAGAAACTGATTAATCTTACCGCCCATGCATAAGGTTCAAACATTTCTCCAGTAGAGAGCAAAACATTCTTTGGTTTCTGGCAGTCCACCTGATATTGGCTTGGTTCTTTCAAGAGGTTCCTCACTTTTTTCCACAGCTCGTTGATCTGTTTCCACGTTACACTTCAGTTTTCAAGTGAACAAAATAACTACATTAACCCAGGAGCTATGGCTTGTCTGGAAATGGGCTAGAATTATCCACCGTATTCCTCTAAAGGATTCTAATGGTTATAATGAAAATGGAGGAATTAAATGGGCAAGTATATTAAGAATGTTCTGACCTCTGTGTCACCTTGTTCAAACCCAAACATGCCAGGACCATCTGTAGTTCCAGCGGCAAATCCTGGGCCAAGAGCTGCAGGACAAGTCCTGGCTTTGCCTTTTCCATCTAAATCTACCTCAAGATCCGTAAAATTTAAGTACAAATGTCGATAATCAATCTTCCCACTTAGTTGCTCAGTAGCAGACATGAACAGATCAACGGCTTTGTTGAATTGCCTCTCCCCGATGATCTTCGTGCTCAATATCTCATCTGGGTATCTATTAAACAAAGCCAGAAGCCTCTATTAGTTAAGCTCAATTAAATAGAATATAAGGCCCTATTATCGTTCATCAAAGTGAAAGTTTTTAGTACCCAGGCCCCCGGCCCACGCAGAGGCGGACATCGCCATGGCAAGTAGAGTGGTTGAAGTCGCAGGGCTTTCCACTGTCAGTACAAAATGCTCCTAGCACATTTGGAGTCACATCCCCAACATTAGACTGACAAAATGCCCCAACAAACTCTGAGCCATTGTTCTTCCTCACCTTGAAGCCTTGGCTGGTTGTTTTACCACATGGTTGTCCTCCCGTGGCCTTGATTTTTTGCGCTTTCTTATTCAATTCATCAATATCTACCTCAATAAATTAAGGGTATTGTTAATGATCAATGTCCTGATCACTCCAGTGTATTAGCGAAAAAATTTAGATGATTGTTTGCTTTTATCTCTGTAAACTGACCTGGGGTGGAGAAGTTGATGGCCACTGTTGAGTTGGATTTGGTAGTAGAAGTGAACCAGTCTTCAAAGAATCTAGCAGCTGCACCCTTGTTGTCTCCGCTGATGAGCTTATTGTCTCTGCTCATGGAGGTTCCATGGGTAGCGTACCAGCTGAAAGCTCCAACACTTTTCCCAGTTGCGCTGTCTACAAACTTCAATAGAGTCATTTCTTTATCAACATTAGATGGGTATCGTGCTCTTTCCTCAGCTGGGTTTAGTAGGTATGCGCTTGGACTCCTGTTTATTCCCGCATTCTCTACTTCTCCTGCAAAACAAACCAAGAATTTGAAACTTTCAAAGTAGCTGCCATAAGTTTTTTCACTGTAGAGAAAAATATTTGGTTTTATCAGAAAATTTAAGATTGATGTTCATAACCTGCGTTGATGAAGATTGAACCAGGCTTGAGGTTTTGGTGAGCCCGAACAACACTTTGCTCAATGGCATTGACAATGGCATCAAATGATTGCTGGACGAAGCCTAGAGAAGTAACATGGTACAGTAGATACTGTAGGTATCCACCAGGACCAGCATGAGTATGAATGCCACTAATTGCCAAATTTTCTTCTGTGTACAAGTTTCCAAACCTTCAAATCCAAATAAATTGTTAACTAATTAAAAAATCTTGCAGTTTTAGTTAATAATCATTCTAAGTAAGTCTTTAATTCATCTAAATTATTAGATATGGAACTTAAATCCGATTTATTATGAATTTAAAATATAATAAATAAAATAGATTTCATATATAAATTAAGTGAAACTTTAAATATTGTATTTTCATGAGATATTAAAAATTAAGTGTAAAACATCAAGTGAAAACCCCCAATTTAATGTACTTGTGTATTAACTGGGGATGTAATCCGCTAGATTATCAGCTAAAAAAAAAAATTTTACCCAAACCCAATTAATATTATCAAGATTTGGTTTATCTTTTAATTATTATTATTCGAATAATATTTAAATTCATTTAATTTTATATATTTATCCAGAGTTTAGAACCCAAAATAATCTAGCTGTTGCGATTCCTAATATTTAGGATTTTTATTGTATAGTACTTGTCTTATTGTACCTTGATCTAAGTCTCTCAAGCACTCTGATAGTGACAAGCTGGGAAGCCATACCGGCATCAAGATTGACAAAAGCAAATCGTGCACCATGTGGGCTCTCGGCAACGATAAACGTCCTAGCCCTTAGCCGGAAATGAACACCGGCGGCATTCTGCTCCAAATTAGCGTAACCCATCAAGTTAACCTCAGCTGCAGGACCAGTCATGTCATAGCTCCCCACACCAATCAAGTACTCGCCATTAGTGGATCCTACAAGGCCAAAAGCAACTGCTAAAGCAATAACCAGCAATAGAAAATGTGGGTCTTGGTGTGTCGTCATCATCATACTCGCCAACTGTAACTACTGAGTATTCTGAGCCATAGATATACTATGCTGCATATATAGAGCTTGATCGTTTCTTTATATTTAGTGACTGGGATCCTCCTTTTTAGTCAGATTCAAGGCAGCTGTGCCTGGGATGCTCCGACTACGGAAATTGTCAAGGCCAGCTTTTGTCTATTGTAATGAGCATTATGCTGTTTTTACGGCAGCAGGCTACGTGTTTGCTCCACTGCTTTAGCAGACATATTTGTGTGGGTACAACTGTATGATTTGTCTATCAATATTGTTTCCGATATCTTCTCCTTGATCTGCTCCTTCAATCCCCTCTTTTCCTCCTTCTTCTTCTCTTCTCCCTCGCCTTCTTTACAAAACTTTATAGAATAAGCAGTTGATCATATTTGGTATTGAAATTTAAACTCACAGAGCTAGAGCTGCTATCCGATCGTTGAACCTTCCTTACAGAGCTGCTATCCGATCTCTGGTTCAGATACCTGAACCTTCTCTTCAAATTCTGTGACGATCACCTCCTCTTGAGGCTTCTCTTCCTCTTTCTTCCCCATGAAATCAAACAGCCCACGATCCTTGGATTCCACAGCTGACCCCTCAACAACAATGGGGTCTCAGGCTCATGGGCCTTGTTGTGGTGCTCCTCAGCCATGTTCTTCAAGATCACAGTAAACTTAACAAATCAGAAGCTGGTTTTGACGAAAGAACTGAATAGCTCACAAGCTTAAAGAAGCGTTTTGCGTTTTGTAAACTGATGGTTTTAGCTCTAGGAGAATGGTGGATTTTATGGGCTGGCAAATCCTGGGCCAAGAACTGCAGGACAAGTCTTGGCTTTGCCTTTTCCATCTAAATCTACCTTAAAGTTCCGTAAATTTTCCGTATAAATGTCGATAATCAATCTTCCCAGTCAATTCTTCAGTAGCAGACATGAACAGATCAACGGCTTTGTTAAATTGCCACTCCCCGACGATCTTCGTGCTCAATATTTCATCCGGGCATCTATAAAACAAAACCACAAGCCTCTCAGTTAAATCCAAGCTCATTTAAAAAGAGGATAAGGCCCTATTATAGTTCACCAAAGTGAAAGTTTTAGTACCCATGCGGCCATGCCCACGGCCAGCGCAGAGGCGCGGCATAGACATTGCAAGTAGAGTTGAGCAAACCTTCGATCTGTTCGGTTTTGATAAAATTAAAATAATTAAAATTTAATTTTAAAAAATTGAATTGAATCATAAAGAAAAATCAAACTAAATCGAACTTACTTTAGTTCAATTCAAACCAGTTTAGTTCGATTCATTCACAATTTTAATTTTTTTTATTTTTATAATATTTTATATTTCAATTAAATTTATTTTAAAATTAATACTAAAATAACCATTGATGATCGGTTTCAAACAAAAATGCTAGGAAGGATAGTAAATCTCTCGATACCAAATAATATATTAGTAATAGGAAGGATCTTGACAGTCGACAATAAGATTAAGAGTCGAGAAGAGAGAGATATCAAGACAGAAGGAATAGGGCATGACTGAGACTAGACTAATTGTCCAAATTGAATAAAAAGGAGTAGGGTAAAACAATATCATTCCAAATTTAAATTTAGTCGATTTAATTTTGATCGATTTTTTTTAATAAATCAAACTGAATTAAATAATCTGAATTTTTTAAAATTAAAATCGAATTAAATTAAATAAAATAAAATTAAATTGAATTTTTAAATTTGAACAATTCAAATTAGTATTTTCAATTTGAATGAATTTAAAGGGCATATTGCTCGATCTCGTGGTTGAAGTCACAGACTTTCCAATCTCGGTACAAAATGCTCCTAGGACATTTGGGGTCACATCCCCAACATGTGATTGGCAAAATGCCCCAAGGAATGCTAAGCCATTGTTCTTTCAACATAATAATTTAAAGGCAAATTTGCATGAAAAGGTAAATTTTAACATTTTTGTTGCTGATTGTATAGTTCAAGAAAATTTGACATTTTTTTTTCATATTGTTGCTAACAAGTTTTTTCAACATAATTAGGTGGGGAAAACAATTATCATGTTATTAATTTTATTAAATATCGTATAATTTATTGTACTTAAAAATCAAAATTCCCACACACTAATAGCTATGTTTGTTTACTCATTATTAAAAAATAAATTGATTAAAACATTAATAAATAAAAAAATAGGAATAATTTTTTTAAAAACTATAAAATTTAACATTTTCGGTTGTCAGCGAAAATTCAAAAACGTTAGTAGAGCATCCATAATAATGTTCAGAAGCAAGGACTCCAACTGTGAACCTTGTCATATAAGTGAGCTTACTGACAAATGGTTCTATGTCCACGAAACCATCCTATTATTAATCCAATGATTATCTATGAATAATTTTTATTTTACTTCATGTAGGAAAATTATTATGTATATTTATAGTGCAATAAATCAATTAAGTTAAATTTTTTTATTTACTATTAATAAATGTGAGATTCGAGATTAACAGAATACAAACATGTATATTGAGGTTTTAAAAGAGTAATATGTTTGACTTAATAAATAAGAATAGTAATAGTATTAGATATGTGTTTTGAGTTAGTTAAAGTTGCAGAAGAAGTTAAGTGATTTAGTGAAAATAAAGTGGATCCCTCTTTGAGGATTGATAACCGTCAGGTCTTGCACCCCATGAGCTGAATCAAGGCCCCCCAAAAGCATACCAGACCTTAAGTTTGAAATGTCCTTAAGCAGGCTTGGTATGTTGCTGCGACCCAAAATTCAGCCTGAGTAATGGGCTTGATCGTCAGTAAGCCCAAGCCCAATAAAGAGGAGGCCGGCCCAAGAAGGAGACATGGGGAGAAATGAGCCAATCCCGTCCTTTCGCAGCCCTATTCGCATGCGTACTGGAAAGAATTAAATGGCCGCCTGACACAGGTATGACAACTGATGATATGGGTCCATTTGACAGAGACAGACGTCATTGTAGCTGAGAGGCCGTTAGGCTCCACTGGCAAGCAAGAAGGAGAGAATAAAAGGGGGGAAGGACTCCACTCAAGGGGAGGCTGACACACACATAGAAGAAATCATATTTCCTGGATCTCAGAATATCAATTGGCGTCGTCTGTGGGGACGAAGGAGATCTTTCCGTCGTAGGAGTCCCACTCTCAATACACCCACTGAGATCCACAATGGCTAACCATGACGAAAACCACACTACCAACGCCCCGAATAACCTGAACTCTGCTCAAGAAGGGCAGCAGTTCTCTTTCACTAGTCCTACAAATCAACCACCAATACTATTCAATCCCTCGCTGAGCTCGGTGGGGAATACTCCTATAGCCGCCATATCCAACCAAGACCTTCAAACCATTACCCTCCAGCTGCAAAACACTGCCCAATGGCTAGGGCAAATAATGCAGCAAAGGGGTCTCAATACCCCATTAAACATATCACCCGTAGCCGAAGGGATTCAAGCCAATGAACCCCAGCCAACTTTCAACCAACCAATCTCTCAGCAAAGTAGTAAGGAGACAGAAGAACTTGTCAGAAGATGTGACGTGTGCCAAAGATTTGCCAATGCAATCAACATTCCAACAACCCCCAATCCAGCATATCCAGCTTATGGCCGTTCTCACAATGGGGTATTGATATCCTGGGACCATTCCCCAAGCCCATGGACCAGAAGAAATTTGTAATAATAGCAGTGGAATACTTTTCTAAATGGCCAGAGATTGAAGCAGTCCCCACCATCACCGCAAGAAAAATAATAGACTTTGTTTAGGGCAACATTATATGCAGGTTCGGCATACCGCGAGTTCTCATATCAGACAATGGCAAGCAATTCGACTGCAAGACTTTCAAGGAATTCACGAAAAACATGGGCATATGGCACAAATTCTCCTCAGTGGCCCACCCTCAAAAGACAGAGGTCACAAACCGGGCAATCCTCTAGGGGCTGAAGAAGCGACTGGATGGAGCAAGCAAGAATTGAGCAGACGAACTTAATAGCATCTTGTGGGCATTCCGGACCACTCTCTGGACACCAACAAAGGAAACACCTTTTGCATTAGCATTCGGCACTGAAGCCGTAGTTCCCATCGAGCTACAAGTCCCCTCCCACCGAGTACAGTTTAATAGCGAAGACACCAATGACGATAAGTAGAGGAGCAACTTGGATGCCCTAGAGGAAATCAGAGAAGAAGCCCAACTTCGCACCGCCGCCTATCAACAGAGGGCGGCTCACTACTACAACCAAAGAGTCAGAGAGAGGAGCTTGAAGGTAGGGGACCTAGCATTAAGAAAGTTGGAGGCCATTGGGAAGAGAGCTGCAATGGGAAAGCTAGCACCAATCTGGGAGAGTCCTTTAAGAATAATCAAAGTAATCAAACCAGGCGTATATCGAATTGAAGATATGCAAGGAAATCCAGAGCCTCACGCGTGGAACATTCAGCACTTGAAGAGGTACTTTCCCTGAAATATAGAAAAAGTCAATACGAACACTTGTACTCTGAAACAATGTGAATGAAATAGACAAATGCAATTCGAATCAGACCATGTCATTTTTATCATTGCTTACCTTATTTCTCATTAAAAGAAAATAGAACAGGCATTAAAAAGAGAAAAAGAAGACCTCAGTGAGGTAGATGACCGGGCTCACAAAATGACCCCGGCACCACAAAACCGGCTGGGATGACAAAGCGATAGTATGGCCAACGAGCCTGAATCTTGTTCAAGACCTCAGTGAGGTAGGTGACCGGACTCACAAAATGACCCCAGCACCACAAAACCGGCTAGGATGACGAAGCGACAGTAAGGCCAATGAGGCTGAATCTTGTTCAAAACCTCAGTGAGGTAGGTGAGAGGGCTCATAAAATGACCCCGGTACCACAAAACCGGCTGGGATGATGAAGCGACAGTAAGGCCAACGAGCTTGAATCTTATTCAAGACCTCAGTGAGGTAGGTGACCGGGCTCACAAAATGACCCCGGCACCACAAAACTAGCTGGGATGATGAAGCGACAGTAAGGCCAACGAGGCTGAATCTTGTTCAAGACCTCAGTGAGGTAGGTGACCGGGCTCACAAAATGACCTCGGCACCACAAAACTGGCTGAGATGACGAAGCGACAGTAAGGCTAACGAGCCTGAATCTTGTTCAAGACCTCAGTGAGGTAGGTGACCGGGCTCACAAAATGACCCGGACACTATAAAACCGACTAGGATGACGAAGTGACAGTAAGGCCAACGAGCCTGAATCTTATTCAAGACCTTAGTGAGGTAGGTGACTGAGCTCAAAAAATGACTCAGCACCTCAAGAACCGACTGAGAGGACAAAACGATGGAAAGGCCAAAAGAAGCCCAAACCCTGAACAAGTCTAAGAAACTAAAAAGGGACCAAGAAGGCCTAAGAAGGCTGAGTCCCGAGCTAAGCTGCACAAGGCTACTCACAAACGAAGAGCACTCAAAGAAGATAAATAAAGTCAAGAGAGATGAGCCCCCAGACCAAACCCAGGCCTAACACACGAAAACTAAATAGGATCAGCAAAGTAGAAAAAATACCAAAAGTCTGAGCTCACTTTCTCAATGGGGCACGCGGTCCAACCTACTTCGATAGTTATAAGGTTATGATTAGAAAGAATAAAGTGCCTAAAACCAATGAGACACCTCTGTATACGTCCGAGCTCGCGATATTGATAAAACTGTGAAATGGAAAACTCGCGAGGCAGAAGTTTAACTAGCCACCGAATTCATACTCCGAATCGACTTAATGGGAGAAAGCCCAACAAAAGCCAAACTGGTCAATCAACCCAACACAGTTGAGCTCGCTGAGATCTGCTGAGTAAACATATAGCTAAAAAAACTCTCATGTTTAAAGTTAAGTCAAGTCAGAAAGAAAGAAACGAAGTAAGCAAGCTCAATAAAATCAACATCACAGAAAAAAAAAAGCAAGGAATAGCCTAAGTATAAGGGTAAATAAAGACAAGACCTCAGCCACTAAAGCTCAGCGCACAGTCAAGCATTGAGAGCGGAAAGACAAAAACATAACACTGATATGAAAAGAAACAAGTTACTATTTGATTCAATCATCTATGATTACAGGAGAAAAGATTATCCTTAGAGGACTAACGTTAGTAATTACATTGCTAATACTACTTACATCATCTACGGAACTATTGATAGAGCATATTTTAGTCCATATTATCCATATGTTCTTGATGTTTATTTGCATCTTTTCTACTTAATTTGTGGTTTTAATCATGTTTTGCAGATATTAGGTGTAAAGAGACAATCTGGAGAAAATGCTCTTAAAACTGCCAAAAAGTACCAAATATGGAAAGTGTCAAAAAAGGAAATTTTTCAAATATGGAAAGTGCTAAATAAGGAAAGTTTTCTGATAAGGAAGTGCCAGAAAAGGAAAGCGCAATCAATAGATTCTTTGAAATTCAAATTGCAGAAGGTGAAGCCAATTATGGAAAGTGTCAAATAAGGAAAGTTTTCAGAAAATGGAAGTCCTCAAATAAGGGAAGTGCAGAAGCAAAAGAAAATAAGGAAAGCTCAATCAGAAGATTATTTGAAATTCAAATCGCAGATCTTTCTTTCCTTATTCAAAGATGTGCACACACTGCAGCAGTCATATTTTCCTTTTTAGGTAGCAAGATTTCATGAAGATGCACTTGCCTCTTCTTCATTCAGCATTCAAAATTCAAACGAAGACTCCACCTAAAAAGGAAAGACTGGACAGATTTCTTTCCCTTCTGCATTCAATGACTGCGCTCCACTTCCTCTTCTGCAATCCGCGCGCATCCTTCCTCTTCTGAAGCCTGATCCGTGCGCCTCCTTTCTTCTGGAGAATTTGCAACGCGATTCTTTCCATTTCAGCACTTTGGGCAGCCTCTTCACTAATTAGGAAGCAAGTATGACTTAGGGCAGCACTTTCAACTATAAAAAGACACATAAGGAGCCTCTACACAACCTTTAAGCTCCCCTTGGGAGACACCTACGAAATTCACATCTCTTCTTCTACCTTTCTTTTTTTTGTAACGACTTGGAAACCGGACCGCTACCGGCGCTAGGATCCAGATCGGCATAAGGCCGCTGGGACCCGTAGCAAGCCTGACATACATCCTGTATACATGTTAAATCCCATACATGATCAATCATTTACATAAAAATTTTAAACTTTTCTTTCATTCACCAAGCTCAATCTGTGCATGCACAACTTATAAGTATAAACATCAAACCCCACACTGGAGTCCTCATCAAATGCTCCAATGGTGTAACATAGCATACATTAAGCTTGGTTTACATAAACAGTGATAAAACACTCTATAGACCATGTACAAAGGGATTAATCAATATACTAGGGTCAAGCACAACTCTAAACTTCCATAAATATCATTACATTACATTACCGTATTATACTTTACATTACATCATTCTCATGTCCACCACTAGCTATTACATAAAACATAACTTTACTCTTGTTGTCTTCCTGATCTATCCCGTACCTGCAAACCTGGGGGATTAAGGGAATGGGGTGAGCTACTAGAGCCCAGTGAGCAGAATAATAAAACATTGTATTTAAAGTTCATGCTCTCATGAAATGCATCATATCACAAACAAATCACATTAAGGATGGACTTGTCACCAATAGTCCTCTACATAACCCAATCATGCCAGGGGCGTAGTGCAGGCCACACCCGGACTTTCTCTTACATTGTGCCAGGGGCGTAGTGCAGGCCACACCTGGACTTCCACACTATACTATACCATATCATGTCATATCATATTGAGGACTAAATGATCATCCAATACCCATCCACATCAACATCAGGATATGCAATGCAACATATTCATGGATTCTAATGCGAACAACCTAATACATATCACATAGCATTTATGATGCATGAATATGCTCAAAATTAATTTATCTTTGAAACATAAAGATTCATTCTACTCACCTCAGGCTAGCTCTGAAAAGACTCGGAAGCAGCTATCTCACTGCTGGCGTCCTCGGGTCCGAACCTACACAGGTGGACTCAAATGAGGGACCAAACAAACATGAACATGACTCTAAACTACTCCCCAAAAACCCCCTAAAACACCTTAAAAAATCATAGAAATCATGCAAAGGAAGGCTGAACAGAGCACTTTCGGCGGCAGGTTTGGCGGCCGAAAGTCCCTCCAGAGCCGAAAGTCAGCCACTTTCTGCGGCACCTTCGGCGGCCGAAAGTTCCTTCCAGAGACGAAACTCATGCATGTTCGGCGGCACCTTCGGCAGCTGAAACTCCCTTCCAGAGTCGAAAGTCCACTTTCAGGGGCAGGGTTCGGCAGCCAAAGGCTTGCCTCCACAGGCAGGTTCGGCGGCCGAAAGTCCCTTCGGCTACCGAACCTGAGTTCTCCCTAAGTGGTAGAACTCAACCATTCTATGCACATTTGCCTCCCAAACCATTCAAACATGTATTTACCTATTCTACAACATGTATACACAAGCAAATAAAGCAAATAAGCATTTAGGGGTCTCAAACTATCCTAAACCCCAACACAAACACATAAAGCAACTCAAACAACAAACATTACTCAAAAACTCAACATTTACCCTAACAACATTCAACTAACTTAAACATGCATTTCTACCCCAAAAACTTTCATAAAACTTGTTTAAAATATGAAATGAGCTAAGGATATACTCTTACCTCTTGGAGATCGAGAGGGGAGGCGATCTAAACTTGGAGATGGGAGAAATCCAGCTCCTTGGGTCTCCAAGCTCCAAAACTTGATCTTAGCTCCAAAACTCTTCAAAACCAAGTTAGAACTCGTTAAAACTTAAAATGTTTGAGGAAAATCACCAAAATCAACCATGGGAGAGCATGGACTCACCGTTGGCCGAAAATAGGGGAGAAAGCTCGCCCGTTTCGGCCATGGAGCCCTTTTATAGGGGCTGGCCAGACCACCTTCGGAAGCCTAAAGTGCCTCCAAAACTCATGTAAGTTCGGCGACCGAACCTGAGCCACTTCCGGAAGCCTAACTTGCCCCCCTAAACTATCCCATGTTCGGCGGCCGAACGTGAGGTTCGGCGGCTGAACCTGGAAATGCCTCCATGGTCTTTTTCATTCAAAACTCAGTTTCTATCTTACTTAAAATCATAAAATACATTAAAACTTTATGAAAACATGATTTTACCCTTCTAGAGGTTTCCGACATCCGAGATTCCACCGGACGGTAGGAATTTCGATACCGGAGTCTAGTCGGGTATTACACTTTTCTTTTATTTTTAGTTTTGTTTCAGCCATGAGAGGCTGAAATATTTTATTCTAGTTGAAGATTAGGTGATGCTTTAGTTGTTTTATGGATTGGGAGACTTGATCAAACATGGTTTATCTTTTGGTTATTCAATATTCATGCAATCTCATGCTTAATTCCATTGTTGCTTTGTTGTTTTTATCAATATGGCCAATTGATTCTTGATTGCAAGGTAATTAATTGTTAGTTTGGATAATTTTTAGTCCGTAATTGCTGGAATTATTCAAACATAAGAACACTTGGTGTAACAACTAAGGAATTGTATGATCTAGCAACATCTCATGCGTTTGAGTAGCTAGGATTGGATCTCTCTCTTTCTTCATGCAATTAACAATTGTTTGATGCCTAAGGTCCAAGGACATTCCTTGGAAATTTGTTAATTAGTAATTAATTAGAGGATGTTCCCTAATTGGTTTAATTATAAGGAGAGACATGGTGGTACGAAGCGTCTTCCATCTCCATAACTAATCTATTGAATCAATCAAAAGAAACTAAGTGTCAATGATCAATCCCAACAACTGAAGTGGATCCAATTCTTCAACTAGAGCTTTCTTATTATTTATTTTTCTTTTATTTTATTATTCGCTTATTTTAATTGCTTTCAGTAGTTTGTTAATCAAATCAATCTCAAACCCCCCATTTTACTTTTACTGCAATTTATTTTTATTCCGCTTTCAGTTTATCTCGTTTTCAGTTTTATCTCGTTTCAGTTTATTTTGCTTTCCGTTTATTTCTCTTTCAATTTTATCTCATTATATCTCGTTTTAGTTTGTTTTGCTTTCCGTTTATTTCTCTTTCAGTTTTATCTCGTTTCAGTTTATCTTATTTTCAGTTTTCTTCTTTTTCAGTTTATTTTTGTTTCAGTATATTTTATTGGTCTTGATAAGGAAAATAGGTAAGTTCTCAATTCCCTGTGGATTCGATCCTTTCACCACTATCTGCAGTTGTAAATTGTTGATAATCAGAAAGGCTATTTTTGACCGGCTTCAACAACCGCGAGTCAACTATCCCTAAGGAGTCCGGCACCCACAGACTCCTGCCCCCCAGTACCCATAAGGGAAACAATTTTGCCCTCCAAAGGCCCAGCATCTTCTCCCGGAGGCCTGACGTCTTCTCCCTCAGAACCAACATCTTCCTCTTGAGGTCCAGTAGCCGCACGAGGAGCTCCTTTAGGCAAAGGGTTGTCATCCTCCTTATAGCATGCCTCTTCGCCATTAGAGTCCACTTCAGGAGCCCGGAGCTAAGCTAGTGGGGTGGAGGGGGCATCCCTGGCTTCTTTCAGACCTTGATTAAACCTGGAGGCGAACATGCAAAAATCTCTGTTCCATATTTCGTGCTTCATCGCATCAGAAGCTTTAAAGTCCGCAAGCCGCGCCTCACAGACCTCTTCAATTTTAGCTTTCAGCTCAGGAGAGTCTTTGTAACGTTGAAGACGATCCTCACAGGCCTGCTCGATCTCAGATTTCAACTCCGAAGAGCCCTTATATTCCTGCAAGCACTTCTGACAGGCCTGATCGATCTCTGCTTTTAGCTCAGCAAACTCTTTGTACTCCCGCAGGCTTTCCTCGCACGCCAGTCGTACCATTTCTTCAGTTAACTTAGCGTCCTCGAGAAGGGAAGAGCACCTCCCCTCTAAGACCCTAATCTCCTGACAAAGTTGCTGATTCTGAAGCTTCAGTCCATCCGTAGTCAAAGTCAAGCTCTTCAGGTCCTCGGTACATTTGCTCAGCTCCTGCTCGAGAACAACAACCCAGGCTAAGGCCTCCTCCTGCTGGGATTTCACCGTCTCAAAATGGGCCTGGGCATAATCGCGATCTGTCTTAGCTATCTCACATTCGCGCCAGGCCTCATCCCTTTGGGCCATAGCTTCATCCCTCTCCCGCCGAGCTTCTTTTAGAGAGGACAGCTGAACTAAAACCTCATCACAATGGGACTCTGCCATGGTTGCCCTATCGTCTGCCCTCTTAACAGCATCCCGAATCCAGACCAATTCATCCTCGAGGTCCTTCAAACGACCTTGAGCCGCAGTAAGCTGGCCCCGAGCATCACTAGTAGCCATGAGATTTTCCTCGCGATGGGCCTCCTCAATCTGGCGATCTACAGAGCTTTGAAGAGATCGATCGCGGGCGTCGATCTCCATAAAGAGACCCATCACCTAACAAGAAAAGAAAAACTGTCAAAACAGAAAACAACAAGAATAAAGTACAACTTAGAACTGAAGGTGACAACTCACCATAAGGAGCATCTCCCTGATTGTGTCTTTGAGATCTTCTCGAGTTCGAGAACGGAACGCCACTTGCTCTCATGTAGAGCTGGTTAAATGGCCAGTAAGAGCAAGCAGACGTGGGTCCGAAGCTTCGATAACCCCACCGAACATCCTCTCCCACAATAACTCTGCGACAATGCTGGCTGGAGACTGGTGAGTGATGTTCTCTGCATTCAAAACCTCATTGTCAGGGGCAGAAAATGATGGCTCCATAGAAGTCTTTGCTTTCTCAAGGGGAGGCAGAGGTGGAGCAGGCTGCTTGGAAGTACGAACCCTCTTTGGAGCTGGAGCCACCGCGGGAGCTTCTGAGGAGGGAGCTCGCTTGCTCGTGGCCCCCTTAACAGTTAGATCACTATCGTCCGAGATCTTCTTCCGGCGAGGAACAGCAGCAACAGATTTGGACTTGGTCCCCTCCTTAGAGGCGCCCTTGACAATAGGCACGACCTCAGCTCCAACTGCTGGGGTGCCCTCGCTTGCCAGGATGACCTCACCTCCACCCTCAAAAGCCCCCTCCTTGGCTGGAGCAACCTCGGAAATAGGAGCGGCCTCAGTCCTCACGAACTGCGCATCCTCAGCTGACCCTTAGATCGCCATCAGCCCCTGGGAGGACGGGATGGGGGCCTATTTAGACTTAGAGACTTTGGGAGATCAGGGAGAGGAGCTAGACCTGCTGCGGCAGGAAGCCTTGGAAGCTCTAGAATCCTTGGAGCTCAGCCTAGAAGCACGGGAGGAGACAGGGGCATGAGGAATGGTGGGGTCCACCGACCTGGGAGAAATGATCTGGGCGACCTCCAGAGTCAAGTCTACAACTGGCTGCCCAGCCCTGAAAGCATCCAGAGCGGTCCTCATGCTCTCCCGAGACAAAACAAAGTTCTTCGGGGGCTTGATCTTGTCCATAGGAATCTCAGAAGCTATAAGAAACAGGTATCAAAACAAGTGAGAAAGGCATTTAATGAAAACTACAAAAGAAAAATACAAGATAGCTAAAACAGAGTAAAATACGCGTGTCCTTGCAGTCTTGAAGACTAGACACGAACATGCATTTCTCGATATTATACTTCCACTCAACGGAGGTCAGTCGAAGAAAGCTGATTCGTTCATAGAGGCTCAGCTGGGGGAGATCATTACAACCCATAGGAACCTCCCTCCAAAGGAGGTCCACCTGCCAAGACGACTCAGGACCCCCTATTAGCTTCACCATAGCAAACCCCTCTGCCTAGCCCTTGATTGAGTCTTTATGACCCGAGAAGATGGACAGCCCTCCTCGGGGGGCAAAGTAGTAAAAACTCTGAACCGCCTGGACCAGCCGAAAAAAGGTAACGAACAAGTGAGCTATGGGCGAGATACCCCAACTCAGACTGACAGACTCAAAGGAGCACATAAAAAGAATCGAATTAGGAGCAAGCATTCGAGGAGTTATTCCAAAGTACCAGAAAACTTTGATAAAAAAGGGCGAAAAGGGGAAGGTTAAGTCATACTCGCGCTGTTTGACAAAGAAAATGAAACTGCGAGCTTTTTGGGGGTCGATTAAACCAGAAGGAGGAGGATCAGGAAGAACGATCCTCTCGTTACAAATGGGAGCTCGGATACGGAAAAGAGAGGTATCTAGGTACTATCGGGAAAAGAAATTTCTCAAGGTGGAAGAGGTTACATTAGACTCTAGATTCATTACATCATGAAGTTTCGAGCTATCCATGATAATATGAAAAGCGTACCTTGAAGACGATTGGGGCAAAAGGACAGGACGAACGGAGTGCGCAGAAAGCAGAAGGAGAGTAAGAATTCTGTGAAGATGGGGAAAATTTGAATCTTGAGAATAGTAAAGTGAAGAAGAGACGTTTTGATGGAAACTGTCCTAGGGCCGCGCAGTCATAATGGGTTCTCGATATTTACCCCCTCATCACTCATGTAATAACTGCTGAGGAGGTAAAGGGGTATTTGATAACCGTCAGGCCTCGCACCCCTATGGGCTGAATCAGGACTCCCAAAAGCAGATCAAGCCTTAAGCTCGAAACGCCCCTAGGCAGGCCTGGTCTGTGGCTTCGACCCAAGATCCAGCCTGAGTAATGGGTCTGGTCGTCGGTAAGCCCAAGCCCAATAAAGAGGAGGCCTGCCCAAGAAGGAGACATGGGGAGAATTGAGTCAGTCATGTCCTTTTGCAGCCCTATTCACATGCGCACTGGAAAGAATTAAATGGCCGCCTGACACAGGTATGGCAACTGATGGTATGAGTCCATCTGACAGAGACAAACGTCACTGTAGTTGAGAGGCCGTTAGGCGCCACTGGCAACCAAGAAGGAGAGAATAAAAAGGGGGAAGGACTCCACTCAAGGGGAGGCTGACACACACATAGAAGAAACCTTATTTCCTGAATCTCAGAACATCAAGGATAAAAGGGATATATATATCTTTATCCATAATAGGTAAATCTGCGACGTGTTCCTTCATAAGAGATTATTGCACTTTTGACCGATTTTTTAGATGGTTCATCAATGATGAGTAGTTGACTCATCATCCTTAACACATATTTTGTACTATGACTTTTTAGGAATCTTAAGAGTCAAAGGTCTAATACTTAAAGAATTGAAACTAGAATGGTCTGGTAGGCTTAAGTTAGGATTTTGTAACCGTGCATTTCACTAGCTCAATCGAGTTAATGAGCTTCTAACCATAATGAATAAACTTAACACGTGTATTTTAATTTTAAAAGAACTCGTATTTATATATTATCAACTATGAAAGTGATAGCTAAACCAATTACGAAAAGTAGTAGCTAAACCGATTACGAAAGGGAATCCTGTAGTATAAATACTACCAATTTTAAATGAGAGAATGTGAGAGGGATATGGATGAAAAATAGAATGGAAATAATCGAGCTTATTCAAATTTTAAAAATTGTCCAGCAATCTCAAGCAAGTCTAGAGTCCACAAAATTTTTCCACCGTACAATAATTTTCCTCTATCAGCGGAGACATTTAGCTGTGACCACCATTCTTGCATTGTCATAAAGGGTTGGGATAGTTTTGCCTAAAGAAACCGAAAGGAAAAAGGGGAAAGTGATACAACACCAAATTCTCCATCTTTTAATAATTAGGTGAAAAAAAATCGTCTTTAAAGTAAAAAGAGCCCATTAATGAACGGAACTGTGGAGTTGCACTACCACATCCACATTTAACTGGCAGAATGCAACAAATAAAAAAAAAACAAAAGGGATGAAATATAGAAATAAAATAAAATAGCTATTATCAACAAAAACCAACCTATGGACTTCGCTAATTATCAAAATCTAAAATATAAATTAAAAAAAAATCCATACTCAGATGCTTTTTTTATTTTTTTTTGAAATTTCATACTCAGATGCTAAACTCGGGAAATTTTAATATATAGTATATATAATAAAATATACTAATGTTTTTAAAATCAAAATCTCATTAATTTCCCATGGCAATGACTAGTTTGGTTGGCCCATAAAAATGACTTCACAATTCCCTACACTCCATCATTTTCCTATGTCTAGAGAATTCGGTGCTGAGGCTGGGAGAACTCCATCATAATTCTACATCTATCGTTAGAATTCTTCTTTAACACGCTGGCATGCCCCATACGTACCTTCTTAACACGTGTCCTCTATACCCCACATTCGAGGTCCAGACATCGATTAAGACATCATTAGTTTGATTGAACTCTTCCATTATCTAATTGTTCATGGTTAGCAACTTATAAGCTGGTGGGTTCAATGAGCCCCATTGTTCATCATAGTGTTGCAACGTATTCAATACTCAATGAGACATTAATGTAGCCCAAAAGTACAAACAAAGAAAATGGAATTCTCCTCTTAATTAATAACACAAAAACATGAAACCTAGTAATAAACAAACTTACATAATATTGCATATGATCAAATCTTGATCAAAACCCAAAAAAACAAAGGAAACAAACTCGGCAAATACTTCATCGATTAACATTATAAACCACACATATGCTTCTGGAGAAAATACTGATTTTTGTTTATTAATGAGACTCTTTTTCTTTTTCCTTCTCTTCCTCTGTTTTTGGATGATACCCAGGAAGCTTTTCCTTAATCTTCTCAAAGATACCCTTCTTCTCCTTTGCTTCTCCTTCATGAGAGGCTGACTCTGCATGAACATGCTCAGTTGGTGGTGGCGGTGGAGGCGGCGTAGCTACCTCTTCAGGCTTCTTGTTGTGTCCTGGCAGTTTCTCTTTGATTTTCTCTAGAAAACCTTTCTTTTCATCGGCTTGATTTGCTGCTTCTGCTTCTTCGTATTTCTCAATAGGGACTGTGGTGTCCTCTTCTTTCTTTTCTTCTTTGTGATCTCCAGATATCTTCTCCTTGATCTTCTCCTTCAATCCCTTCTTTTCCTTCTTCTTCTTCTTCTGCTCTCCCTCGCCTTCTTCCTCATCACTAGACTGCAAGATTTCAAATGCAGTGAGTACAAAATTTATAAGATAAGTAGTTGATCATACTGGTATTGAAATTTACACTTACAGAACTAGAGCTGCTATCCGATCGATGAAGCTTCTCCAACAGACCAGGCTTCTTCTCCTCTGGTTCAGACACCTGAACCTTCTCTTCAAACTCAGTGACGATCACCTCCCCTTGAGGCTTCTCTTCCTCTTTCTTCCCCATGAAATCAAACAGCCCACGATCCTTGGATTCCACAGCTGACCCCTCAACAACAACTGGGGTCTCAGACTCATGGGCCTTGTTGTGGTGCTCCTCAGCCATGTTCTTCAAGATCACAGTAAACTTAACAGATCAGAAGCTGGGTTTAATGAAAGAACTGAATAGTTCACAAGCTTAAAGAAGCGCTTTGCGTTTTGTACACTGATGGTTTTAGCTTTAGGAGGATGGTGGATTTTATAGGCTGGACACAACGCGGATCGGACGCGATTAAGAAATATGGCGAATCATAATCGAGTCGAGAGATTAAATTAAATTAAATAATTTCTGTTTTCTCCTCTCACCATGTTCTGTAACCGACGTATTCGTAGAATCAAAGGCGAGTTTCGCAAATGTAACTGACCAACGCGTATTAAATTATGGTGTACTCGCTTCTTAAATTTCCCATCTCTCAAAATAAACAGCTTTAATTGCAGATCAGCGCGTGTTCGCTAGTTTAAGACTCCAGCGACTAGGAAAATAAACAGTCAAAAGAGAAACAGGAAAAAAGAAAGGAAAAGTCGACAAAGACACGCTGTACTGAGGCACTGTTCATGCGACCAATAGAATCTATGACACGTGTAATGATAACGTGAAGTGTTGTCCTCCATTGGGACCCGGAACTAAGTGTGGTTTTTAAAGGATTAATGTGGAGGGCGGTGCAGGGTCCCACGGAGGTTACGGCAAGAACTCGTGGCAATGGAGTGGGTAACAAGTCTAGAGGAGTGTATAGAGATCCGCGACCGGCAGGTTTCCGGTACTTGTCAAGAGTGGTGTGGCTTAAGGGCTGAATTAATTTAATTGGATAATTACACCTAGACGTTGTCGCCTTCCTAAAGATACGTTACTTGGATGGACACTTATGGACATTTGGTCGGCTGAGAACTTCTCCAAAAAAAAAATAAAAAAAAAATTTAAATATAGATATTAAACAAAAATATTTAAAAATTAATAAATAAATTATCATCTACAAAAGAATAATAATTTATAAGTTAAACTCTGTTTATTTATATAAAATGTTTTCTAAGCAATATTTTTCACATTCTTTAGTATTTAGATAGAGAGTTATCAAAGTAAATTGTTTCCATAATCAAATGAAAAAATTACGTTATTTTTTTAAAACATAAATTTATTCATATTAGAATAATAAGTATAATAAATTTTTTCCTTTTAAAATAAAATATTGCTTTCTAAATTTTAAAAATTTTATTAATACCATTATATAAATTTATTAATATAATTAATAATGAAAAATGAGTTATTTTTAAAAATATTTTCCTATAAAATATTTTATATCATTAAAAAGAAAGAAGTTTATATGATAGAAAATCAGCATGGGTGAGAATTCAATTAATCAAACTAAAATTTTAATTAATAAAATTTTTTCAATTTTTAAAATATTAATTTAACAACTATCCATTATAACTGAATTAATAAAAATAAATAAAATTATATTTTACGTTTTTAATTTGTAAAAATATAGAATAATGAAATATTTATTTATAAAAATAATAAATATAAATTAGTTTGGTATTATATTATTATAAATTAAATATTAGTAATAAATTATAAAATAACAATTGTAAATAATATTTTATTAATAAAATTGTAATAAAATATAGTCTTTAATAAAATTTTGGGTTACTAAATAAAAATAATTGAATTATTAATTAAAAATTTACTAATCAGTAATCAAACCAAAATAAATATATATCTATCAGAATAATTAATTTAATTTTTGTCAGTTTAATCGTTCAGTTACATTCATATAATGGGTAAATTTAAAATTAAGTAAGAGTGTAATTTTAAATAAAATTGTTTTACCTTAATTTAATTTAGTAATTTTTTAAAAAAATATATATTTTTATTAATTTTTAATTTAAATTTAAAGCGATCTAAATTTAATTGAATTTGAATTCTAAACCGACCAGCGGAGCGGGGAACTAGTTTTAGTGGTTACCAAATCCTGTTCCCGATATAATATAAATTCAGAATTTCGTACTAATCCACTTGTTGTGGTCTAAATTCAATGGCCGCTTGGTCAAGTCACACGTGCGAAGGCATTATGAACCTCACACTCACTCTATCATCATCGTCATGCCACGTGACATGCCTATTATTTTTTCTTATCGCTTAAGTTTTTGCTTGCACCACTAATTAATTTAATAAATACTTAATCCCATTAATTTGTCCAATACTATACATAGCAAAACAAATTTGTCATTACTGGCAGTATATTTTTTTTTTAAAAAATATTCTAAATATTTTAGATATATTTAAAAAATTGCATATGTGAAATACCGTAGGACAAGTTTTCTCAAGGCTATTAGTGTTATAAAAAAATTTAATTAACGGTAAAATTAGTCACTTTTTAATAGAAGGAGCAATTTATTAAATAAAATTAAAATTTAAAATTTTAATTGTTAGATAAATTTTAACTAAAAATCAAATTGTAGATTTTTAAAAAAAAAAACTCAGAAACTTAACTATAAATTACCCTAACATAAATTATTTCATTATTGTTTATGATTTTCATATAAATATATATTGTTTTGTGAAATTGAATATTGGACAAACAACCCTTGCCGACTACTATGCTGGCCACCGCCGCTTTCAATTTCAAGTCAATACCCAATCGAAATCGCTATGCATTAAATAAATTGAATTTATCAATTTGATTTGACTTAAAATAAAATTAAAAATTTAAATACAAATGTTTTATAAATAAAAAGGTGATTAAATTGATTTTCAAATGAATTTTTACATTATGGTGTACATTTGAAATGCAAGCAAGAAAATATTTGATTTCTTTGAATATTTTTTATGTGTAATATGTGCATATTAAATTTATTAATATTCTCTATTAACGGTGAATAGTCTTATTTTGGTGATAAACTTTCAACTAATTTAAATACTCCGTTGATTCAATTAAAAAAAATATTTAAAAATAAATATTGAAACTGAATTAAAATTATAAAAAATTAAAATTAAATAGAATTTATTTAATTTAATTAATTTAATTTAATTCAATTCAAAAATAATAAGGCAACTATAAGAGAAACTACATCCTTCCACAATAAGCAGTATCCCAACAAAGTTTTTAATTCATAAAATTTTGTTCGTTTAAATAAATCATGTATTATTATATTAAAATTTATTTTAATTCTATTATTATAAAATAAATCATATTAAACGGATTCATCACAAGCAAATTCATGAAATTAGTGCTATTAAAGGAGTGAGTGTACGCTAAATATGGAGGCACACTTCACTATTGCCATATATAATAATGTTACACAATATAATCATATAATAAAAGTTTGATAATCTGAAATGCGGTTCCATTAAAAAAAAAAATTTAAATACCGTAGTATTCGATCGCTTTTCTTTAGATTGATCAAATCTTGATATGAAGTTACTACACAAATTAAATATTTTCATTACGTCTGTAATCACGAAATTACAGTTCGATTAACTGACTAATCCCTCGTTAAATAGTCGATCACATCATCACTAAATTTTTATAAAATATTATATTATAGTATAAAAACTAATAATCACAAAGTCATAAATATATAATTCTTACATGACTACTTTTGATTTTAAACAATTTCTTATATTAATCATATTCTTTAATATATTTATTTAAAAGTGAAAACAGATGCGGTAAACACTAATTATTTTATATTTTATATTTTACAGATTTAATCAATCACAATATATTTTTATTTTAATCACATAATCAACTTCGATTTAACATCACATAGAGCTTAGCATCTATAATCTTCCATATATGTGCTCAACTTTAAACAATTGATAAAAACTAATAATCGAAATCAAATTGAAATCTTCCATTAATTTTTTTCTCAATTTAAACAAAAAAAAATTGCTTCTTCATGGTAAAAATTACTTAAAATTTTAATTGTATATTAATAAAATATATTAAATAAATTTTCATATATGAAAAAAAATAAACATATTAATGAACTTTAACATATTTATATTTAAACCCATTAAAAATTTTGCCTTTTGATTTTAAAACTTTTGAAAGTTAAATGCTTAAATTGGACATTATAAGCCAAAGTTAACTAGATTATCACATTTTAATTTTAATTTATTTATTCTTAATATTTAAATTTCAACAATTAAAATCTAATTTTATTCATGCATGTCACGTCAACTAAATCATTTTATTTTTTGACTTTGAAAGCAGATGAAATTATTCCACAAACTCAAAGTCTTCATATCCCCCTCCCCCCTTCAAAGGACACTCTTTCACGTTAAGCTAATTTTGTTTTAATACTATTTAAAATTAATAGATGAATACCAGAGTAAAAAATTAATAAATTAATTACTAAACCTTTTAATACTATTTAAAGAATTAAAACATATATTTAATAGTTAAAATATAAATAAAAAATAAATTTACATTAAGATATAGGGGCTGAGAGTGAAAGAATTTTTTAAAATTTATTTTATTAACCTGATTGGTTCGGATGATTATAATTTAAGTTGATAGAAATTTTGTTTAATATTTTGGTGTTAATGAATTTTTTTTTTTTTTTATATACTTGTTTGAGATTGTGGTTGTTTGATTTGAATATAAAAGAAAAGTAAGAATTTGAATGTTTTTATCAGTTTTAATTTTCATTTTTTTTTCATTTTATAAGTTGGATTTAAAATAAAGTAAACTGTTTGGTCTCCCCTAATTGTGAGTCGTTAATAAAATTTTGGAATTGAAAATAGTCTCATCCACATAATCAATTAGAGGTCGGCACCAAAAGAAAAAGAAATAGGCACCTTTTATCCTTAGGCTTGTGCGATATAGCAAATAGATATATTCGATTTCGAATATGATGTGATTTGATTTTTATACTATCAATTATTTTTAATTTTAGTATAATTTACTATTTTAATTTAATTTAAAATTTTAAAAATTATGTAAGTATGTTGTTGGAAACTAATTTAATAAAAAAAATTAAAATAAAAATTGAAATTTACACCACAGTTAAATTTAATAGAAATCATTCTTGAACCGTCTTGAATAAAAACCGTCTTGAACTCAAATCCACTAGAGTATTTTAAAACTGATTTGATTCTTATTCATCTCATTTTTTAAATTTAAGCCCATAATTTTAGGTTAAAATAAATTTGAAATGGTTAAATTCACATCAGTTTAAAATATGGATAACATATCTCTTATAAGAATTTTAAGCACTCAATCCTATAATTTAATTTTTTATTAAGTTAAATCTAATCTAAATTTAATATGATATTAAAATTTTTCTTTAGCTTTTCATAAATATGTCAGATTTCAATATAGCTCTAAATCTGAGAGAGTGTGCTACTGTGATTTAGACATTACTCCCTCTTAAATTAGATTTTATAATGAATTAAATATAATTAACTTAAATTTAAAATGAGGTTAATAGAATTTGTATATAATAAATTATCAGTTTTAATAATTGCGATTAAAATACCTTAAAAAGTTGATTGATTGATTAAAACTAAAGTAGGATAAGTTAATTGACTTTGGAGCGTATGTTCATTATTGAAAGCTACCACCAAGCAAAAGGATAATTTATTATATAGCACTAAGTTTTTTTCGTTAGTTATAATTTATAAATTATATTTTATAAATTAGATTAATTAATATCTCTCACATTTAGGTCCTTTTTAGTCCAGTTTTTTTGCCAGCATGTTATAATAAATCAATAATGGTCCCTATAACTATAAGTATTTACATTTTACCATTTAATTCTATAACCGTTTATAGAAAATAGTTTAATTTCTAAAATATAAAGGTAAGTAATTATTAGTTATAAAAACTATAGACTAAATGGTAAAAATGACCATGGAAGAAAATGGATCAAATAGGTCTGATCCCACAACAACTGTGAGTGTCGGGCTGAACTCAACTCAGATGGGAACCACAAAAAGGCTTGAAGTGGAGACAGTAATAGGCCAATGCAACCCACGAGGGCTTCAAAGCCTAATTTACGAGCTTGCAGATTTAGAAGAATTATGAAACACACGGCTCCAGCACCAGTGGGTCCAATTTGCATATCTCCGTAAATCATGGGCTTTTGGAAATAAGCATCTTCATCAGCCCTTTTGCACTCTAGCCTATTTTGTTCCTTGGCAGTTTTCAGCCCAGGGCGGCCCTTTCTTCCCCCAAAAACCGCCGGCGACCTTTTAAAACAGTTACTTTTTTTTTTTATTATTATCATTATTATTTTAAAATTAAAATGTTTTTTTTCTATATATTTTATCGTAATTAACATTTAAAATTTTGGAATTTCAATTTTATTTATAATTTTCTTTTATTAATATCTTATTTTTTATTGACCATTTTAATTAATAAAATATATATAAGATTAAAGTTTGTTTTTTTATGGTAAATAAATTAATTGTAATGTAATATAAGAATAATAAATTTTTTTTCCCTATTTTAAATCAACAAGAAATGCCCGGAAAATAAACGAGAGGAAAGAAAATCAGAGTGCGAGAGGGGGCCACGCAACAAACCCAGCTACAGCAAATCGAACGTTCATCCTTCCTCTGTTCCTCTTTTCTTGCTTGTTCATCGTTCATATCGTCTCTGCCCCTGCAATTTCTTAATTGTTTATGTTCTCTTGAGCTCCCCGTACAGCAAGGAACAGGGATAGAGAGAGCGCGAAATCGGAAGTGTGTTAGAGATGATTACGCGATCGAATCTGGCAGAGCAGTTGAGAGAGTATCAGATTCGATCCAAGCATGACTGGGCCTCTGTTTCCTTCTTCTCTTCCACTTCTAATCTAACTTCTTCAAGGTACGTTTGTTTAGAATTTGCCCTTTCTCTAGTTTCCAATTCTGACGGTTTTCTTTTCGTGATTGATTTTTTTTTAATTCGTTGTTCTTGTTCTCATGGCTGCGCGATCTATATGTTTGAGTAATACGATTACGAGCATATTGTGGTTTGGATTTAGTAGATCAGCTAGGGTTTTGGATACCTCAGGCCAATTCCTTAATTTAGCCTTTTCGATTCGTTATTTCGTGTTTAGGATTTTTGGAATGGATTTTTAGGTTAAAAGGTTTGTAATTAAAGCTTTAGAGGATTGGTTGGTCAATCAAATCAGCTTTTCATTTGTTGATTTGCACTCGGTTGTTCTGTTTGGTTAAGAAAATCATTTCCCTTTTTTTTGGCTTTTATGTTCTCTTCTTTTGATTAATTACATATGTTTATTGTATGAGATTTCTTACTGCTATCAATGGTTGGACATGTTATTGAATTCCATTGCCGGAAGAAAAAAGTAGAATGCAATTGAATTCAATCAACTCGTGTATCTGGAAGTTTGATTTGCCAATTCACGTTAGATTTTCAGGCAAGCTTGAAAGCTTTAATATGTTTGTTATACGTTGAAGAGAGGTGTGAATAACAGAATAAGACCCAATAAACGTTTGCTTATTTGCACATGTCAACTTTATTTGCCTTGCTAAGGGAGTAAAGCTTATGAATCCTTGAATTGCACAATGGCATGTGATATTTGCTTCATGAAGGTTAAATGAGGATGTTAAGATATGCGTTAGAAGGGTCTCTTTCTTAGGCCACAAGGGAAATCCATTTACTACATTTCTTGAGTTTTATGGGAGGTACTACAGCCAATGACATTTTATTTTTGTGGTTATACATTAAATGGATATTTAAATATGTGGAAGGTGTTTAAGGTGGCCTTTAACATAGCAAACTGCAGATATGTTTTTAGAGACCACACTGTGTCGCTTGATCTCTTTAGGTTCCCATATTATGTTTGAAACAAATGGAATCCAGTTGAATCATTGCTATACTTGGATTGTAGTTTCTTTGGTTGCATGATAATGGGTTATGCAGGTCAGGATTCATACTTTGTGATAATTATCATTTATCATGTCTCTCTCTATTTGTATTCAGAGATTGTTTTCTTCATCCCCCCCCCTCCCGCCCTTTTTTTTTCCGGTAATGAGTACTCAGTGACTGCAGAAGGAACTAAATGAGAAAGTAATAAATAGATAATGGCCTATAAGGAACTGGATTGCCATCATGCTTTTGTAACATGGAAAAGTGAACAGTTATTGTGTTGATATTGTGCTAGTTACTCATTTGGAAATCTCACTTTTAGCAATTGATTGCTCGGGCGAGTATCAGTGCTTCAAAAATGATTTAAAATAACAATGCTGTGACATCTTTTGGGATGTTTGTTTACCCACAAGTTATTCTCTTTCTTTATTATGACGATTTTAGCTGATGCGCTTTGTCCCTTTTTATGCTTGCAGGGTTGATGTTGTAGTATTTGTAATATGGGAACTCCTTATTTTAGCATTCCTTGTCTTTTCAGCAGTTTCTCTATATTTTGGGAATATGCGACTTGCTTTTATCTTAGTATGCATTACATTGCTTTTGCTCCTTTGCATGAGAATTACAAAGCAAGTGAGATTGGCCAGGAAAAAGAAACGAAGGATGCTTCTACCTTTATCCATGTAATTCTATGTAGGCATTGATCCTTCTTCTGAATGTGCACAACAAGGTTATGTAAACTGTGAAATTCTTGACCATTGCTGTGGAGCCATTCTTTCTTGCGTCTTGGAATATGTAATCACACTTGCAACAAGTTTGTTCACTTTGATAAATGCTGATTGAAGTGGAGAGTTCTAAACATTCAAGAAGAAAGCTGAGATGTTCTTCAATGGAGGTTAGTGCACTAGAGTTTAATGGGTGCAGTTGCTAAAGATATAGTTTCTTGGTACATGCTTGTGCCATGGGTTTTGGCTTCAACGAGCCGTGTGCCAATTTGGGTACAATATAAAAGCAAGCTATGAGATGATTTATCCCCCAGTGTCATGTGTAACATCTTCAGTTTTTTGACATGCGTAACTTAAGAAAAGCTGGCTGTGATTTTCTGAAATGGTATAGCATTGGTGTATATGCAAGGTAAATTTGTTACACACAACACTCGAATTTATTCTGTGGGAAAAGTATGGCTGGCTTCCTGCCTACATCTATGCATGTGATTTGTTCGGAAGAACAAGACAACTGTTTGATAATTTTATGTACGAGGTGATAAATTTTATTTTATTTTTTGGGTTAAAGAAAAGTTAATAAAATAGACCAAAAAAATAATTGGAATTAAATCTTGGTAAGTGTAAATAGTTATGGCTGCAAGGTTCAAGTTAGTGTACAGGGGTGGACTTGAAAAGTTGATACAATAGGAGAAAGGAATGGGTCTCTGGACTTGGATTTGCGATGCTGTATTAGAAACTTTAAACGCTAGAATATTAATGTCAAAGGTGCTTAGTTGCATTAATCTAAGAAAGTGAGAGGATAGCTACAAGTAACCACTAGAATGCCTTGCTCTCTCACTGGTTGTAATTTATTAGTAGTAGATAAATAGTTAGTTCTAACAGAACAGCTACAGCTCAGATTCTGAGGCACCTAGGTAAATGTACGGCTACTGTTTACTGCGGTTTGAAGAAGTGAATCTCTATTCCCGCAGTCACAATTGTCCATATTGCTCCAGTGACCACCAGAACACTAAGTACAACTCCCAAGAGCCCTAACATCCAGTTCAGCCACCAGATTGCACCATACTTTTGGGGTTTCTTAATTATAATCCACATGAAACATGGATATGCTAAGGTAACAGGTAGTGCTATCCCTCCGATCAATCCTGCCAAGCTACGCAAGAATGGAAATGCCACTGCTATACAGAATGCCAAGCATCCGAATAAGACTCTAAACCCAGAGCGTAGCCACCTTGGGCATGGTTTATTCGTTTTGCTGGTGTATTTAATCTCCCAATTGTCAAATACTGGCATTGCATATATCTGAAACGAGCTCAGGCAATTAATGACTATAAGCATACTCGTTAATCCAAGTACCATCTTGGATGGGTCGTGTCCATGGTATTTATATAACGCATTTATCATCCCTCCATCTCCTCGAATCTGTAATTAATGAATCAACTAATTAATACTGGAGCTAAAGGAGAGAAAATTCAAAAAATATTAAGCATAGATATTACAAACTCAAATTTATTTTATAAATACGAATTTTAATATAAATATTTTATTACACTCCAGAGTTAAAAGAGATCTCAAAGTTAAACCCGCTAAAGTAAATTATATGAAAAAAAAAAAAAAAGTCAGGAGTATTTAGTATTTGTGCTTACCAAGTTTCCATAAGCCCAATAGCCACCAATTGCAAGGGGAAACAAACACATTGCTATAATTAAATATGCGAACTTTACTCCTCTCCACATAGGCAGACGGGATGGTTGCTTCACATTTGAAGGCATAGTCCCCTTCAATAATATAAAATTAGTCCATTAGATTAGGGATAAAGAACCTAATTTCAAATCTTATCAAGGATGTACAGTTGGAGATTGTGATCAAACCTGTATTTCAAGCACAAGATTGTGCCCTCTGAAAGCAAAGGCGATAATCCCGAGTGCATTGAGGATGCTACAGAGACTGGCCACATCGAACTTTGCCTGTGGAGGATCATAAGAGATGTTCATAGGCCTACCTTTAATAATGGACACTACCCATATCAAGGTACAGTAGCTAACAGCTGTGATTGCGCCAATTAGCGAAACTCCTGCTATGGAATTTAAGTTGGGAAGCTGAGCTAGAACAATGGCCGAGCAAGTAAATACCAAGTACCAATCTACTGTTGTCAATGGCTTCATGTTACAAGTTTCTTCACACAAAATTTGGTAAAGTATTTTCATCGTTCCACCTCCGATCATAATCAAGGTCACACATGTCCCTCCCGACAAGTACATGATCGGAAAGAGTGCCAGCAATTTCCCTAGCTTCTCACCAAAAGCTGCCATTGATAGTCTCAGGTATCTGCTATAGCGAATCCCAGATTCGGATTCGTGCAGCTGAATCAACAGCCATAAAGTGTATAGCTGCCACATGAAAATTAGTGATAGACATGCAAGTCCCCAAGCCCTGCAGCACAAGCGAAAGCAAGAGAGAATCAAAATCATATACATATATACACACATTTAGTTGGAGTTTTAGAGAGATCGATCACAAATTCTTTACCAGCCAAGGGCAGTGAAGGCGAGGGGAAGAAGAAGAGCTTGCACTCCGATTCCAGAGCTCAAAGTGTGAAATGCTGAGAAGTAAGCGTTACCGCTTCTAGACTCAGTTATTGGAAGCCATGCTTCTTGTGGGTCAAGCTTGGTGAAGTGGCCAACTTCTTCCAGGTAACATTGTACGCTCGCAATTGCCTTCTTCATGGGGATGGCCAGTGGGCTTCTGGGAGTTTTTGGAGCTATGACAAAAACCGGCGACGTTGTCATTGAAGGGCAATGGAGTTGAGATGGAGGAGGAGCGATTGCTGGAATCTCTGCCTTGGGCCTCCATAATTCAACGCTCAAACTCATTGAATCCTCTCCCATATCACAGAAGCCTCTCTCTCAAGATTCTTGCTGAAAAAATATATATATATATGAGTATGCTTATTTCTTAAGAAAAGATATGCTTAATTATGTTGAATTTGTGTCAAAGGTGATGGATTCTTGAAACGTGTGGGAGCAATGAGAGAGTATATATATGGGTTAAAGGAGATTGGGAAGGGTTGCATGGCCCAATAGTAGCTGAGGAAGATATTAATATTAAAATGAAATCATTGACTGTCCACAGTGTTTGTGGCTGCCAATTATGCATCATAAAGCTAGTCCAGCCAATTAATGCAGCACCCACGTTGGAAATTTGCTTTTTCTCCTAATATAAAGTTTCACCTCATATTAAATAATTATTTATCAAAGTTTCACCTCAATTTGTAATTAATAAATATATAAATTTTATTTTTAGAAAGTAATTTTCTACTTTTTTTTATAACTTTATCCATTTAAATTTAATAATGTGAATATGCGATTAATTCAAGAGAAGATGATTGGGGAATGAGATGACGGTAGCAAGTTCGGGGAGGCTTACGTCAGCTTCACAACGTCAGACCAAGCTTCTCTTAATTTGTTTCCTTTCATGTGCTTTATTGCATCTCTCCCATTCAAATGGCTTTTGCTTAATAATGCTTTCCATTTTGCCATGGCTGTTTTATTTACTTTCGATTAATTTTAAATTTTTTTATAATTTTAATATTATTAAATTTAAATTTATTGATAAAGTAATTTGCTTATTTTTCGTGTAGAAAAGCTTTCCATGACAAGGTGATTTTGCATCTGACTTATTGATAAAACAATTCTTGCTTTAATTCATCTATAAAATTCATTTTTTTAAGAGAATTTTCTAAATCAGATGTGAAGTGGTATTACCTTAATACTACTAATCAATTTAGGATAACACACCTTTTTATATACAAAATTTAAAATATTTAATGAAAAATTTACGGTATTAAATTTTTAAAAATGATTTAACATTGTAAACTGTGAATATGATCACCCCAAAGATGTAAGCGATGCTGCGGATCTAAGGCTTTGAAGGTTCTGCAACTTTTGAAACCTCTGCAGTTTCTGTAATTTTTCTGCAGAATTTTGAAAAATAGAGGAAAGGAATTTTGGAACAGAGGAAAGGAAATTTATTCAGATTCCTTTAAAATTTGACTCACACCACACAATTTCATTGAGGTATTGCCTTATTTATACTTAAACTAAAAAATTGAAAACAATCTTTAATCCGAGCATCACGCCACATTACGTAAATCTCGGATTGAACGAAGATCAAGCGCTGACCAATTTAGAAAAATAAACATGCAGAAACAGATTCAAAAACAACGTGCAAAGTGGGTGCAAAGTGGATACGTGTAACAGCTGGCTTAACAACTGGCATAGCAAGCTTAATTTCTTCATTTCTCCCCGTAAACTTGTTCTTCACATCTTTGATCCCAATCATCATGCTCAAGTCATCGATCTTGTCTCGGGACAGTGGCTTTGTCAGAATATCAGCGAGTTGTGATTTAGTTTTTACATACTCGATTTCGACTTCTCCTCTTTGGACACACTCCCGAATGAAATGAAACTTAATATCTATGTGCTTACTTCTGTTATGATGGATGAGATTCTTTGTGAGAGCGATTGCAGATTTGTTGTCAACTCTTAACACAAACTTGTTTGTCTTCCAACCGATCAACTCATGTAACAGCCTACTAATCCATATGCCTTGACAAGCTCCTGCTGTTGCAGCAATATACTCGGCTTCACATGAGGATAAGGCTACGACTTTCTGCTTTTGAGAAATCCAGGTGACAGGGCTTTGGCCGAGGAAGTAGATTACCCCTGTCGTGCTTTTTCGATCATCCACGTCTCTGGCTAAGTCACTGTCGCTATAACCTACTAGCTTGAACTCCTCCTCTTCCACCTTGTTGTATATGCACCCATGATGTAAGGTGCCTTTCACATAACGCAATATCTGTTTCACAGCTGCTAGATGTTTGTTGTTGGGGCTTCCATGAAACGACTTACAATTCCAACTGAATATGCAAGATCGGGTTGAGTGTTCACCAAATACCTCAGACTTCCGATTGCACTCCTGTATAGTGTTGCATCTACCGGAGGACTTTCATCTGAGCTGCTCAGCTTCACCCGTGTATCCATTGGAACTCGACATGGCTTGCACTCAGCTAGGCCGAGCTTCTCGAGCATCTTCTCAGCATACCCTGACTGGTTAAGGGTGATGCTATACGGCCTTTGCTTAACTTCTATACCCAGGTAGTAGCTTAGCATCCCAAGATCACTCATCTTGAAGATCTTTCTCATCTTGGCTTTGAAATTCTCCACACCTCTCGGTTTTGAGCCCATGATTATCATATCATCTACGTATACTCCCACAATCTGTACTTCATCTCTATTGTGTTTTTTGTAGACTGCATGTTCGATCATACATCTTTGAAACCCCAGCTCTCGGAAACATTTGTCTAGCTTTATATTCCATGCCCGAGGCGCCTGTTTAAGACCATACAGGGCCTTTCGTAGCTTCATAACCTTTCCTTCCTCTCCTTGTTCAATGAATCCGTCTGGTTGTGACACGTAAACTTCTTCTTCTATCTCACCATTCAAGAATACTGATTTGACATCCATATGATGTACCATCCATCCTTCTTGTGCGGCTACAGCAAGTAACACTCTTACTGTCTCTAGTCTGGCTACAGGAGCAAAGACTTCTTCAAAGTCTATGCCTTGTTTCTGCACATACCCTTTCGCAATAAGTCTCGCTTTATATTTAATGATCTCCCATTCCGGATTCTTCTTTACTTTGAAGATCCATTTCAGACCAATAGCTCTCTGGTCCTTTAGGAGTTCTGCTAGTTTCTGACTCGCGGTTGTCGAAGCCGGTCAAAAATAACCTTTCTGGTTATCAACAATTTTATATTTGTAGATAGTGGTGAAAGGATCGAATCCACAGAGAATTGAGAACTCACCTATTTCTCTTTTTATGTCCAAGAAAATAAACTGAAACGATAATAAATTAAAAATGAGATAAAAGACTGAAAGTGGGATCAAATGAGATAAACTGAAAGTTGGGATCAAAACTGTCAACAAAATAACATGGGGGGTTTGAGATTGATTGTAGTAAACTAATAATGAGAACAATAATGGAAAGCAAATAATTAAATAAAAAGTAATCAATAATGAGAAAGCTCTAGTTGAAGTATTGGATCCACTTTAGTTGTTGGGATTGATCACAGACACTTTGTTCTTTTGGGTTGATTCAATAGATTAGTTATGGAGATGGAGGAAGCCTCTCACCACCATTATCTCTCCTTATTATTAAATTAATTAGGGAACGTCCTCTAATTAATTACTAATCAATAAGTTGCCAAGGAACGTCCTTGGGCCTCAGGCAACAAACAACTATCAATTGCATTAAGAAATAGAGAGATCCAATCCTAGCTACCCAAACGTATGGAGATAACGCTAGATCATGCAACTTCCTTGGTTTTTATGCCAAGTGTTCTTATGTAAGAATAATCTAAACAATTACGGACTTAAATCATTCAAACTAACAAATAATTATTTTGCAATAAAAAATCAACGTAGATCTCAATAACAAAGTAATATGAAAATTAAGTATGAAATTGCATGACTATTGAACTCCCAAAAATTAAACAATATTTGATCAAGTCTCACAACCCATTAATCAACTAAAGTTTCAACCAATATTCAACTAGATCAAAGAAATCAGCCACTCATTGGCTGAATTAAAAACAAAAAAATAAAAGGGAAAAAGAAAAGAAGAAGAACCGAAGAGACCGACTTCTGCCTTGCGGAAATTGCCGAATTGAAAGCTTAATTTCTCTTACCGTTGGCCACTTAAGGCTCTTTAAATAGGTCCAGAGGAGTGCGCCCTAATTGCCAATTGCTGTCCACGTGTGTTGATGTCCCATGTGCAGGAGAATGGGCGTGAGTGGGCTGCGTGAGTGGCGGGTCCATGTGCATGCTTGGTCCATGTGTGGGAATGGGCTGCGTGAGTGTTGAGCACGTGAAGTGCTTGGTCCACGGTGAAGTGGTCCCAAGTTGCGCTGAACGGTGAGGTGCTGGCGAGTCCAAGTGCGGGTCCATGTGCTTGGCCCAAGATGAAGTCCCATGTGCGTGAACTTGGCCCATATGAAGTCCCATGTGCGTGAACTTGGTCCATGTGCGGGAATGGGCTGTCCAAGTGCGCTTTGAAGATTTAAATTTCAAAATATTTTCCTCATTTAGCTTGACTTGAATCCAACTTGGCAGGCTTGTTCTCTTTTGCTCCAAATAAGGCAGTTTTAGGGGAATTTTCTCCAAATTGTCCTTTTACACCATTTTCTGCAAAATAATATTAAAAGCAATAAATTAAGCAGAAATCATGTAAATATTCATCAATAATATTAATATAAAATGGACTAATTTATGCTCTATCAAATACCCCCACACCTAGCCTTTTGCTTGTCCTCAAGCAAATAAACATAGTCAAATAAGCTTTCTTACTCTAGATCCTTATTTCCACTTAAGCTCTTACTCAAGACACCTATTTTGAATCATTGCAGTGAATAATATATGCATGAAGATTAATCACCTTCTTTCCTTGTTTCCTTTTACTTACCATAGCTAGGATTTATTTTACTCAAGAGAGAGATCATACATGCACATATTATTTGTTCAAATAAGACTTTTTCTAGCTTTCAGAGTGACTTGTCCTTACCTTGTAGTACTTTATTCAGCTTTTTACACTTTTAATTTTGCTTGAACAAGTCACCAACCTTTTGACGTGAAGGTACATATTTGTGATACTCACCCCCAGTTACTCAGTTGGTCACCTGTCCAAGTAGCTACTAGCTCTGTTCATAGTCTTTTGACCATTGGAATAATTTTCAATTTGTGCTTTTGAAGTCTAAGCCTTTGTGAATTTCTTTCTCTCAATGATTTGGGCAAATCAACACCAATTGCTAAATCAAGTCATGTTAAGTTCATTCACACAATTTCAATTCATTCTCTCTAATGAGTGTCATCAATATATTTTTCACCATGGCAAACTCAAAGATTCAATTCAAAAGGTAATTCTCAAATATGAATATAACTCACTGCAATTGATTCAATATAAGTTTAAAGAGTCATCACATCGATGGGGTCATGGAAAGAAAACTCATCCAACATAGTCTATATGATGAGTAAAGCATCTCAAAAAATGGAAACAAAAATAAATAATAAAAAAAACTGTGGCTATTTTTGTGTGTTATTGAAAGAAAAAAAATGAAAAATTTCAACTAATGCAAGCAAACTAAAAATCAAAGCAAAAATAAACTCAAAAAGTAAAAATTCAGAAATGTGCACCCCCACACCTAAATCATGCATTGTCCTCAATGTATAGAAAATATTAAAATGCAAAAGAAACTAAGTACTCCCCTGGGTGTGGTATGCATGGTGCGATCCACTTGATCAAGGCTCAAATAATTGGGGAAGGGAAGAGAGTCCCAACTGTATTGAGCAAAAAGTGTAGCACTCCTTTTGATTTGGTCATAGCCCATCCTATTTTTTCCATGTACTCATGAAGTAACATGATTAGCTTTTCCTCTTTCAGATGAGGTGTGCCTCTAGCCCTTATGTTTGCATTTTTGAGATGATTGGGCAACATTTTGAACTCCAATTGATGTTTCTCTATGGCTAGCTGCAATTTAGTACTGAATTCAGGCAAAACAAACTCTACCTTATCCGGAGGTTTGGTAAGGCATTGATCTGCATGGTCCTTTGGTTTAGGTGCTTGGAATACCATTTATTCCTTGTGAGCATAGGATGGATCTATGGCTGAAATGGTTTCAGTATGCTCCTTCTGCGCAAGGCTTGACTGAAAGGGAGGATTGGGAGAGCTCACATGCGTTGGAAGCTGAAAGGACGCACATGGAGGTGCTTCAGTTTGCGCAATGCCCTTCTGAAATGGGAGAATGGTTGTAACGACCCGGAAATCCGACCCGTTACCGGCGCTAGGATCCAGATCGGCTTAAGGCCGCCGGGACCCGTAGCAAGCCAAACATACCTCCTGTAACCTGTAATATCCCATACATGATCAACAACATACATAAAACTGTAAACTTTTTCTTTCTTTTTCCAAGCTTAACCTGAACATGTGCACATCTAATAACATAACCACCACTGGAGTCCTCATCAAATGCTCCAATGGGGTATTTCATCATTCGATAAGCTTGGACTATCAAATACATCATAAGAACATTTCTATAGATCATGCGTCAAGGGGATAACCATAACATAGGGTCAAGCACATACTAATCCTCAATCATCCTCATCATTACATAACTATACATTACTCTTTCATTACATTAACATAGTCATAAATACTCATTACATCATATTCATGTCCACTACTATCTATTACATCATACATGACTTTACTTCACTCTAGCCGACTTCCCGATCTATCCTGTACCTGCAACTCTGGGGATAAAGGGAGTGGGGTGAGCTACTAGAGCCCAGTGAGCAGAATAATAAAACATCAATTTAAATCATGCTTTCATGTATGCGCCATAACACAAACATTTCACATCAAGGATGAACTTGTCACCATTTAGCCCCTATCTTTCTTACTTATACATGCCGGGGGCGTAGAGCCGTAGCAGGCACACCCGGACTACCATAGTCAATCATAGTGCCAGGGGCGTAGAGCCGTAGCAGGCACACCTGGACTCACATAGGTTATCATGACATAAAAGGGCTAATGGATCATTCAACATTCATCCACATCAACAACAAAGTATGCAATGCAACATATTCGTGAATTCTAATGCAATCAACCTAATATATCTCATGGCATTCATGATGCGTGAATCATGCTAAATCATTTCATTAATTTGCTTTAAAACTTAGAGTTTATTCCACTCACCTCTGGCTAGCTCTGAAGAGACTCTGAAGCAGCTGGCTCACTGCTGGGGGTCTCGGTTCCTCAGGTCCGAACCTACACAGGTGGACTCAAATGAGGGACCAAACATACATGAACATGACTCTAAAATACTCCCCAAAAACCCCCTAAAACCTCCTGAAAACATCACATGAAAACATGCAAGAAATGGCTGAACAGGGTACTTTCGGCGGCGGGTTCGGCGGCCGAAAGTCCCACTGCAGCCGAAAGTCATGCAGGTTCGGCGGCACTTTCGGCGGCCGAACCTCCCAGACAGAGACGAACCTTGAGTTTCGGGGGCAGGCTTCGGCAGCCGAAACTGCCTCCACAAGGGGGTTTGGCGGCCGAAAGTCACTTCGGCGGCCGAACCTGAGTTTCTGCCGAAGGGCAGAAACTTGGTTCCCTTGTGTCCACAGCCTCCAAAACGCCTCAAAACATGCATAAACTTGTTTCTACACATGCATACACATCATACATCACACCTAGGGGTCTCAAACTATACTATACCCCAACTACAACACTTCAAACACACAAACATCAACATACATTGTTCATCAAAGCATCAAAACCCATAAACTCATCAATAAGCTTAAACATGCATTCTACCCCATCAACTTGCATAAAACTTTCATAAAGCATAAGAGAAGCATAGATCGAAGCTTACCTCTTGAAGATCGAGAGGAAAGGCGATCCTAGCTTGGAGATGGAGAGATTGAGCTCTTTGAACCTCCAAGCACCCAAAACTTGCTCTTAGCTCACAAATCTTCAAAATGGAAGTTAAAACTCGTGAAAACCATGCAAGATCTAGGGAAAACATTCAAGATTGAGGGAGGAGCGGCGGAGACTCACCTTGGCCGACAATGGGAGAGAAAAAGCTCACCCGTGCGGACCAAAGGGACCCTTTTATATGTGGCTGGCCAGGCCACGTTCGGGGGCCGAATGTGCCTCCGTATCCATGCAATGTTCGGCGGCCGAACATAAGGTTCGGCGGCCGAACCTGCACTTCCCTCACTCATGCTTTCGGGGGCCTAACGTGCCTCCTAATCACATGCATGTTCGGCGGCCGAAAGTCAAGTTCGGCGGCCGAACCTGGGTTTTCCTTCAAGCTACATTCATGCAAAAACTCATTTAATTTCTCACTTAAAAACATGAAATACATGAAAACATTTCATAAAATCATAGTTTTACCCTTCTAGAGGTTTCCGACATCTGAGGTCCCACCGGGCGGTAGGGATTCCGATACCGGAGTCTAGCCGGGTATTACATTCTCCCCCCCTTAAGAACATTCGTCCCCGAATGTTCCTCAACTAACATACAAAGCATGGCATCAATCATAACATACAACATAGCATACAATATATCATACACGCAACACATAGAACAACTAACACTCACCTCAAAACAGATGGGGGTATTGCTGGAGCATGGACTCCCGTGTCTCCCAGGTGCATTCTTCAATATTGTGGTGGTTCCAAAGGACTTTCACCATCGGGATTTCCTTGTTCCTCAGCTTTCTGATCTGAGTGTCAAGAATCCGCACTGGCTGCTCTACATAGGTGAGATCCTCTTGGATCTCTACATCAGGCTCACTAAGAACCTTTCTCGGATCTGACACATACTTCCGTAACAGGGAAACATGGAAAACCGGATGGATTCTCTCCATCGAAGCAGGCAAGTCTAGCTTGTACGACACATTACCGACCCTCTGAAGCACCTCGAAGGGACCGATGTACCGTGGAGCTAACTTACCCTTCTTCCCGAACCGAACCACTCCTTTCATAGGAGACACCTTGAGCAAAACCAAATCCCCCTCCTGAAACTCTAGCTGTCTTCTACGGATATCTGCATAACTCTTCTGCCGACTAGCAGCAGTCTTGATCCTCTCTCTGATTATGGGTACCACCCTGCTGGTAAGCTCTACTAACTCCGGACCCGCAAGAGTCCTCTCTCCTACCTCCTCCCAGCAGATTGGTGATCTGCACTTCCTCCCGTACAAAGCTTCATATGGAGCCATCCCTATGCTAGCATGATAGCTGTTATTGTAGGCAAACTCCACCAAAGGTAGATGCTGCCTCCAAGAACCGCCAAAATCTAGCACACACATTCTGAGCATATCCTATATTGTCTGGATGGTCCTCTCTGACTGTCCGTCCGTCTGTGGGTGGAATGCAGTACTGAAGTCTAATCTGGTACCCATAGCGTTCTGCAGACTCCGCCAAAACCTGGAGGTGAACTGGGGCCCTCTATCTGACACTATAGATACCGGGACCCCATGCAGTCTGACAATCTCATCTACATACACTTGCGCCAACTTATCCACAGAGTAGCCACTCCTGACAGGGATGAAGTGAGCAGATTTGGTGAGTCTGTCCACAATCACCCATATGGAGTCTAATCTGTTGGACGTCGCCGGTAACCCCACTACAAAGTCCATAGCTATGTTCTCCCATTTCCATTCTGGAATCGGTAGTGGATTCAACATTCCAGCCGGCTTCTGATGCTCTAGTTTCACCCTCTGACACACATCGCAGGCTGACACGAATAGTGCCACGTCCTTCTTCATAGCTGGCCACCAATACACTCTCTTCAGATCCTGATACATCTTGGTGGCTCCAGGGTGAACACTATACCTGGTATTATGGGCTTCTCCCATAATATCTCCCTTCAGACCAATGTCATCTGGCACACATAATCTGTTCCCGTAGCAGAGGATCCCCTTATCATCAAATCTGAACTCATTACTCTGGCCTGACTGAACCGTTCTGGCTATCCTGACCAACTCTGGGTCCTCATGCTGTTTCTGAGCTACCTGCTCCAGAAACACGGGTGTCACTCTCATCTGAGCCACTAAGGCACCTGTGCCAGACAACTCCAACTGTAATCCCTCACTCATAAGTCTGTGGAACTCCTTCACCACCGGCCTCCTCTCTGCTGAAATGTGGGATAGACTGCCGAGTGATTTCCGGCTTAAGGCGTCTGCCACAACATTCGCCTTACCCGGATGGTACTGAATCTTGCAATCATAGTCACTCAACAGCTCTACCCATCTCCTCTGCCTCATGTTCAGTTCTCTCTGACTCAGGATGTACTGCAGGCTCTTATGATCTGTGAAGATCTCACATTTTACCCCATAGAGGTAGTGCCTCCACATCTTGAGTGCAAAGATTACTGCTGCCATCTCTAGGTCATGTGTGGGGTAATTCAGCTCATGCTTCTTCAGTTGCCTAGAAGCATAAGCGATCACCCTCTCATTTTGCATTAGCACACAACCCAATCCCACACGGGACGCATCACAATATACTGAGAAGTCATCATCACTTTTTGGCAGAGCTAACACCGGTGCTGAAGTCAACCTCCTCTTAAGCTCCTCAAAGCTTTCCTCACACTGATCGGTCCATATGAACTTCTGATTCTTCTTTGTCAATTTGGTCATAGGAGCAGCAATCTTTGAGAAGTCCTGAACGAACCTCCTGTAGTAACCTGCTAAACCCAGAAAACTCTTGATCTCGGTCACTGTGGTGGGTCTAGGCCAGTTAGCTACAGCCTCTACCTTCTTGGGGTCTACTTCAATACCCTGTTCTGACACAATGTGCCCCAAGAATGATATGCTCCTAAGCCAAAACTCACACTTGGAGAACTTGGCATACAAGCCATGCTCTCTCAAGGTCTGCAAAACTGTCCTCAGGTGATGGGCATGCTCCTCTGCATTTCTGGAATACACTAAGATATCATCTATGAAGACAATAACGAAGTGATCCAGATACTGATTGAATACCCTGTTCATGAGGTCCATGAATGCTGCAGGGGCGTTGGTCAACCCAAACGGCATCACAAGGAACTCATAGTGCCCATACCTGGTCCTGAAAGCTGTCTTTGGTACATCTTCATTCCTTATCCTCAACTGATGGTACCCTGATCTCAGATCTATTTTGGAGAAACAACCTGCTCCTGATAGCTGGTCGAATAGATCGTCGATCCTCGGCAAAGGGTACTTGTTCTTGGTAGTGACCTTGTTCAACTGTCTGTAGTCGATACAAAGTCTGAGGGATCCATCCTTCTTCCTCACAAACAAAACCGGAGCACCCCAAGGTGAAGTACTCGGTCGGATGAAACCCTTATCTACCAGCTCTTGCAACTGTTCCTTCAGTTCTTTCAATTCAGCGGGTGCCATCCTGTAGGGAGGGATAGAGATCGGTCTGGTACCAGGCATTAACTCAATCTCGAACTCTATCTCCCTAGCAGGTGGTAACCCTGGCAGCTCGTCTGGGAAAACATCTAAAAACTCACTCACCACAGGCACTGAGGCGGGCACTCTGACATGACTATCTAACTCCCTCACATGAGCTAGAAACCCCTGACATCCCCTCCTAAGCAACCTACGAGCCTGAAGAGCTGAGATCAGACCTCTAGGTGTACCCCTCTTGTCTCCTCTGAAGATGACCTCTGACCCATCCTGATCTCTGAATCTGACTACCTTGTCTCTACAGTCCAAGGTAGCACCATGGGTCGATAACCAATCCATCCCTAGAATGATGTCAAAATCTGTCAAATCTAGAACCACAAGGTCGGCGGAAAGGCATCTTCCCTCAATGAAAACTGGACTACATTGGCAGACTGCCTCTGCCACTGACGGGTCACACTTGGGTCCACTGACCCATAGGGGACACTCTAACCCAGAGACCATCAATCCTACCCTCTCCACGACTCTCGGAGCAACAAAAGAATGAGATGCACCCGGGTCCATTAAGGCATACACATCAGAACAACCAATGATGAGATTACCTGCCACCACGGTGTTGGATGTATTGGCCTCCTGCTGAGTCATAGTGAAGATCCGTGCCGGAGCTGATGGACCTTCACCTCTGTATCCTGCTGATGAAGAGGCTGACCCTCTCCCTCTGCCTCTGCCACTGGCCTGTGTTGCGGCTGGAGCTACTGGCTGCACCACACTGCCGGAGGCTGTCTGCTGAGACGGCGCTGCAAAGGCTGCTCTAGGACAGTCTCGAGCCAAATGACCCGCCTGTCCGCATCTGAAACATGTGTTTGTCCCTGCCAGACATACTCCTTTGTGTGGTCTCCCACATCTCATACATGCTGTAACCTCTGCGCCAGAGCTTGAGCCACTGCCTAAACCCAGACCTGACTTGATCTTGTTCCAGAACTTATTCTTCTTAGATTTTCTGTGGCCTCTGTCCCACTTCTTACTGCTTGCAACTGCTGCACTCAGAGAAGAAGAGTCTAACCTTTCCCCACCTGGGGTCTTGGAACCAGAAGACTGTGCCACTGACTGTTTTACCTTCCCTTGAACGATGGCACAAGCCTCCATTCTCCTAGCCATATCCACTATGGCATGGAAACTCTCCCTCTTTGCTGACTGTATCAAAGAGGAATACCTGGAGTGCAGCCTCATAATATATCTACTTGACTTCTTTTGATCCGTGTCCAAATTCTGCCCAGCATATGGCAACAACTCCAGGAACCTGTCTGTGTACTCCTCCACACTCATCTGATCAGTCTGCCTCAACTGCTCGAATTCTATTATCTTCTGCTCTCTGGAGCTCTCAGGGAAAGCCCATCCTGCAAACTCATTTGCGAACTCCTCCCAGGACATACTGTCCGCTCTCGGGTTCACATAGTTCTTAAACCAACCACGTGCCTTCTTGCACTCCAGTGTGAACCCAGCCATCTGAATGGCTCTACTGTCATCAGCCCCTATCTCATCTGTAATAGTCTTGACCCTGTTCAGATACTCAAATGGGTCATCACCTGCTCTGTACTGAGGAGCACCCAACTTCATGTAATCGGTCATCTTGACCTTGCTCCCTCCAGATGAGGTAGGTTTGGGTACTTGTGTTTCCGGGACAGTAGGTACTGGTGGTGGTGGAGGTGCAACATCCCCTGGGGTAGGGTTTGCTGTACCGGTATAAGGAGGTGGAGGTGGATACATGGGATACTGGGAGTATGGTGGGTAGTAAGGTGGGTATGGCATATGTGGAGGATAAGGGCTAAAACTGGGGTTATCCGATGTACCTCCCATCGAATACCCTGGATGGTGTGAATAGGGTGGGTAGTGATGTGGCTGGACATAACTCGAGGCCTGAGTGCCTCCTTCTGATTCTCCCATGCCCTCTTCCGGCATACTCACACCAAGATTGCCATCCCTTCTCTGATCTACCTCCATATCCTCAGACATTCCTCCTTGCACTGTTCCCCTTACTGATCTGCTTCTATCCAGATCCAAAGACCTTCTAGGGTCTCTAGCTATTCTGTCTCTATTGGACCTACTGGACATTGCCCTAGGCAAAGCTGAAGGACGGGCATCAGCGCCCTCGTCCTGAGGTGGTACTCCAGTCAATCGTGCAGATCGACGAGTTCCTCTCATTCTATTTTCTGAAAAACAGCACATAACATAAACAATCATTAGCATCATATGGTTCATGTGGAAACACATGAACCCTCATCACATACATAGCATCACATCATAGCATTTATGCACATGCATATCATCATGGCATATCATATCATCATATAGACAGGACTCTACATCCTATCCTAGTGGACATGATTTTCCTAGTGTGCTTGACCTTCTAGAACATCTATGAGCCCGACACTCTAGGTCCGACCATATGAACCTAGGGCTCTGATACCACTCTGTAACGACCCGGAAATCCGACCCGTTACCGGCGCTAGGATCCAGATCGGCTTAAGGCCGCCGGGACCCGTAGCAAGCCAAACATACCTCCTGTAACCTGTAATATCCCATACATGATCAACAACATACATAAAACTGTAAACTTTTTCTTTCTTTTTCCAAGCTTAACCTGAACATGTGCACATCTAATAACATAACCACCACTGGAGTCCTCATCAAATGCTCCAATGGGGTATTTCATCATTCGATAAGCTTGGACTATCAAATACATCATAAGAACATTTCTATAGATCATGCGTCAAGGGGATAACCATAACATAGGGTCAAGCACATACTAATCCTCAATCATCCTCATCATTACATAACTATACATTACTCTTTCATTACATTAACATAGTCATAAATACTCATTACATCATATTCATGTCCACTACTATCTATTACATCATACATGACTTTACTTCACTCTAGCCGACTTCCCGATCTATCCTGTACCTGCAACTCTGGGGATAAAGGGAGTGGGGTGAGCTACTAGAGCCCAGTGAGCAGAATAATAAAACATCAATTTAAATCATGCTTTCATGTATGCGCCATAACACAAACATTTCACATCAAGGATGAACTTGTCACCATTTAGCCCCTATCTTTCTTACTTATACATGCCGGGGGCGTAGAGCCGTAGCAGGCACACCCGGACTACCATAGTCAATCATAGTGCCAGGGGCGTAGAGCCGTAGCAGGCACACCTGGACTCACATAGGTTATCATGACATAAAAGGGCTAATGGATCATTCAACATTCATCCACATCAACAACAAAGTATGCAATGCAACATATTCGTGAATTCTAATGCAATCAACCTAATATATCTCATGGCATTCATGATGCGTGAATCATGCTAAATCATTTCATTAATTTGCTTTAAAACTTAGAGTTTATTCCACTCACCTCTGGCTAGCTCTGAAGAGACTCTGAAGCAGCTGGCTCACTGCTGGGGGTCTCGGTTCCTCAGGTCCGAACCTACACAGGTGGACTCAAATGAGGGACCAAACATACATGAACATGACTCTAAAATACTCCCCAAAAACCCCCTAAAACCTCCTGAAAACATCACATGAAAACATGCAAGAAATGGCTGAACAGGGTACTTTCGGCGGCGGGTTCGGCGGCCGAAAGTCCCACTGCAGCCGAAAGTCATGCAGGTTCGGCGGCACTTTCGGCGGCCGAACCTCCCAGACAGAGACGAACCTTGAGTTTCGGGGGCAGGCTTCGGCAGCCGAAACTGCCTCCACAAGGGGGTTCGGCGGCCGAAAGTCACTTCGGCGGCCGAACCTGAGTTTCTGCCGAAGGGCAGAAACTTGGTTCCCTTGTGTCCACAGCCTCCAAAACGCCTCAAAACATGCATAAACTTGTTTCTACACATGCATACACATCATACATCACACCTAGGGGTCTCAAACTATACTATACCCCAACTACAACACTTCAAACACACAAACATCAACATACATTGTTCATCAAAGCATCAAAACCCATAAACTCATCAATAAGCTTAAACATGCATTCTACCCCATCAACTTGCATAAAACTTTCATAAAGCATAAGAGAAGCATAGATCGAAGCTTACCTCTTGAAGATCGAGAGGAAAGGCGATCCTAGCTTGGAGATGGAGAGATTGAGCTCTTTGAACCTCCAAGCACCCAAAACTTGCTCTTAGCTCACAAATCTTCAAAATGGAAGTTAAAACTCGTGAAAACCATGCAAGATCTAGGGAAAACATTCAAGATTGAGGGAGGAGCGGCGGAGACTCACCTTGGCCGACAATGGGAGAGAAAAAGCTCACCCGTGCGGACCAAAGGGACCCTTTTATATGTGGCTGGCCAGGCCACGTTCGGGGGCCGAATGTGCCTCCGTATCCATGCAATGTTCGGCGGCCGAACATAAGGTTCGGCGGCCGAACCTGCACTTCCCTCACTCATGCTTTCGGGGGCCTAACGTGCCTCCTAATCACATGCATGTTCGGCGGCCGAAAGTCAAGTTCGGCGGCCGAACCTGGGTTTTCCTTCAAGCTACATTCATGCAAAAACTCATTTAATTTCTCACTTAAAAACATGAAATACATGAAAACATTTCATAAAATCATAGTTTTACCCTTCTAGAGGTTTCCGACATCTGAGGTCCCACCGGGCGGTAGGGATTCCGATACCGGAGTCTAGCCGGGTATTACAATGGTGGGATTGTCCTGTGATGGGAGCTGAAGAGGTTCGGTTTGGATGTCCTCTGTCTGTGCAAGGCTCTTCAGTGAACTCATTTGAAGAGGTGCGATTGAGCTTCCTTCATTCTGCGCATGGCTGTAGTCCACCTGTTGGATGCAACAGTCAGTTTCTTTCAGTTCTGGCTCTTTCTGGCTCTCTTCCTTACAAGGATCATTGTTTAGTATATCATCTTGATTTATGTAAAAAACATCTTTGCTCAAATAATCAATGACATCTAAACTATTAATAGGTTCTGTTTGACCAGTTTGTTTGGACAAACAGTTTTTTTGTTGATTCTCTTCAGCAGCTTGTTCTTGCACTTGTGATCTTTCATCATTATCCCATACGTCTTGAAGCTCTTCCTCTCTTCTTAACATGATCGCGTTTAATGAGGTGGCCATTTGTCCCATCTGCGTTTGGAGGCTTTGCACAGAAATTGCCAATGTCTCCATCATCTCTTCAAGGTGCATATTGGGACTTGGAGGTTCTGGTTGGGCTTGATAATTTTGATAATTTTGGTAGTCGTTATCCCTTGCATAACTGAAGTCTGGATAGTCTCCCCAACCTGGATGGTATGTGTCAGAGTAGGGATCGTTTCTCTAATAGTTCTGGTAATTGTTACCCCTAGCATAGTTGAAGTTCTGACAGTCTCCCTAGCCTGAATTGTATGTGTGAGAATATGGATCATGTCTAGGCTGGCTATTGAATCTTCCAAAGGCATGTATTGGTTGGTCATCCTCATAAAGTGTAGGGCATTGATTAGTTGGATGTCCTACATAAGCATAGGTCTCATATGGCCTTGGTGGCTGAAATTGTTGAGCTTGATGGGCTCGGCCTATGACAAAATTTTTCACAACAGAGGTCAGTTCAGAAAGCTGAGAGGAAAAAGTAGATGTACATACCTCATCCATGAATCAGATCTGCGATGGTGACTTGCATTGGTGAGAGGATGGGCAATCCGAATGGAGAAGAGAAGGTGAGATGGTGCGATAGAGAGGCTTCAGAGATGTGATACTGCTCCTTAAGCTCCTTCAACTCTGCTAGTGCCATCCTGTAGGGAAATATAGAGATCGGTCTGGTTCCAGGCATCAATTCGATCTCAAACTCTATCTCCCTAGCAGGTGGTAAACCTGGCAGCTCGTCTGGAAAAACATCTAAAAACTCTCTGACCACGGGCACTGAGGCGGGCTCTCTAACATGACTATCCAGCTCTCTTACATGAGCTAGAAAACCCTGACAACCCCTCCTGAGCAACCTACGAGCCTGTAGGGCTGATATCAAACCTCTAGGTGTACCCCTCCTGTCTCCTCTGAAGACAACCTCTGACCCATCCTGACTTCTGAACCTGACTACCTTGTCTCTGCAGTCCAAGGTAGCACCATGGGTAGATATAGTCCATACGCAATGCATCCTGGTAGTACCAAAATGTATCAAGATCTGAAGAAAAACTATTGGTGGCCAAGAATAAAAAGAGATATAGCAGAGTTTGTTTCAAAATGCTTAACCTGTTAGTAGGTAAAAGCAGAGCACCAAGTTCCTTCTAGTTTACTACAACCAATCTCTATACCAGAATGGAAATGTGATCGAGTTACTATGGATTTTGTAACTGGTCTGCCACTCACACCGAGAAAGAAAGATGTTGTATGGGTGATTGTTGATAGATTGATAAAGTCTGCACATTTTCTACCTGTCAGAAAAAATTATTCCCTTGAAAAATTAGCAGAATTGTACATAAATGAGATAGTACGACTGCATGGCGTACCTATCTCTATCATATCTAATAGAGACCCGAGGTTTACATCAAGATTTTGGGAGAAATTGCATGAAGCCTTAGGTACTAGATTGAACTTCAGTACAACTTTTCATCTCCAAACGAATGGACAGTCAGAGAGGGTAATTCAGATCTTAGAAGACATATTAAGGAGCTGTGTTATTGAATTTGAAGGAAGCTGGGAAAAGTATCTTCCATTAATGGAATTCGCTTACAACAACAGCAACCAATCTAGTATTAAAATGGCACCTTATGAAGCACTGTACGGGAGGAAATGCAAGACTCCTCTATGCTGGACAGAGCTAAGTAAAGATAAGCTTGTGGGTCCTTACTTGATAAGACAAACAGAAGAAAAGGTTAAGATCATCAAGGAGAGGTTAAAGGCAGCATCAGACAGACAAAAGTCATATGCAGATAAAAAAAGAAAGAATATAGGGTTTTCAGTGGGCGATAAAGTCTTCCTTAAAGTTTCACCTTGGAAGAAAGTGCTGAGATTTGGCAAAAAGGGCAAACTGAGTCCTAGGTTTATCGGTCCTTATGAAATTATGGAACGTATAGGATCGGTAGCCTACAAGCTAGCCTTACCACCAGAACTTGACAAGATACACAATGTCTTTCATATTTCTATGCTTAGAAGATACAGGTCAGATCCCTCTCATGTCCTCCCAGCAGAATTTGTGGATGTACAACCAAACTTGACATATGAAGAAGAACCTGTGAAAATTCTAGTAAGAGAAATAAAAGAGTTGAGAAACAAAAGAATTCGTCTTGTTAAAGTCCTGTGGAGGAATCACAAAGTAGAAGAAGCAACTTGGGAGAGCGAAGATGTCATGAAAACGCAGTATCCTCATCTCTTTAATACAGGTAAAAATTTCGAGGACGAAATTTTTATAAGAGGGGTAGAGTTGTAATATCCCAAAAATAAAATAAAATAAAATAAAATAAATAATAAATAAAAAAGAATAAGAATAAAAAAAAGAGAGAAAGAAAAAATTTAAAAAAAATTAATTTAAGGGCAAGTGGCAATTTGCTAGCCACTTAACCAAATAATTTTTTTTTTTAAAAAAAAAAAAGAAAAAAACAAAAGAAGAAAGAAGAAAAGACTAGAAGAGGAGGAAATCCTTCTTTCCCATTTTCTTCTCCTTCCTGTGAACAAGAATGAAATCACATTTCTCCATCTTTTCTCTTTTACACCAAATTTCTTCAAATTTTTACTTCCAATCAATTACCAATTTTCTCTCAACACCTTTCCAAAGTAGAATTTGAAGAAAAGAAGAGAAATTAAAGAGAAAATTCAAGGTTGAGGGAGAGTGAATGGTAATAAAGTGTTGAAAAATTTAAAGGTATGTTAGAGGTTTTGATGTAGAAATATTTCTTATCATTTTTATATGAATATCTATGAGGAATATTGTATTAATATGATTTATTTGTTTATTTTTCATGAAGAAGAAGTGGAAGGGAAGAGTGGAAACTCTAAAGGGAAAGGAAAGGAAGATTAGAAAATTTAAAGTTTGTGGAAGATTTTGGAAAGTTTAAGGTTTGTACTCAACTTTATTTGAATAAATTCAATAATTTGTTAATTAAGTTTTATTTGAAAAATTTATTACATTAGTAGAACTAGATAAGTGAATAATATTTTAGTTATATAGCATGATTAAAGTTTGAAGAAATGATAAATTTGATAAATAGAAAATTTTGAAATTAATATGTAATTTGAGCAAAACTCAAGTTATGCATCAAGTGGAATGTCTCTACTTTCTTTGATAGGGATGTAATTTGGCTAAGATATAGTAATAATAATAATAATAAAATAATTATTAGTCTAAATAAGGAATACTATGTTAAACGTTATAAATTAGTTAAATTAGGATTGAAAGAAAGTTGTTGGATAGAAATAAAAATTAAAAAAAAAAAAGAAAAATGAGATATGGTATATCGCGATAAATAGAAAAAAATATTAGATTAAAAAAAAATAATAGTTAATTAAATAAGGATTAAATTATGAATTTGTAATTTATGTAGTTGAATTAAATTAATAGATTTACATGATATGACAATGTTTAAAAGCAGAGTTGTAATATGATAAAATATTATAGTTTGAATAATTGAAAGTTACACTGTATTAAAAGTTTTTGTCCCCATGTTTAAATGTATAAATTATTTAAAGTCTGACCCTAGTAAGTTTAGTGAGAATTGTGAGTTAGTTTAAGGGTGTGACATGCCATATACAGATCTTGCAGTACTGTACTACAGTTACACTGATTAATACCTTACAGGTACGACTGATATTCTTTACCACTACAGTTATAGACTCTTTTGAATCATACAGTTATTTGGCACTTTGTGCCCTACAGTTATAGCTTCCTTATCTGACTTAACAGTCTCATTTAAATTTATAGGGGCCAAAAGAAAATAAAAATAATAAATAAAAGTATTAAGAGAAAACAAAACTTTTTACATGATAAAGAAAAAGAAAAAGATTATGAAATTAAAATCTGTATATACGTGAAATAATAATATGATTTAGAATTATTTTAAATTATTTATTATATAGTTTATTGTCATTTATTTAATTTATTGTTGATAAATAAATTTTAATTTAAATTTTTTATTGACAAAAAAAGGTTGAGCACCACTAATCGCGCAGGTTGTTGATCCAAGCAGCAGTAGATTAAGATCTACATCAACCCAGTCAGAGTTACATCATTAACTATCTTGGGGTATATTTTATAAATTTTATATAAAGTTAATTTTGAAAATATGACATGCACATAAAGTTTTAGAGATAAAGTTGTATATGGTTTGAATTAGAAATATTTGAAAATTTTAATTTTGATGTAAATATGGGTTATTAGTATAAGTTTTTGTGTTGAGATTAATAAGATGGTTTATGAAGTGTTTGATCTGAATTGAAATTTTGTTGATATTAAAAGAAGTTTTGGGGTTAAGGTTGAAGTTTATAGAAGTGTGATATTACTATTTACAGGTGGAATTAAGTCCATATTTCAGGGAAATACTGCTGGATTTTCGGTTAAAAAAAAGGGTCATGAATTACATGATATAAATTAAAAGAAAAATAAGAGAACTGTTACAAAATGTAATGTTTCCGGCTCGGTTAATTAAATAATCGGGTAGGGGGTGTTACATTTGATTTTTGATCGATTAGCTTTTGCAGCATAATTATGAAAATTGTTACAAAGGTTATCGCTAATCGGTTGAAGATTATTAATGGAGATGTGGTGGATTCCTCTTAGTCAGCTTCTGTACCTGGTCGTTTAATCACTGATAATGCATTGGTGGCGTTTGAATTATTTCACTATATGAGAACTAGAGGCCCATCTAGTCGTCCTTTAATGTCTCTAAAACCTGACATGGCAAAGGCATATGACCGAGTTGAATGGTCATTTTTAGAGAACATGTTATTGAAATTAGGCTTCTTGCCAGCTTGGGTGTCTTTGGTTATGGCTTGTGTTCGATAAGTTACGTATGCAGTACTTATTAATGGGAATCTGGGTGGCCATGTTACTCTGTCACGAGGTACTCGACAAGGGGACCCCTTATTGTCTTATCTTTCTTGTTTTGCATACAAGGCCTTACAAGTTTGTTAAATACAGCGATCATGGAGTACCAATTGCATGGCATTCGCATTTGTAGAGGAGCACCTTGTATTTCACATCTTTTGTTCATAGATGATTGCATTCTATTTCTTTGGGCCACATCGGCTGAAGTTTCCATTATCTTTGATATTCTATAGCAGTATAAATTTCTTTCTGAACGAAATGTTAATTTTCAAAAATCCAAAGTGGTGTTTAGTGCTTATGTGGATGATTCTCTAAAGTGTTCATTAGCAGCTACTTTAGGGGTGTGCATGGTGGATACCCATAAGGTGTATCTTGGTTTGCCTATGATGATTGGGCGGAATAAAAATCTGGCTTTCTAGACTCTGAAGGATAGATTATGGCAGCGGTTAGAAGGTTGAAAAGAGAGGTTACTATCTGGATGGGGAAGAGAGCTATTGATTAAAGTAGTTGCTTAGGCTATTCCTACCTATATTATGCAATGCTTTTTGTTATCGGTTGGGCTATGTAATGAGCTACAGGCTATGATTAGCCAATTCTTGTGGGGTCAGCGTCATAGTGAAAGAAAGATATCCTATTATTCTTGGGCTCAATTGTGTCGACTAAAGGAGGAAGGTGGGTTGGATTTTCGCGATTTTGAGGCCTTCATAAGGCTTTATTGGCCAAGCAAGGGTGGCGAGTTTTACAGAATCCTAAATCTATGGTTGCTAAATTGTTAAAGGCTTGTTATTTCTTTCGGTCCTCTTTTCTTGATGCTGCAGTCGGGTTAGTTCCCAGTTTCATGTGGCAGAGTATTCTGGCTGGAAGGGACATTTTAACTTGAGGTCTCTAGTGGCAAATAGGAGAGGGTACTAAAGCCCGCATTTGGTTGGATCCTTAGATTCCATTACCTTTGACTTTTAAAGTTGTATCCCTGCAACAGATTTTGTTGCCCTATGCTACGGTAGCAGAATTAATTAACACCAATTCTAGGTGTTGGAATATGGAGTTACTCAAAGTTGTTTTTCTTTTGATTGATGTTGATTGCATTACTTCCATCCCTATGTTCAGGTTCTCTCATGTTCATACTTGGGTTTGGCATTATGAAAAAAGGGAGTTTTATATGGTTAAAAGTGGATATCGCATTGCTCTTGCACTAAAATTGAATTAACAAGATATGGGTACTTCTTCCTCCTCCCCGATGTCAACAATATATCAACAATCGTGGAAATTGTTAGTTCCACCAAAGATTCAAACCTTTGCTTGGCGTGCTCTGGGTATCTTATCCACTTATAACTCTCTTCATTAGCATCTGGCATCTATCCCTGCTTGTTGCCTTCGATATGATTAGCCGAAGAGCTTTGTTCATTTGTGCCAAGATTGCTTAATGGTGGATAGGGTATGGTCTTTAGTGGTCTAGGCTGGGTTATCGTGGTCTCTAGAGATAGTTTCAAGTATTGGTGGATGGGTGTTCATGATCTGGCCTCGACGAATGAGTTGTATCTGGTAGTGCAGGTATATTATCAGATCTGGTGCAGGCGGAATGAACTTCTATTTGATAAGAAAGAATGGAATTGGGCTACCATAAGCTGTCGTGCCAAGTCAATGCATGCTAAGTTCCACCAGCTTCATTTAGTGGATACGGAAGCAGGCGTTGAGTCTCTAATACTTCTAGTTAACATGTGGGTCTCTCCTCTGGAAGGATTAATAAAGATGAATGCGGACGCATAGGTTGTGGGGGACGGTTTGGTGGGCTTTAAAGTGGTGTTTCAAGATTTTTAGGGAAAAATCATAGCCTGTGCTTCTGCATGTGTTGATAGCAAGTGGGAGCCTGCTGTTTGTGAGGCTATGGCCATGGATTTCAGATTGCAACTTGCTTTGAAGTTATGTTTCTTTTAGATCATTACTAAATCAGATTGCAAAAATAGATTACTTGCGACTGGGCTTTCCCTTTAATAATGCTTTAGGAGGTCTTACAGGATTGTCTTCTTCAAGCTTCACGGCTTCAACTCTATAGTTGGTCCTTTGTTAAGCGAGCTGGAAATAGTCCTGTTCATGTATTAGCTGATTTGCTTTCTGTTTCTAATTAAATCTGTGTTTGGGTTGAGGAGGCTCCTCATGTTATTGAGCCTCTACTTGATTTGGATGTTACTACTTGATTCATCTTTAATATACTTGTTGATTATTAAAAAAAAAGGTCCTATACAAAAAAGTCCAAGCCAAAAAAGAACTAAAACTCAAGAAATACTCAAAGATCAAAAGTCTCCTTAATCCATAGAAACCCTAAGACTAAGCATGATGTGGAAGAAGAAAGATTTAACTTTGCCAATGCGAAAAAGTCACCATATGCCTAGAGACGAACCATAAGTAAATATTGAGGATAAATTTCTCTCATAAAAAACACAACACATAAACTCCAAGAAATATTTTTTTCTAAAAACCTCTCCAAAATGGTTGAGAGGAAGGAGCCATTATTCAAGCTCAAAAGGACCCAATTGTGGACAGTGAAGTTATAAAAATCTTAGAAAAAGCTTAAAGAGAAAGTAGTAGATTGAAGTGCAAAATCCTACACCCAGTAGAACGATATACGAATATATAAGAGCATATCATTAGCCAACCACAACTACAAACAATGCATATTAAAAGAACTTATCTACTACTTTAGTATATATATTTGCTCAAAATGTTTTTAATATCCCACTTGATGGTGAGGAGAGGAAGAATTCACTATCAAATAGGAGTAAAACTTCTCTTATTTGAAAAAAAAATAAAAAAAATAAACAATCGACAATAACAAAATGTGCAAATAAAGTTGCCTAAAATAAATTCAGAAGAGAGAAAATTTCCCTCTCTTATACTTAGAGGAGAAGGAATAAACCTTTTCAATACTCTATTGATGTGAAATAATTTAATTTATTTTTTATAATCTTAGCTTTAAAATTGAATTTTGCTTTCCCAGAAATCGAGATTTAATTTTCTTTATGATCATATTTAGATTGAGGATTACATGAGGTTTCTTTCACATTTTAGTAGCGGCATAAAGCTAGTTATTTTTGTGGGTGTGGTTAATTCCCTTTGTTAAAGTATAGCTTTTGCTTTTCTTCTTCCTTCATTTATTTAATTTTTTAACCAATCTCTCGTATTAGCATTAGTGTCATTTTCCATAAAAGAAAATTGTAAACACATATATAGAAATTATATAATTCATTCAGAGTGATCGACTATAATTCATATATATATATAATAAATGAAATCATTAATACAAAAATATTTATTTTAATAAAATCCTCAAACCTAAAAAATAATAAACTTTTGAAAAAAATGATTTTTTTTAAAGGCTTAACCATTCCTAATTCAATAAAAAAATTATTAATCAATTTTGTAAAATATTTTAAATATTTTGATATTGATATAAAATCAATTAAAAAGTGAACCAAATAAAAAACCAACGTAACCCAAATATCCATCAGGCTATCCTAAGTTCTATTGTAGATAGAATTTTAAATAAAAGTAAAAATAAAAATAATTTATATATATAAATGCAAGCATCAATTATAAAATATATAAAAATATTTTTTGAAGCAATTAATTAAAATATTAATTAGATAATATTAATGTCTAGTGGTGTTAATCTTGAAGTTTATAGAAGGCTTATAAAAGGACTTTATTTTCTTCAAAAGATTATTTTTTTAAATAGCTTAATTTTTTATTGGAAAAATATATTTAGTAATTAATTTTTTAAAACATCCTACATATAAAAAACATTTCATAAATTATTAATTTTCATAAAATCAATGTATTGATAAAGAGAATAGGCTTTCACTCTTATCAATGAAACTCTCTATTGGTTTTTGATTAATTTTTTTTATACCGATAAATAATCTATCATATCTCAACTTTTATCAATAAAAAAAAAAGCCGAAAACCTTGCAACTTGCTTTAAAATACATGAGAAGATTGGGACCATTCTACTTTTTATCTTTTAAGCTTTATGAATAGCAAATCATACACGATTGTTTAGTAAAAGAAATCTTGTGGACTGGTTATCCAGGCATTAATTAATCTAACATAATTTCTTTTTTTTTTTAAAAAATTCCTTAATAATACATTGTACAATTGTCTAAAAAACAATAAGAGTTATAAAAAAATTTTTTTAAAGAATTAGCCATAATTTAGTTATAGGTAAAACAATCAATTCTATTATCTTGCTATTAATAAATTTTAATACACTGTGATCCAGAGAAGAATAAGGTTTAAAATGGTTGAGTAAGCTTAGCTTGAGAGGAAGGTTACCCTCTCCCTTTATTCTTTTCCTTTTTTCACCATGACGTCTAACGGCCTCTCTGTTACAGGGACGTCTGTCTCTATCATTCAGCTCTGTACGTATGGTGGTGTCAGTTCCCCTTACTCATGTCATGCGGTCATTTAATTACCCCCAGAGCGCGTGCAAGAAGGGCTACAAAAAGACTGGGTCTGCTGTCCATCCTTAAGTCCCATCACGGGGGTGGTTTCAACACAGCAGGTTCTGGGCTCGAAGGTGGCCCAGGTCGGCTCATGTCTTCAGATCCGGTCCATTGCTGTGGACAGACTTTTCTTGAGGCGCTCTGGACTCTGGACCGACCTAAACTATCATGGGTCTTGGCCCGGCCTGGGAGGGGAAAGGACCCAGCGGTTATCAAATTCAAACGATAATTTAGACAATTGAAATTTTAAAGTAAAAAATCAATTGAAATTTTAAAGTAAAAAATAAAGGTTTTTCAAGATCTAAATTTAAAAAAAATTATTTTATACAACTACCGCATATACGATAATTATATATAGTTGGCAAGATTTTTCAGAAAACTTCAAAAATATGTGCCGCAGCCTAAAATTTGATTAAGAAAATGGTAGCAATGTCTTTGATGAAGCCATGCACGCAGCTAGAAGACCAGAACTCACCATGTTTTAATTTGCTGCCTATATTAAAGTAAAATTGTAATTATCCTTAGTAACTTGAACTAGTAAAGAAATATAGCTCTAGCAGCAAATGTCGTTTTGGCAGAGAAATGCTTTATTGAATAATTTCTCCAACTATCAGAAAACTTACCTCTACCAGTAAAAACTTTTACAATACAACAAATTGTATCAGATTGGGTAAAAATATGGTCAGATTGTTTTTATAATTATAAAGTCATTGTAAAGTACTAACTAAATCAAAATTGGGTAAAAATAAAAAGGAAGAATGGGTTGGTTTTAGGCTAAACTCAAGTCCAACTTCTATGGGTAATTTAGAAGTAAGAGCTTCATCCATCCTTAAAAGATCTCATAGAGAAAATGGGCCATCCTATCAAAGTAGGAGATATAAAGATCATTCAAGGAGTAGATTTTGGATTCTTAAAGCTAAATTCTTTTCCAAAGCCCAAGTAATTAAAAAGACAAATTAACTAAACTGTTCGTCAGATATTCGAGATTCGACTCGATAAAATCTTAATCGGGTAAATGAATTAAATTGTTTGTGAGCTATTCAAGACTCGACTCAATAAAAATTCACCCGGACTCGATTCGATTTTTAAATGAGTTGAAGTCGAACTTAATTTTTAGACTCGTTTATTAAACGAGCCAAACTTGAACTCAGTAGTATTCGACTCGTTAAGGTTCGCGAGCTGACTCATTAAGAGACTCGCGAGCTAGTTCGTTAAGAAGCTTGTGAATAGACTCGTTAACAGGCTAGAACAAGCTCGTTACGAGGCTCGTGAGTAGGTTCGTTAAGATACTCATCGAGCAGACTCGTTAAGAGGTTCGGCTCAATTCGATTTGATTACACCTCTAAATTCAAATGAATTAATTACATATTTTTTTAGTCACTTAATCTATTTACCATATATATGGTTTCTATCCCTTAATTATATAAATAAATTATTAGTTTATGTAATACCCGGCTAGATTTCAGCGTCGGAATTCTAACTTTCTGATGGAATCTCCGTTGGAATCCGGAATCTCGGGTACCGGAACCTCTAAAAGGGTAAAATATATTTTTTTTACAAAACGTTTTTCATGATTTTATGATTTGGTTTTGAGTTAAAGTTTAAAAAATAAAAGAAAAGGAGTTTGAGGGAAAACACTAGGTTCAGCCGCCGAACTTCAGGTTCGGCTGCCGAAAGTGGTGCTTCCGCAGGAGCTCTTCGGCTCCCAAAGGTGGTTTGGCCAACCACCTATAAGAGGCCCCCAGTCCAAAAAATGGGCGAGTTTTCTCCCCATTTTCGGGCAAGGGTGAGTTCACGCCCTCCCTTTGTTGATTTTATGATTTTCTTTCAAATCCTTCAATGTTTTTATGAGTTTTTATCTTGTTTTTGAAGATCGAAGCTTAAACCCGAGTTTTGAAGCCTTGAAGACCGTTGGACTCATCTCCAAGTTGAGAGTTGCTGTCACTCCTACATCTCCAAGAGGTAAGTCTAGATCTTTGCCTCTCTTATGTTTTTAATTAAGTTTTATAAGGGTTTATAGGGTAAAGATGCATGTTGTGGATGGATCTAGAGCTATAGGGTTTGAGTTGGGTCTTTGATGAATGTATGCTCCCTTTATGTTTTTGTTGTTGTTAGTTGGGGTTTTAGGTTAGTTTTACACCCCTTATGCATGTTGAAGTGAATATGAATGCTTTTGAAGTGTTGGGTTGGGTTTTGGCGAGTTTTGGTGGCTGAGTGTTTGAGGCAGAATCGGGTTCTGCCATTCTAGAGAATCCAGGTTCGGCGCCGAACCTGCCTGTGGAGGCAGCCTTTGGCCGCCTAAACTGCCCCCGAAAGTATGGACTTTCGGATCTGGAGGGGAGTTTCGGCCGCCGAACCTGCCCCCGAAGGATAGTGACTTTCGAGTCTGTGAAGGCTTTCGGCTGCCGAACCTTGCCCCCGAAAGTGCCTGACTTTCGGATTTGTAGAGGATCTTCGGGCGCCGAAGGTGCGGTCGAAAGTCCTCTGCCTAGCCTTCCTTTGCCTGTTTCTTATGCATGTTTTATGATGTTTTAGGTGGATTTTTGGGGAGTTGTTTAGAGTCTTGTTAGAGTATGTTTGGTCCCTCATTTGAGTCCACCTGTGTAGGATCGGACCTGAGAGACCGTAGAAACCAGCAGTGAGGTAACTGCTCCAGTATTAGCAAAAGCGTCAGTCAGAGGTGAGTAGAACTAAACTAATATACTGTTTTTAAAGTAATCAAACTATTGAGCATGTTCATGCATCACGGTTGCCATATTTATAGGATGTTTGTATTAGAATTCACGAATATGATGCATTGCATAATTTACTGTTGTTGTGGATGGATATTGGATGACCCACTAGCCCTCGATATGATACGATACGATATGATATGATATGATATGGAAGTCCAGGGTTTGCCCATTCTACGCCCTTGGCACGATGTAAGGGAAAGACCAGGGCTTGCCCATTCTACACCCCTGGCACAGTTGAATATATTATAATATGTTTAAGAGGAAGTCCTGAGGAGCTCCGTCGAGGGCCGGGAATTATTTGGATATGTAGAGGGTTACTGGTGACAAGTCCATCCTTGATGTGAATTGTTTGTGTTGTGATGCATTTCATGAAAGCATATGTTTATTTAAACTGTTTTTATGGTTCTGCTCACTAGGCTCTTGTAACTTACCCCTTTCCCCTAACCCCCAGGTTTGCAGGATCAGAGTTAGAGCGGGAAAGTCACCAAGGTTGATGGTATATGTTATGTAATAGAATAGTAGTGGACATGTATCATGTAATGGTTTAGTTTTGTGCTTTGCCCTAATTTATGTTGTAAATCCCAATAAATATGTTTTTATATAAAAGTTTTATGATGAGTTATGTTAATCCAAGCTTGATGTATATGATGTTGACCATACTAGAGTATTTGATGAGGGCTCTAGTGTGAGTTTTATGTTTACAGTTCATGATGAATGTACAGGTCAAGCTTGGTATATGAAAAGTTTAAATTTTTATGAAAATGTATGTTATGTATAGGATTTTATAAGGTACACAGGATACTTAGTAGGCTTGCTACGGGTTCTGGCGACCTTAAGTCGATCTGAATTCTAGCGCCGATAGCGGTCCGGTTTTCGGGTCGTTACAGTTTATATATTTATTTTTTATATTTCTAAGTAACACTTTTTTTAACCTATTAAGTCTTTTAATAAATTATTATTTTTTTTAATGTTTATATATGTATTTATGTGATTATTTTTTAATATTATTCGCTTAATTTTATAAATTAAAATTTTTATATAATTTAAATTTAAATCAATATGATTGTATTTACAAAATTTGAGTATAATATATATATAATTATATAATTTAAATGGATTATACTTATATTAATATAATATTTTATATTTATATTATATATATTGTATTTTTTATATAATATAAAATAATTTAATATAAATCATATATTTAAATAAAAATAAATAATTATATATAAATAATTAAATAATAAAATATGAACAATCAATAATAAGATATTAATAAATTTTATATAAAAACATCTATGGATACTGATGACCGCTGGATTCTTTCACCCCGGGCCAGGGGCTTGACCACAGCCCAAGGCCCATGACGTAGAGGCCCGCACACCTGATATACATAACAAGCCTGGCTCATCCGACCCTCAAGGCCGGGCTCGACCCATCTTCTTCACTCAAGCCGGCCCGGCCCACACGAAGCAGGCCCTCTCCACTCAGGCTTAGCGTCCGGCCCAACTCTCGGCCCAGCCCAGGATCCAGAAAAATATTCACCAGACAGCCTGGCAGATCCGCTCGAACGTACGCACGAGGAGAATCAGAAGCCGTTACGCATGGAGCAGGCGGCTGATACCCTAGTACCTCCGAATCCGCATGGCAGAGACGCGTGGCCCAATCCTGGAGAGACCTTTACACGTCACCAGCAAGCAAGACAATGTATAAAAGAGGAGTCCCCTCCTCAGAAAGTTTAAACCTTATTCAGTAATACAAAACCCTTGTAAAACCCTATTCTATTGGATCTCAGATCATCAGATACTAATAATAAAATTATACATATTTAATTAAAATTATGTAATTTAAAAAAAAACTCTATCACCGTTTTAAAAAAAAACTCTATCTTGTATAGACTAACCAAACACCTATTTCTCTTAATCCCTCGCCAAGCTTGGCAGGGAATACTCCCACCATGACCCTGTCTAACCAAGACATTCAAACCATGGCTCTCCAGCTACAAACCACTGCTCACTGGTTGGGGCAGATAATGCAACAAAGGGGACTTAGCACCCCAGTAAATGCACTCCCAGTAGTGGAGGAACCCAGAACCGATGAACCCCAACCTACCTCTGCCCGCCTCCAAACTAACAACCATAATGCCGGAGAAGAGGAAGAACCGGAGGCCCGAATCCATGGGAGAAGGGCAAGAGAGTTGATAGAAAATGAAGAGGTGGACGACTATTCTGCTGAAACAACCAGGGAAACGGGAACTGAAACAGAGGAGGAAGAATGTAGTTTGGGCAAAAGATCCAGCCCGGAAGACGAGAAAATGAACCAAAAGCTGAAAAGGTTGAAGGAGCAGCTCCTAGCCGAGCTAGGTAAGAAAGATTAGAGTCAAACCTCCTTGCCTACTTCTTCTCCCTTCTCAAAGTTAATGCAGCAGGAGACCGTTCCCAAAAAGTTTATGATGCCGCCGATGGCGGCCTATAATGGGGCTGGTAACCCGAGAGAGCATGTCATGAACTATAAGACCTTCATGGAGTTGCAAACTCTGTCAGATGCTCTGATGTGCAAGGTGTTCCCAACAACGCTCTCGGGACCAGCGAGGGCATGGTTCAACAGCCTGGAGGCCGGAAGCATTAAAAGTTTCGGAGATCTTGCCACCCGCTTCATTAGCCGGTTCGTAGCCGGGGTGCCAGCAGATAGGAAGACGAGCTATCTGGAAACAGTGAGACAAAAAGCTGGTGAATCCCTCAGAGAGTATGTCGCCCGTTTCAATACGGAGGCCCTGCAGATTCCCGAACTTGACGAAGGAAGGGCGGTAGAGGCCATGCAAAAGGGAACAACCTCTGCCGAGTTCTTTGGTTCTCTGAGCAGGAAACCTCCGACCTCACTGGCCGAGTTGATGAAGAGGGCGGAAAAGTATATAAGGCAGGATGACGCCTTAGTAACGAGTAGATTTGCCAAAGGGGTGGCAGGAAAAGAGAAAGCCCCAGAGGAGGGGAGGCCGGAGAAACACGAGAAGAAGCGTGGAAAGAGGCCTGAGCCGTACAAGCAGGCCTGGGAAAGAAGGGATCAAAGGCCTCCCCCTCCTCCCAGGGCTCATGAACCAAGAGTGCTCCCTCCTTGGGACCCGAAGAAACCGACTCCATTAAATGCGTCCAGAGCCGAGGTGCTCATGGCTGTCCAGGATAAGGAGTTTCTCCAGTGGCCCAAACCTTTGAAGTCGGAAGCAGATCAGAGGAATCCTGACAAGTATTGTCAGTACCACCGGACGCATGGCCACGATACAAATAACTGTTTTCAGTTAATCGCGGAGATTGAAAGATTGATAAAAAGGGGGCATCTCAAAAATTTTGTGAAGAAACCGGAGGGGCAGAGGCCTCAACCCGGTCCGGCAGCCCAGATGCCCAGGAGAACTGGAGCTGGACCAGTGAATGATGGGTCCAGTGGGACTATTAATATGATTGTTGGAGGAACTGGAGGACGGATGAACCGTCGAGGAAAGAAGAGAAACCGGGAAGGGGAGACCAGCAATGGTGAGGTTATGCAGATCGTTGAACACTCTCCCATGACCATCGCTTTCTCTTCGGAAGATGCACAGGGCATTCAGATGCCCCATGATGACGCGCTTGTCATTGAAGCAGTCATTCATAATTTTCGGGTGAAGAAGGTTCTGGTGGATGATGGGAGTAAGGTCAATTTATTGCCATATCGGGTTTTCCAGCAGATGGGAATCCTAGAGGAACAGCTGGTTCGGGACCAGTCACCCATCAAAGGGATCGGAGGAGCACCGGTACTTGTAGAAGGGAAGGTGAAGCTGGCCCTTACCTTGGGAGAAGCACCCAGAGCTCGCACCCATCATGAGGTGTTTTTGGTGGTCAAACTCCCACTGAGCTACAATGCGATTTTGGGGAGGCCGGCGTTGTTCAACTTTGAAGCTGTCACTAGCATCAGGTATTTGGCACTCAAGTTCCCAACGGAAGAAGGAGTGGGAATGGTCCGGGGCAGCCAGGAAGAAGCAAGGGCGGTATACTTGGCCACAGTAACAGAGCCAAGCTCAACTGGAGAAGCACTTGACTCGGAAGTTCTGGAGGTCAGAGATGAAACAAAAGAAGCCCGGACAGAGCCAGTCGGAGAGTTGGAGACTTTCCCCTTATCAGAAGCAGATGCAAGCAAGGTTTTCAGTTTTAATGCCAGCCTCACCAAAGAACAAAAAGGTGAAGTCATGACCCTGATCCGAGGTCACACGCCGACCTTCGCATGGAAGCCCTCAGACATGCCGGGAATTGACCCCAAAGTGATGACACACCGATTGAATGTCCTCCCCGAGGCCAGACCAGTAAAGCAAAAGAAGAGAGTAGTGGGAAAAGAGAAGCAGCAGGCTACCCAGGAAGAAGTGCAGAAGCTAGAAGAGGCAGGCTTTATTAGGGAGGTTATGTACCCACAGTGGTTGGCAAATCCTGTGTTAGTCAAAAAAGCCAATGGCAAATACAGGATGTGTATAGATTTTACCGACCTGAATAAGGCCTGCCCTAAAGATTGTTACCCCCTCCCCGATATTAATAAGATGGTCGACTCAACGGCCGGTTTTGATTATATGTCTTCTTTGGATGCTATGTCTGGTTACCACCAAATCCCAATGGAAAAGACGGATGAGGAGAAGACCTCATTTATAACTGAAGATGGGACTTACTGCTACAGAGCTATGCCCTTCAGATTAAGAAACGCCGGGGCAACTTACCAACGATTAATGAATAAAATCTTTAAGAACCAGATCGGCAGGAATGTAGAAGTGTATGTGGATGACATGGTGGTTAAAAGTTCAAATTTTCAACAACACATAACGGATTTAAGGGAGATATTTGGGGTGTTAGATCAATACAGGATGAAATTGAATCCAGCAAAGTGTGCTTTCTTCATCAGGGGAGGAAAGTTCTTGGGATACATGGTGAGTGGAAAAGGCATTGAGCCCAATCCGGAGAAGGTGGAAGCCATATTGAATATGCCAGAGCCGACCTGTGTAAGGGACGTCCAGAGATTAACCGGGAGAGTAGTGGCGCTTCACCGATTTATGTCAAGGTCGGCAGAAAAGTGTTTGCCATTCTTCAAAAAATTGAGGAAGGTTCCGAATTTTGAATGGACAGAAGACTGCCAAAAAGCCTTCACAGAGCTTAAGGAATACCTCAGCTCGCCTCACGTGCTCAGCAGCCCTATAAAAGGGGAAGAACTCCTGATATACTTGGCAGCCTCAGAGCAAGAAGTCAGCGCAGTACTAGTAAGAGTGGAAGAAGGGGAGCAGAAACCTGTTTTCTACGTCAGCAAGGTACTCAGAGACACTGAGGTCAGATACTCGAACATTGAAAAATTGGCGTATGCCTTGTTGTTAGCAGTCTGGAAATTCAAAGTTTATCTGGAAGGCCACTAAGGAGTTGTGATGACGGACCAACCCTTAAAGAAGATCCTACGTAGGCCGGAAACTTCAGGACGGATGTTAGCATGGTCCGTGGAAATCAGCCCTTACTGTCTGGAGTACCGACCTCGGACAGCTATAAAATCTCAAGCGCTGGCTGACTTCATAGCAGAATGCTCATTCAACGAGGAGAAGGAAGGATCATCCTCGGAGATACCAAGAAAAGAAGGAGAGGGAGAGCTTTCCCAAGAGTCCAGCTGGAAGCTATATGTAGACGGAGCATCAGGCTCTGAGGGCAGTGGCACTGGGATAATACTTAAGGGGCCGGAGGGCTTTAAAGTATGTTATGCCTTACGGCTAGAATTCAAAGCTTCTAATAATGTGGCCGAATATGAAGCCTTGGTGAACGGAATGTTGGTAGCTTTGGAAATAGGGGTAACCGACCTCGAGGTGAATAGTGACTCTCAGCTGGTGATCAACCAGGTGACGGGAGTATATCAGGCCAGAGATCCCATCATGCAGAGTTATCTCGATAAAGTAAAAACTGTGGAAGCCGACCTCACGAGCCGAGGAGTTATTACCAGATTTCAGAGGATACCTCGAGATAAAAATGAGGAGGCAGACCTGCTTAGTCGACTGACCAAAGAAGAGTTAGAGCAGCTCCCTGATGAAGTATACATACAGCATGTCAGTACACCTGCTTTCAAGAAGACAAACACAGTACTGCAGGTGGAACAGAGCCCAACTTGGATGACTCCATACCTGAGATACTTGGAAAAGGGCGAACTCCCCGAAGATAAAGTTGAAGCCAAAAAGATAGCAGCTCGAGCTGCCAATTACCAAGTAATAAGGGGAACTTTATACAGAAAAGGGAAGTCCAGCCCATGGCTCCGGTATGTGAGTCCGGAAGAAGCTGCAAAGGTAATGGAGGAAATACATAGAGGCCTATGTGGGGCTCACGAGGGAGCAGGGACATTAGCTAACAAAATATTCAGGCAAGGATACTACTGGCCCACTGTTAAAAAAGAAGCAGAAGAGTTTGTCCGGAGGTGTGACGTATGTCAGAGATTTGCTAATGCCATCAGGACCCCTGCCACTCCTCAAGCAAGCATATCCAGTCCATGGCCTTTCTCACAATGGGGAATTGACATCCTGGGACCTTTCCCCAAGACTACGGGGCAAAGGAAATTCGTAGTGGTGGCTGTGGAATATTTCTCGAAATGGCCAGAGGCAGAAGCAATAGCCACAATCACAGCTCGCAAGATGATAGATTTCGTATGGGGACATATCATCTGCAGATTTGGCATACCAAGAGTACTTATCTCAGACAACGGCAGACAATTTGACTGCAGCACTTTCAGAGCCTTCACGACGAACATGGGCATATGGCATAAGTTCTCCTCCGTGGCTCATCCTCAGACTAATGGCCAAACGGAAGTCACTAATAGAGCTATCCTTCAAGGATTAAAGAAACGGCTGGATGGCGCAAAGGAGAATTGGGCAGAAGAACTCAATAGCACTCTATGGGCACTCCGAACCACTCCCAGAGCGCCCACTCAAGAAACCCCGTTTGCACTTGCTTATGGCACAGAGGCTGTAGTCCCAGTTGAGTTGCAGATCCCCACTCATCGAGTTCAATTCGTTAGTGAAAACGCTAATGGGGACAAATTAAGGAGCAACCTAGATGCTCTTGAAGAAGTTAGGGAAGAAGCCCAAGTCCGAACTGCTGCTTATCAACAACGAGCGGCAAGATATTACAATCAAAAGGTCAGAGAAAGAAGCTTGAAGGTGGGAGACCTGACTTTAAGAAACCTGGAAGCTACAGGAAAAAGAGCAGCCGCAGGCAAGCTAGCACCGACCTGGGAAGTTCCATTCAAGGTGACAAAAGTGGTTAAGCCCGGGGTATACCGAATTGAAGATATGCAAGGAAACCCCGAGCCCCACGCTTGGAACATCCAGCACTTAAAAAGGTATTTCCCTTGAAATATTTGTAAAGAAAAACATTGTATTTTGACAAATATGAATAAATGAAAATTGTTTATACAATGTGATTATCTTTGTGAAAAACATTTTTCCATGAAAAAGAAAGAACAGGGCTCAGAAAGATCCCTTGAAAACAAGACCTCAGTTAGGCACAAAAACCAGCTGAGATGACGAAGCGACAGTAAGGCCCATGAGCCTGAACCTTGCGCAAGACCTCCTAAGGGAGCACAAAAAACTGCCGGCGGGCCCCGAGGTCACCCCAGAACGGCCAGCGAGGATCTTAAAGATGCCTCCCGGAGCATGAAGACCGGGATCCCCTAGAACTCCCAGGAAAACAAAACAAAAAAACTACCGGCGGGGCCCCGAGGTCACCCCGGAACGGCCGGTGAGGATCTTAAAGATGCCTCCCGGAGCATGAAGACCGGGATCCCCTAGAACTCCTGGGAAAACAAAAAAAAAAAAAAAAAAAAAAAAACTGCCGGCGGGGCCCCGAGGTCACCCCGGAACGGCCGGTGAGGGTCTAAAAGATGCCTCCCGGAGCATGAAAACCGGGATCCCCTAGAACTCCCGGGAAAACAAAACAAAAAAAAAACTGCCGGCGGGGCCCCGAGGTCACCCCGGAACGGCCGGTGAGGGTCTAAAAGATGCCTCCCGGAGCATGAAGACCGGGATCCCCTAGAACTCCCGGGAAAATAAAACAAAGGACAGCCGGTGGGGCCCCGAGGCCACCCCGGCTCAGCCAGGATCTCGTAAGATCTCCGGAAAACAAAAACGGCTGGTGAAGGACTTAAGAGCCTCCCAAAAATAAAAAAATTTTTCCCATGCAGGGACAACTTACAAAAATATAGTTCCGACCTCACAAGGTTCCGACCTACTAAAGAGGCGCGAGGCGTAATAGCTATAAAAGTGCCGAGGACGAGCTCCCAGCTCGGATAAACATATCTCCGCAAAAATTCAAGGTACGAAAGAAAAAGGCCGAGTTTCCAGCTCGGATAGTTAGGTTCCGACCTATGAAAAAGGTACAAGGCCTAATAAGCTAAAGAAGCCCCGACCTCAAAAAAGACGCTAACGCCAAAACTTTGGCTTTCGAAGAAAAGGCCGAGCTCCCAGCTCGGATAGACTTATATTCTTAAAAACTCAAGGTCGAGCTCCCAGCTCAGACCGATATTCACAAAGGCCTAAGACCGAGCTCCCAGCTCGGATAGACTCATATCCTTAAAAGATCAAGATACGAAAGCTAAAGAGAAAGGCCGAGCTCCCTCCATAGAAGGACTCATAAATGAAGAAATCCTTAGGAGGATAAAAAGGCTATAATCAAAGCTTAAATCAGTTTATCTGGAACAAATATACAAAGTCACAACCAAGAAAGAAGGACTAAAAGCCAAAAACAGACATGATAGTTGCCATTAAAAAGGTACGAGATTTGATCTCTCAGACTATCAGCTAAGAGCTGAGCTCGCAACTTAAGATTAATTCAGAGCTTATGAATGAAAATATGTAGTTCACATCACAAATACGAAGGATAAATTTCAAGAAATATGAAAAACAAAAAAGAGGAAACTGATATTTCATTAATGACTGTTACAATTTATCTCTCCGGCGAGGTGGGAGGATAAATAGTCCTTAAAGGACTTACATCAGTAAGAACACCCTCGCCTGCATTATCTCTATTTACAGTCACCTCCGAAAGAAGCTCGGTGTCCTTTGGGCCAGAGCTCTCAACATTAATAGTAGGGGCAACTTCTGACCCAGGGTGGAGGCCTTCTTTCTCAGAATCAGGATCATCTTCCTCCGACCCTAGCTCGGATTCCCCTGAAGAAGACTCAGCTGGCCGGTCTATGTTCCTCCGGGAATCTCCTCGGGGCAAAGGGAAATCATCCTCCCCGTATAGCACTGACTCGCCATCTGAGTCCACTTCGCGCCTACGAAGCTTGGCCAAAGGAATATCAGGAGCCTGTCTAGCTTCTCTTAAACCGCAATTGTAGCCAGTTACATACATGCGGAAGGCCTTATCAATGATAGCCTGTTTCATTTCACCAGAAGCTTTATACTCATCAAGATGTTCTTCACAAGCCTCAGCTACAAATTCCTTAAATTCAGAAGAGTCTTTGTAGTCCTGAAGATGAGCTTCACAAGCCTGTTCAATTTTAACCTTCAGCTCATCAGACTCCTGATACTCCGCTATATATTGTTCACGCTTTAGCTGAGCCTTCCCTTCGGCACACTTTACCACCTCGAGCAGGGCTAAACATTTACGTTCCAAAGCCCAGACTTCATTTTTTAGCTGTTGTTGGCGAAGGTTGAATTCTTCAGCCGATGAAGACAGATCTTTGATACGTTCAGAACTTGTGCCCAATTCCTGCTCAAGGACCTCCACCCGGGCTAGGGCACTTTCCCTCTGAGCCTTCACCTCATTCAGGTGAGCTTGAAGCCTTTCAAAATCAGCCTTTAAGGCCTCATATTGGCGCTGGACTTCAGCTCTTTGGCTTACAGCCTCATCCCTCTCCTGAAGGGCCGCTGTCATAGAGGACAGCTGCTTTGCAACCTCTACACAACGAGCTTCCACCTCAGCTGCCCTCTTATCAGTCTTCTGGAGAACCCTGCAAGTACGAGACAGCTCTGATTCCAGGGATTTGCTGTGCTCTGCTGCCTCAGCCGCTTTGTCTTCAGCCCTTTTAGAGGCCTCCAGTGCAGAATGCAACTCCAGCTGGAGAGACTGGATCTGCTCCCGGGCGGCAACCAGGTGGCCCCTTGCGTCACTGGTGGCCGTCAGATTTTCATCGCGACGCGCTTCTTCGATCCGGCGGTCCACGGACTCCCGGAGAGAGTGGTCGCGAGCGTCCACTTCCATAGAAAGACCTGTCACCTGGTAAGAGAGGCCAACCTTTAAGAGAAAGAAATGAAGAAGATCAAAAGAAAGAGACAAATAACTTACCATCAGAAGCATTTCTCTAATCGTGGATCCGAGCTCCTCACGAGAGCGAGATCGGAAGGACACCTGCTCCTTGGTAGAACTGGCCAAGTGACCAGTCAGGGCCAGAAGACGAGGATCCGAAGCCTCTGTTGTTCTGCCAAACATCCGCTCCCAGAGAAGTGCGGCAACAGCACTGGCCGGAGACTCAGAGGTAATGCCTGACGGGTTCAGAACGTCGCCAGTAGGGGACGACGAGGGAACAGCAGAAACACCCTTCTCTTTCCCAATGGGAGGAAGAGGTGGAGAAGGCCTTACAGCAGTCCTAGGTCTCTTCCAAGCAGGAGACGGGGCAGACGTTCCAGAAGGGGTCGGACGCTTGTCCCCGATCTTTGATGGGACGACTTCAGACCCCTCAGGCTCAGTCCTCACAGGGGCAGGGGCACCTTCACCAGAAACCTCTGGGCTTTGATCCTCTAGGAGGATGATCTCCATCCCTGTCCCAGAGGTCTCCTTGTCTTCAACAGGGGACTTAGATTTTCCCCCTGACACCCCCTCAGTAGAATGGGCAGCACCCTGCCCCACTTGTTCAGTAGCTTGGGTCTGCTCCACAATGGCTAGGGAAGTTTCCCTCACGACCTCTGAGGAGGCTGGAACGGATCTAGACCCTTCAGCAGGCGTCGAGGTTGAGCTCGACCCACCACGGCTAGATGGTCGAGCTGATTTGGTGCTGCGAGAGCTCGGCTTGGAAGTTCGAGAAGAAGCTTTGATGGGAGGTCGGCTGACCTTCTTGGAGGAAGCGGCCTGAGCCAGCTCTGCAGCAATCTCAGTTACAGAACGCCCATCCCCAAAGGCGTCAAAAATTGCATGCATGTTCTCCCGAGACAGGTCAAGATTCTTGGGGAATTTGATGCCATCCATTCTAACCTCAGAAGCTGCAAGAAACAAGAAGTTATAAAGAGTCAGCATACTTCCTGATATTATGAGCAAAGAAGAAACAGAATAGCCGGACAAAGCACTATACCCGTGTCCCGGATATCCCTAAGGTTGGACGCAAACATACACTTCTCGACATCATACTTCCTCTCAACGGAAGTCAGTCGAAGCAGCCCGACCTGCTCAATAAGACTCAATTCGGGCAGATCGTTACAGCCCGGAAAGATCTCCCCCCACCTTAGGTCCACATCCCACGATCGGCAGGACCCTAGTTTCAGCTCCGCCACAAGGAAATTCTCTACCCATCCCTTTATAGAATCCTTGTAGCCCGTAAGAAGAGATAGCCCATTACGGGGGGAAAAGTAATAGAAGTTTTGCTTCGCCCTAACCAGGCGGAAAAAAGTGACAAACAGACAGGCCGTAGGTGCGAAACCCCAACCCAGACAGATAGACTCGAAACAGGACACGAATAAAATGGAATTTGGGGATAACATTCGAGGAGTTACCCCAAAGTATTCAAAGACCTCAACAAAGAAAGGGGTAAAAGGAAACGGTAGACCAAATTCTCTCTGCTTCAGGAAAAATACTATGCTACGAACCTCTTGGGGATCCACCAAACCAGGAGGGGGAGGGTAAGGAAGAACTATCCTCTCATTTGGAAGAGGTGCTCGAATAAGATACAACGGAGTATCTAAAAGCCTCCGGGAAATGTGATCAGTTATGTTGGAAGGTGTAATATGCGACTCAAGGTCAAAAACATCAGGAAGCTTTGAACTTGCCATGGGAGAACAAGGAAGCGTACCTGAGAACACGATGGGATGAAAAACCGTACAAGGAGTTGCAGGAAGACAGAGAGCAAAAGAGAGCTAATTTCTTCGGAAGACAGAAAGAATTCGAAATGAAAGGCAATGATGAGACGGAACGTTGATCTGAACAGTTTTGTCTTGGAGCGGCGCGATCATTAATTGCTCTCGAAGTTTACCCTCTCAACGGCTAAGTAATAACCGGAGAGAAGGTAAAGGGGCAAAAGGATGATCGCTGGGCTTGTCTACATCTATCAAGGGCCAGGTCCACAATGATAGCCCATCACTTAAAAGCCCAGGCAAGCCCAACTTGTTCGGACCTGATTTCCAGCCAAGACAACTTAACCCACAAGATTCATCACTTCACCACATCCGTGGTAAGTATCAAGAAAATAGAAGGAAAAACTCAAAGATGCAAGCAGATGAAAGCATGATAAAGGTTAGACCTACTCATCACGTAGAATATATATAAGATTTGACTTGTTGTTAAAACAAGGGTTACGAGATCGGAAAGAGACGACAAGGGTACCTCGGATCCATACTGAGCTGAGAGCTTAGAGTTCAACTCATCAGAAGCCGAGCTCAGAGGTCGGATTAGTCCAGCTCGGACAGCATGACTTGAGAGCTCGGCCAGCTAAAGGAAACTCAGAGCTCATTTCACTAAGCAAAGACAGAACTCTCGGGTCGGTTAGTCCAGCTCGGACAACATGACCTGAGAGCCCGGCCGGATGAAGGAGACTCAAAGCTCAATTCATCGAAGTAAAGACCGAGCTCACAGGTCGTTCAGACAGTCCAGTTCGGAAACTTGAAAGCCCAGTTGGCTAAGTGGATCCGGAGTTCAACTCATCAGACAATTCATCGAAGTAAAGACCGAGCTCACAGGTCGGTCAGACAGTCCAGTTCGGAAACTTGAAAGCCCAGTTGGCTAAGTGGATCCGGAGTTCAACTCATCAGAGCTCGCAGATATGGTTAGATCAGCTCGGAAAAAAGCAGGACAGAGCTCAGTTGGTTAAAATTATAAGGCGAGCAATCTAAAGTATTTCACACATGATAAAGGAAGAACAGCTTGAGTATGAGAGCAGAACAAGAACTTCATTAAAAGAAAAGTACATTACAGCACGTTACAAAGGCCTACACTACGGGATGAAAGACTATCCTTAAAGGATTTACATAACCACATACATCATCATCTACGATTATATCGTTGTCACCTATCCTACTACTCTGGTCTTCAGCCCGGAGGAATTCTCACAGCTCGGAATGTGAGTTTGGCAGAAAAGACCAAGGTCGGCACCCTAATGTGATTCACGGTACATCCGAACAGGATATAATATCTGAGCTTGTTCGAATGTACCCTGGAAACATGGGCTCCCTAGTTACGGTGCCGAAGAGATCACGAAGCATACACTCAGAGAAGTCGTTGGAGACTTGACTGAGTGCAGCAGATCTCAGTCCCACGTAATACTGATACTTCACACCAAAGGGAATAATAATACTGGTACTTCACACCAAAAGGAACAACAAGCTGAGCGCCGGCGCCACTCCCATTTATATCAAAAGAGGACAACAGGGGCATCGAGGAAATTCCCTTTTTCTCTGCGGAAAAAGGTGAAGTTAGAGCGAACCCCTCAATAGCCCAGAACTTCTTTGGAGCCCGGACAACAAGCAGAGGAGGAGGCCGGCCAGACGACCTGGGTAAAGCAGTTTCAGCAGCTTGCCGAATGGTCCCACCCTTCGACTGCCATACCAGAAGGATCTTCAATGCACCATCCAGACGCCTTAGAGGTAACATCAAATTTTCAAGAATTTTAAACTGACCCATTTTTATTTCAAGAACTGCAAAAAGTTTCAAAACAGAGACAAGTCAGAAACAGTTCTCCCTTAAGATGATAAGAGCAAAATCAAAGCAAACCTCTGGGGCACAAGGCAATATGTTTGAAGAAGGCGTCGAATAGACCTGCCACAGATAAAACAAGAATTTCTCATTTCAACAGAAGGCTCAAGAATGAAGAAAAGCTGGCGCTGATATATACTCGGAGCCTGAGGACTTAGCACGGGGCAGAGCTACACTAGACTCTAAGCCAGTGATGTCAGATTCTTAAAAGATATTCACGGGAAAGGAAAGAAAGGAGATGTCCAGATAATGATGACAAAAAAAGCAAAGGCGGCAGAGGACAAGAAGAATAGAAAAAAGACAGAAGGAGAAAAGAGCAGATAGAATTCAGAAACTGCGCAACGACTGAAAGATGAAAGGATGTTATTAAGGCACCTGAACCCGAACAGACGCGATCATAATAGTTCTTGGTATTCACCCCCTCGGCAGTTGGAGCAATAACTGTCGAGAAGGTGAAGGGGCAATTGATGACCGCTGGATTCCTTCACCCCGGGCCAGGGGCTTGACCACAGCCCAAGGCTCATGACGTAGAGGCCCACACACCTGATATACATTGTAATACCCGGCTAGACTCCGGTATCGGAATTCCTACCGTCCGGTGGAATCTCGGATGTCGGAAACCTCTAGAAGGGTAAAACCATGTTTTATAAAATGTTTTTAATGTATTTTATGTTTTTAAGCAAAAAGGAAATTGAGTTTTGAATGAAAAAGACCAAAGGAGGCTTTGCCAGGTTCGGCCGCCGAAAGTTAGGTTCGGCCGCCGAACATGGTGGGGTTTTGGGAGCGCTTTAGGCCTCCGAAAGCCTTGCTTGAAAGACTCAAGGTTCGGCCGCCGAACCTCATGTTCGGCCGCCGAACATGCATGAGATGTGGGGGCACGTTAGGCCGCCGAAAGGTGGCAGAACCAGCCCTATAAGAGACCCCGTGACCGAAACAGGCGAGGTTTTCTCTCCCATTTCGGCCGACGGTAAGCTTTAGCCCTCCTATGGTCATTTTAAGTGTTTTCCCTCAAATCCTTTAGATCTTAACAAGTTACATCTTGTTTTTGAAGAGTTTTAAAGTTTAAGCAAGTTTTGGAGCTTTGAGGTTCAAGAACTCGAATCTCCCCACCTTCGAGCTAGGATCGTTTCTCTCTCGATCTTCAAGAGGTAAGAGCCGATCTCTAGTTTTATATGTGTTTTAAGTAAGTTTTATGCAAGGTTTTGGGGTAGAAATGCATGAGTAGGCTTGATGGGTTTTTATGAAAAATCCATGGTTTTAATGTGTGTTTATGTGCAATGTGGCTTGCTTGTGTGTTGTAGTTGGGGTTTAAGCTTGTTGGAGGCCCCTAGGAGCTTGCATGCTTGTGTATGAGTGTTGTAGAAGAGTTTTATGCATGATTAGGAAGTTTGGGAAACTTGGATGCAAGAGGAGCCAAGTTTCTGCCCTTTGGCAGAAACCAGGTTCGGCAGCCGAAGGTACTTTCGGCCGCCGAACCAGCTTGGGAGGCAGCTTTAGGCTGCCGAAGCCTGCCCCCGAAAGTTGGAGTTTCGGCTCTGTCCGAGACTTTCGGCCGCCGAAGGTGCCGCCGAACATGCATGAGTTTCGTCTCTGTCTGGGAGTTTCGGCCGCCGAAGGTGCCGCCGAACCTGCCTGACTTTCGGCTCTGGAGGGACTTTCGGCCGCCGAAGGTGCCGCCGAAAGTGCCCTTCCCAGCCTTTTCTTGCATGTTTTCTAGGGATGTTTTGAGGTGTTTTTAGGAGGTTTTTGGGGGGTATGTTTAGAGTTATGTTCTTGTTGTTTGGTGCCTCATTTGAGTCCACCTGTGTAGGTTCGGACCCGAGGACCCGAGACCCCCGGTTGTGAGATAGTCTTTCAGAGTCCATTGATAAAGCTTCGGTCACCAGGTGAGTGGGATTATTCCCTAAGTTTTTAAGTAATGAATAAATGAACAAATGAATGAATCTGATAGCATACTCATGCATCATAAATGCCATGCGATGTTTCAGGATGTTTGCATTAGAAATTCACGAATATGTTGCATTGCATAATTTGATGTTGATGTGGATGGTTGTTGGATGATCCATAGTCCTCTGATGTTATGTTATGATGATATGTTATGGACGACCAGCGAGGCCCATTCTACGCCCCTGGTACTATGTAAGAGAAAGTCCAGTGAGGCCCATTCTACGCCCCTGGCACTTGGAATGTTATGTTATGTTATGTAAGAGAAAGTCCAGTGAGGCCCATTCTACGCCCCTGGAATTTGGAGATGTTGAGGACTAATGGTGACAATACCATCCTTTATGTGATTAAATGTGATGTGTTGCATTTCATGAAAGCATGTAAAGTAAAAGTTTTGTTATTTAATGATATTAATAAAATGAATAATAATATACCTAAAAAGTGTGGAATTAAAGCAAATGTTAATAATAAAATGGAGAATAAAATACCTAAAAATGGAGGAATTAATATCATGTTTTTACTTTTTGCTCACTGGGCTTTTTAGCTCACCCCTCTCCCCTAACCCCAGTCTTGCAGGTGCAGAGTAGATAGAGGAGTCAGCAAGAGTAAGAGAAGTCTCTGTAATAGCATAGAAGTGGACATGGATTAGTTGTAATGTAAAAGTATGTTATGTAATGTAATGTAAGTTTTATAGTGTGCTTGACTAGAGTCTGTTGTAATCCCTTAAATACATGAGATAAATGTTTTATGATGTTTATGTAACCCAAGCCTGCTATATGTTATGTACCCCATTGGAGTATTTGTTGAGGACTCCAATGAGGGGTTTATGTTATGTTTATGCATGCACAGGCTAGGCTGGGTAAAGAAATGTGTAAATGAAAGAAAAGTTTAAATTTTTATGTATGTTTTGGTTCATGTATGGGATTGAACAGGTTCACAGGATGTATGTTTGGCTTGCTACGGGTTCCGGCGGCCTTAAGCCGACCTGGATCCTAGCGCCGGTAGCGGTCCGGTTTCCGGGTCGTTACAGAATGGTATCAGAGCCCTAGGTTCATATGGTCGGACCTAGAGTGTCGGGCTCATAGATGTTATAGAAAGGTCAAGCACAATAGGAAATCATGTCCACTAGGATAGGATGTAGAGTCCTGTCTTGCATGAAAGTATGATATGCCTTGTTCTGTGATATGTATATGATGTGGGTTCATGTGTTTCCACATGAACCATTTGATGCTAATGTTTTGTTATCTGTGCTGTTTTTCAGTAAACAGAATGCGAGGAACTCGTCGATCAGCTAGATTGACTAGAGTACCACCGGAGGATGAGGGCACGAGCGCCCGTCCTCCAGCATTGCCAAGGGCAATGTCAAGCAGGTCCAACAGGGACAGAGCAGTGAGGGACCCTAGAAGGTCTTTGGATCTAGGTAGAAGCAGATCAGTAAGGGGTACAGTTCAAGAAAGAATGTCAGTTGATGAAGAAGTAGAGATGGATGTGGATCAGAGGAGGGATGGTAACCTTGGTGTAAACATGCCAGAAGAGGGCATGGGTGAGTCACAGGGAGGCACTCAGGCCTCGGGGTTCGTTCCACCACCCCAGTACCCACCTTTTTCACCATACCCCGGGTATTCGATGGGAAGTACATCGGATTACCCCAGTTTTAATCCTTACCCTTCTCACATGCCATATCCACCTTTCTACCCACAGTATCCACAGTACCCTATTTACCCACCTCCATCCTTCCATCCAGGCACAGCAAACCCTATCCCAGGGGATGTCGCACCACCACCACCAGCAGAACCCACAGTTCCAGAAACCCAAAGACCTCAACCTACCTCATCTGGAGGGAGCAAGGCCAAGATGACCGACTATATGAAGTTGGGTGCTCCCCAGTTTGATACCGGTGATGATCCGTTTGTGTACCTGGAGAAGGTCAAAACAATTACAGATGAGATAGGTGCTGATGACAGCAGAGCCATTCAGATGGCTGGTTTCACCCTGAAATGCAAAAAGGCCCGTGAGTGGTTCAAGGGCTATGTGAAACCGAGGGTGGACAATCTTTCATGGGAGGAGTTTGCGAATGAGTTCGCAGGATGGGCGTTCCCTGACAGTTCCAGGGAGCTGAAGATGATTGAGTTTGAACAGCTGAAGCAGACAGACGAAATGGGTGTCGATGAGTACACCGATAGATTCTTAGAGTTGTTGCCGTTTGCTGGGCAACATCTGGACACAGATCCGAAGAAGTCAAGGAGGTATATCATGAGGCTCCATTCCAGGTATTCCTCCTTGGTTCAGTCAGCTGATAGAGAAAGTTTCCATGCCATTGTAGACATGGCCAGGAGAATGGAGGCTAGTGCAATCATCGAGGGGACAGTTAAACAGTCAGTGACACAGCCGTCTGGTTCCAAGACCCCAGGTGGGGGAAGGATTGACCCTTCATCCTTGAGTTCAGCTAGTAAGAAGTGGGGCAGTACCACTAAGAAACCAAAGAAGAATAAGTTCTGGAGCAAGATCAAATCAGGTCTGGGATTAGGAAGTGGCTCAAGCTCTGGTGCTGATAATGCAGTGTGTGCAAGGTGTGGTAAGCTACACAGAGGGGTATGCCGTTTTGGGACAACAGCCTGCTACAGGTGTGGGCAGGAGGGACACATGTCCATGGAGTGTCCTAGAGCAGTTCCTATGGCGCGGCCCCAGCAGACTACTTCAGGTAGTGTGGCACAGCCAGCAGCTTCAGCCGCGACACAGGCCAGTGGCAGAGGCCGAGGGAGAGGGTCAGCCTCTTCTTCATCAGCTTACAGAGGGGAAGGTCCGTCAGCTCCAGCACGGATCTTCACTATGACACAGCAGGAGGCAAACGCATCCAACACCGTGGTGTCAGGTAATATCATCATTGGTTGTTCAGATGCTTATGCCTTAATGGACCCGGGTGCATCCCATTCTTTTGTTTCTCCGAGAGCGGTCGAGAGGTTGGGTTTGATGGTCTCTGGGTTAGAGTGTCCCCTATGGGTCAGTGGACCCAAGTGTGACCCGTCAGTGGCAGAGTCAGTCTGCCAGTACAGTCCAGTTTTCATAGAGGGAAGATGCCTATCCGCCGACCTTGTGGTTCTAGACTTGACAGATTTTGACGTCATTCTAGGGATGGATTGGCTATCTACCCATGGTGCTACCTTGGATTGCAGAGACAAGGTAGTTAAGTTCAGATGTCAGGATGGGTCAGAGGTTGTCTTTAGAGGAGACAGGGGGAGTACACCTAGAGGTTTGATATCAGCCCTACAGGCTCGTAGGCTACTCAGGAGGGGTTGTCGGGGTTATCTAGCTCATGTGAGAGAGCTAGACAGAGATGTCAGAGAGCCCGCCTCAGTGCCTGTGGTTAGAGAGTTCTTAGATGTCTTCCCAGACGAACTGCCAGGTTTACCGCCTCCGAGGGAGATAGAGTTCGAGATAGAATTGATGCCAGGAACCAGACCGATCTCTATCCCTCCCTACAGGATGGCGCCAGCAGAGCTGAAAGAGCTTAAAGAACAGTTGCAAGAGCTGGTAGACAAGGGTTTCATCCGACCGAGTACCTCACCTTGGGGTGCTCCAGTGTTGTTCGTGAAAAAGAAGGATGGATCCCTTAGACTTTGTATCGACTACAGACAGTTGAACAAAGTCACTACCAAGAACAAGTACCCGTTGCCTAGGATCGATGATCTATTCGACCAGCTATCAGGAGCAGGTTGTTTCTCCAAAATAGATCTGAGATCTGGGTATCATCAGCTGAGGATCAGAGATGAAGACGTGCCAAAGACAGCTTTCAGAACCAGATATGGGCACTATGAGTTCCTAGTGATGCCGTTCGGGTTAACAAACGCCCCTGCAGCATTCATGGATCTCATGAACAGAGTATTTAGCCAATACCTGGATCACTTCGTTATTGTCTTCATAGATGATATCTTAGTGTATTCCAGGAATGCAGAAGAGCATGCCCATCATCTGCGGTTGGTCTTGCAGACTTTGAGGGAACATGGCTTGTATGCCAAGTTCTCTAAATGTGAGTTCTGGCTGAGGAGCATTTCGTTCTTGGGGCATGTAGTGTCAGAGAATGGTATTGAGGTGGACCCCAAGAAGACAGAAACTGTGGCTAACTGGCCTAGACCCACTTCAGTGACAGAGATTAGAAGTTTCTTGGGTTTGGCTGGTTACTACAGGAGGTTCGTTCAGGACTTCTCAAAGATAGCAGCTCCTCTGACCAGGTTAACCAGGAAGAATCAGAAATTTCTGTGGACCGACCAGTGCGAAGAGAGTTTTGAAGAGCTTAAGAAGAGGTTGACTTCAGCACCAGTTTTAGCTCTGCCATCTAGTGATGAGGACTTTACAGTCTTTTGTGATGCATCCCGTGTGGGACTGGGTTGTGTACTGATGCAGAATGAGAGGGTGATTGCTTATGCTTCTAGGCAGCTGAAGAAGCATGAGTTGAATTACCCCACACATGACCTTGAGATGGCAGCAGTAATCTTTGCACTCAAGATGTGGAGGCACTACCTCTATGGGGTAAAATGTGAGATCTTTACAGATCATAAGAGCCTGCAGCACATCCTGAGTCAAAGAGATTTGAATTTGAGACAGAGAAGATGGGTAGAACTGCTCAGTGACTATGATTGCAAAATCTAGTATCATCCGGGTAAGGCTAATGTAGTAGCTGATGCCTTAAGCCGGAAATCACTCGGCAGTCTATCCCACATCACGGCAGAACGAAGACCAGTAGTAAAGGAGTTCTACAAGCTCATCGAAGAAGGGCTGCAGTTAGAGTTGTCGGGTACAGGTGCCTTGTTGGCTCAGATGAAAGTGACACCCGTGTTCCTTGAGCAAGTTGCTCAGAAACAACATGAGGACCCCGAGTTAGTGAAGATTGCCAGGACTGTTCAGTCAGGCAATGATAGTGAGTTCAGATTCGACAGTAAGGGGATTCTCCGCTATGGGAGTCGATTATGTGTACCAGACGACATAGGGCTAAAAGGAGACATTATGAGAGAGGCTCATAATGCAAGATACAGCATTCACCCCGGAGCCACCAAGATGTATCAAGATTTGAAGAAAGTTTATTGGTGGCCAGCAATGAAGAAAGAAGTGGCACAGTTCGTGTCAGCCTGCGAAGTGTGTCAGAGGGTGAAGCTGGAACATCAGAAGCCAGCTGGAATGCTTAACCTGCTACCTATTCCAGAATGGAAATGGGAAAATATAGCTATGGACTTCGTAGTAGGGTTACCGGCGGCGTCCAACAGAGTGGACTCCATATGGATGATTGTGGACAGACTCACCAAATCTGCTCACTTCATTCCTGTCAGGAGTGGCTATTCTGTGGACAAGTTGGCGCAGGTGTATGTGGACGAGATCGTCAGGCTGCATGGGGTTCCCGTTTCGATAGTGTCAGATAGAGGGCCCCAGTTCACCTCCAGGTTTTGGTGGAGTCTGCAGAATGCCATGGGTACTAGGTTGGATTTCAGTACTGCCTTCCACCCCCAGACTGATGGACAGTCAGAAAGAACCATCCAGACTATCGAGGATATGCTCAGAATGTGTGTGCTGGACTTTGGCGGTTCTTGGAGGCAGCATCTACCTTTGGTGGAGTTTGCCTACAATAACAGCCATCATGCTAGCATCGGGATGGCTCCATATGAAGCTTTGTACGGAAGGAAGTGCAGATCACCTGTTTGCTGGGAGGAAGTTGGAGAGAAGGCCTTGGCAGGGCCTGAGCTAGTAGAGATTACCAGCAGGGTGGTACCCATAATCAGAGAAAGAATCAAGACTGCTGCAAGCAGACAGAGGAGTTATGCAGACATCCGCAGAAGGCAGTTAGAGTTTCAGGAGGGGGATCTGGTATTGCTTAAGGTGTCTCCAATGAAGGGAGTGGTTCGCTTCGGGAAGAAAGGTAAACTAGCCCCACGATACATCGGACCCTTTGAAATCTTGCAAAAGATTGGGAATGTGTCGTACAAGCTAGATTTACCTGCTTCAATGGCAAGAATCCATCCGGTTTTCCATATTTCGATGTTGAGGAAGTTTGTGTCAGATCCGAGCAAGGTTCTTAGTGAGCCTGATGTGGAGGTCCAAGAGGATCTCACCTATGTTGAACAGCCAGTACGGATCATAGACACGCAGATCAGAAAGTTAAGAAACAAGGAAATCCTGATGGTGAAAGTCCTGTGGAACCACCACAACTTGGAAGAATGCACTTGGGAGACACGGGAGTCTATGCTCCAGCAGTACCCTCAGCTCTTTTAAGGTTAGATCCCTATGTGTTGATGTGCTTAGTATGTATGTTATATGTTTGCCATGTTATGTGTTGTTTGGTGAACATTCGGGGACGAATGTTCTTAAGGGGGGAAGAATGTAATACCCGGCTAGACTCCGGTATCGGAATTCCTACCGTCCGGTGGAATCTCGGATGTCGGAAACCTCTAGAAGGGTAAAACCATGTTTTATAAAATGTTTTTAATGTATTTTATGTTTTTAAGCAAAAAGGAAATTGAGTTTTGAATGAAAAAGACCAAAGGAGGCTTTGCCAGGTTCGGCCGCCGAAAGTTAGGTTCGGCCGCCGAACATGGTGGGGTTTTGGGAGCGCTTTAAGCCTCCGAAAGCCTTGCTTGAAAGACTCAAGGTTCGGCCGCCGAACCTCATGTTCGGCCGCCGAACATGCATGAGATGTGGGGGCACGTTAGGCCGCCGAAAGGTGGCAGAACCAGCCCTATAAGAGACCCCGTGACCGAAACAGGCGAGGTTTTCTCTCCCATTTCGGCCGACGGTAAGCTTTAGCCCTCCTATGGTCATTTTAAGTGTTTTCCCTCAAATCCTTTAGATCTTAACAAGTTACATCTTGTTTTTGAAGAGTTTTAAAGTTTAAGCAAGTTTTGGAGTTTTGAGGTTCAAGAACTCGAATCTCCCCACCTTCGAGCTAGGATCGTTTCTCTCTCGATCTTCAAGAGGTAAGAGCCGATCTCTAGTTTTATATGTGTTTTAAGTAAGTTTTATGCAAGGTTTTGGGGTAGAAATGCATGAGTAGGCTTGATGGGTTTTTATGAAAAATCCATGGTTTTAATGTGTGTTTATGTGCAATGTGGCTTGCTTGTGTGTTGTAGTTGGGGTTTAAGCTTGTTGGAGGCCCCTAGGAGCTTGCATGCTTGTGTATGAGTGTTGTAGAAGAGTTTTATGCATGATTAGGAAGTTTGGGAAACTTGGATGCAAGAGGAGCCAAGTTTCTGCCCTTTGGCAGAAACCAGGTTCGGCAGCCGAAGGTACTTTCGGCCGCCGAACCAGCTTGGGAGGCAGCTTTAGGCTGCCGAAGCCTGCCCCCGAAAGTTGGAGTTTCGGCTCTGTCCGAGACTTTCGGCCGCCGAAGGTGCCGCCGAACATGCATGAGTTTCGTCTCTGTCTGGGAGTTTCGGCCGCCGAAGGTGCCGCCGAACCTGCCTGACTTTCGGCTCTGGAGGGACTTTCGGCCGCCGAAGGTGCCGCCGAAAGTGCCCTTCCCAGCCTTTTCTTGCATGTTTTCTAGGGATGTTTTGAGGTGTTTTTAGGAGGTTTTTGGGGGGTATGTTTAGAGTTATGTTCTTGTTGTTTGGTGCCTCATTTGAGTCCACCTGTGTAGGTTCGGACCCGAGGACCCGAGACCCCCGGTTGTGAGATAGTCTTTCAGAGTCCATTGATAAAGCTTCGGTCACCAGGTGAGTGGGATTATTCCCTAAGTTTTTAAGTAATGAATAAATGAACAAATGAATGAATCTGATAGCATACTCATGCATCATAAATGCCATGCGATGTTTCAGGATGTTTGCATTAGAAATTCACGAATATGTTGCATTGCATAATTTGATGTTGATGTGGATGGTTGTTGGATGATCCATAGTCCTCTGATGTTATGTTATGATGATATGTTATGGACGACCAGCGAGGCCCATTCTACGCCCCTGGTACTATGTAAGAGAAAGTCCAGTGAGGCCCATTCTACGCCCCTGGCACTTGGAATGTTATGTTATGTTATGTAAGAGAAAGTCCAGTGAGGCCCATTCTACGCCCCTGGAATTTGGAGATGTTGAGGACTAATGGTGACAATACCATCCTTTATGTGATTAAATGTGATGTGTTGCATTTCATGAAAGCATGTAAAGTAAAAGTTTTGTTATTTAATGATATTAATAAAATGAATAATAATATACCTAAAAAGTGTGGAATTAAAGCAAATGTTAATAATAAAATGGAGAATAAAATACCTAAAAATGGAGGAATTAATATCATGTTTTTACTTTTTGCTCACTGGGCTTTTTAGCTCACCCCTCTCCCCTAACCCCAGTCTTGCAGGTGCAGAGTAGATAGAGGAGTCAGCAAGAGTAAGAGAAGTCTCTGTAATAGCATAGAAGTGGACATGGATTAGTTGTAATGTAAAAGTATGTTATGTAATGTAATGTAAGTTTTATAGTGTGCTTGACTAGAGTCTGTTGTAATCCCTTAAATACATGAGATAAATGTTTTATGATGTTTATGTAACCCAAGCCTGCTATATGTTATGTACCCCATTGGAGTATTTGTTGAGGACTCCAATGAGGGGTTTATGTTATGTTTATGCATGCACAGGCTAGGCTGGGTAAAGAAATGTGTAAATGAAAGAAAAGTTTAAATTTTTATGTATGTTTTGGTTCATGTATGGGATTGAACAGGTTCACAGGATGTATGTTTGGCTTGCTACGGGTTCCGGCGGCCTTAAGCCGACCTGGATCCTAGCGCCGGTAGCGGTCCGGTTTCCGGGTCGTTACATACATAACAAGTCTGGCTCATCCGACCCTCAAGACCGGGCTCGACCCATCTTCTTTACTCAAGCCGGCCCGGCCCACACGAAGCAGGCCCTTTCCACTCAGGCTTAGCGTCCGGCCCAACTCTCGGCCCAGCCCAGGATCCAGAAAAATATTCACCAGACAGCCTGGCAGATCCGCTCGAACGTACGCACGAGGAGAATCAGAAGCCATTACGCATGGAGCAGGCGGCTGATACCCTAGTACCTCCGAATCCGCATGGCAGAGACGCGTGGCCCAATCCTGGAGAGACCTTTACACGTCACCAGCAAGCAAGACAATGTATAAAAGAGGAGTCCCCTCCTCAGAAAGTTTAAACCTTATTCAGTAATACAAAACCCTTGTAAAACCCTATTCTATTGGATCTCAGATCATCAGATACTAATAATAAAATTATACATATTTAATTAAAATTATGTAATTTAAAAAAAAAACTCTATCACCGTTTTAAAAAAAAACTCTATCTTGTATAGACTATTTATATATAGAATTATGTATTCATTATATATACTTTAATTAATTTTTTATGTATTATAAATATTTAAATAAATAATTATATTTTTTAAAATAGTAAATAAATAATTATTAAATTTAATATTATATCGTTGATCTTATATTAAATATATTTTATAAAATTAATTAAAAATTTTATAATTAGTATTTAATAATAAATAATATTTGATATTATAAATAAATAAATAAATATTTAAATATTAAAATTTAAATAATAAAAAATAAACCAATTCAAAAAAAATAAAAAATTTAAATATTAAAATCTAAATAATAAAATAATTAATTATGGTTGATGGAAATAGAACCTAAAACTTTAGAAAAACCACATTTTATTAATTATCAGATTATAAATCCACTTTTATTAAATTGCTACACATTATTTTATTATAAATATAAAGTATTGTAGGTTATTGAAAATTTATAGAGATGAAAGGTTTTACTTTTTATTATATTTTAAATTAAAAATTTAGTTATAACATACTTTAATTAAATTATATTTAATTTTATTAAAGTTTTTTTAATTTTTTAATTTAAAATTTTATTGTTTTAAAAATTTAAATTAATTAGATTTTATTAACGAATTTTTTAATTAAATTTTTAAACGCGAACGAATTGTTGTTAGTTTAGAATTGTTATTAATTTAGATAAGTTACGAGTTGAGTTCGAATAAAATTTAATTATAATATTTGATTTTTGAGTCAAACTCGCTCTAAATATTAAAGTTAACTCGATCTTAAATTTATAAAATTTTTTAATAAATGAATTTAAATTTTATAAATCTCTATCAGACTCAATTCCATTACTGTTATGAGTGCTCGCCGCATAATTTGGAAGGCAACTTAAAAAAATTTAAGTTAAAATTTTTATAAATGAAGTAAACATGAATGAAAATTAATATAATGCCTGTGACTATACAAAACAAAAAATTAGGCTTAGAAGTATGTCCAGATCGGCTGATCCCCTTCACCGTCCAAAGAAAAGATCTTTATCACATCACGTCGTCATCGATAGGAGCTAAGAGATCTGATGCAACCACGTTCATTGATCTTCTATCCATTCATCACTCATCACCACCATCATCTCCTTTACAATCCTCCATCCACATTTGAGTTCCCAGACAAAACATGTCTCTTCTCTTTCGATATTTAATACGCATTGTTTCCCCATCTTTTACTGTCATGAAAAGGTCACCCCACATTATCAAGTGTCACAAGAAACCCATTCTCTCCATACATTACTCATCTGCGAGCTTCTCACCTCACCTTAGCTTTTTATAAAGCTTCCTCCAATCCAAATGCTTTCCTTCAACTCACCAACTGCCTATAAAAATCATAAACAACCACAACATAAATTCCAATGCAAGAACCCAGAAGTCTACAGGAAAAAGGTCCTGGTTTCTTTTAGCACATGAAGAGTTCTTCTAAGGTGCTAAGCGACATCGTGCGGAAATGGACTAAGAGAAAGAAAGGTCATTTTGTTGTCTACACCAAAGAAGGCAAGAGGTTCGTTGTGCCTATATGCTATTTGAATCACCCCATCTTCAGAGTTTTACTGGAAATGGCTGAGGAGGAATTTGGAACCACGACTCATGGACCGTTGCAAGTTCCTTGCGAGGAAGAATTTATGGAATATATTTTTGCTGTACTGAGGAAGAATCCTTCTGTGGAAGTGGAAAGTGCTCTTATCTCCATGAATACTTGTGAGGGAATTTCAATATCTTCTTTTTTTCCTGTTCTTCCTTCTCATTGCCAAGCTGCTCGTGGATCCATAGTTTTGTAGACCAGAATGCTTAGTTGAGTATTAGGCTGCAGTTTTGTACATATGTAGTTATGGGAATTAAAGTTTTTGTCCTTCTGTAGGGTGTTCTTTCTCCCATCTTTTTTCTCTTTTTTGCTTGTGATTGTCCGAAAAGTTTTGAGATCTTTTATTAACATCTCAATTTCTCATAGAAGACAGGTTGCAGAAAAGGCTGAAGTCATGTGAAGAGTGAATGTTCAGTATCCGAGTGTAAGATCATCTTACCTGCGCTCCAATTATGGATCAAAAAGCAGTTTATCTGAACTGCACAGATGATTATGGTACCGTTGCAATACCTTTGGATTTATTGTAAGTTTGTTGGTTTTTTATTGAAAGTTCTGGTGTTTAACTGAGACCAAGACTAGTATAAAAAAGAAAAATCCCATTATTTAGATTAAAATCATTACCCAGGTTAGTAAATAGTAATAAAGTTGCTGCCTTCGCAACAGTAAATATATACAATCCATTATCAAGTAGCCTGCTTCTGGTCTCTGGAACTAAGAGAACATATCCCAAACAAGAATTCCATTTCCAATGAAATTAGCTTTAAACAGGATGACAAAATATGCTGATAAACAAGGCTAAGAAGCTGCACTATAGCTCAAAAATGGTGATTGACATTCTAGCAGTCTTTTTCTTTTTTCTTTTTTCTTTTAATCGGGTATTCAATCGTGCCCATTTCACGGTAATAATGTCGTGGCTACCTCTTCCAGTAACGCTGATCACTGGACTCACGCTTATTGATTCGTAGTCATTTTTTAAATACATTTGTTATTCCAGAACCCAAAACATTCATAGTTTAGAGGTTGCAAGCTTTATTAGATCCTTCCTGAGAATCTTGCCCGATGGATTCCTGGGTATGGCTCCAATAAATGCAACTCTTTGTATTCTCTTGTAAGGGGCTACCTACAATCATAGCAGTTTATTAGTATTATTTAATCAGTAAACAGTGCAAGCATGACAGAATAAAACTGTACCAAGTCATTTTAATATTTGGTATACTTCAGACACACCTGTCTTGCCACGAAATCCATGACAGCACTCTCAGATAAACTACTTCTGGCCTTTCTTACAACATAAGCCATGGGGAACTGTCCAGCTTCCTTGTCAGGAAACCTGAAATAAGATCACAAAGAGGCTTATTTGTTTATGAAGGAAAACTTGCGTGTCTGAGCACAAGATTCTGCAGGGATTAAATCCAGTAATCGCAGGACAAATGTGATTATATTTGCAGAAAAAGGACGCATTTTTCAAATCATAGAATAAATTTCCAAGTCCCCATATATAGTGAAAGAAAGCTTACGGTATTACAGCAGCATCAGAAATTTCGGAATGAGTAAGCAACAAGGCCTCTAGTTCCGCAGGAGGAACCTAAGTCCATTAAATCACAGATTCCAATTGAATCAGCAAAGAATTTTGTACATGACTATAACAAAGTGATTCCACAATAGAAGGCAACATTGAAACAAGTGAGAAATCAAATGCTTTGTTAACCTGATATCCCTTGTATTTGATCAATTCCTTCAGTCGATCAATAACAAAAATAAAGCCGTCATCATCTACGTAGCACAAATCCCCTGTTCTTAACCATCCCTCAGAATCAAGAGCCGTTGATGTAGCCTCAGCATTAAAAAAATAACCTGCAAAATTATGTGATAGTATTAATGACGGGTGGTCTTATTTGACCATGAGGTGGTCATTCCTTTCGCTTACTAGACTATTTTGATAATTTAACGGTCTTCTCTGATTGATGCTCACCTACATCTTTTATGACAGTGTGATATGACAGTTTCCTAAACAGAGCGAAATCCACATTTGACAGTTTCCTAAACAGACAGCGAAATCCACATACATTTTCTTATATTTTATTTATTGCATTCCGATCCCACATAAACAGTCATTTTATTTCCACCATACACGAAAAAGATGCCAATTATGTTTATTTTCGCTCATGAAATATAATCGAGAAACGTTAAACAGCTTTTGCATGTGTACCCTTACCTTTCATGATAGTGGGACCTCTAAGCCAAAGCTCACCTGTCTGGTTCATCGGCAGAGCTTCTCCGCTTTCCGGGTCCACGATTTTTGCCTCCATGCTCGATGTCAGCAGCCCTGCCGTACCATATCTCCTACTTTCCTCTAGGGTATCCGTTGACGCACCCACACCCGTCGACTCAGTTAATCCGTAACCCTGAAGAATTCTCACCTTCTGATATTTCTCTACGAACCCCTCTATCACCTCTTTGCTCAGAGGAGCACCTCCTGACACGACACTTTGTAGCGAACTCAAATCGTACTTGGACTTCATCTCATCGGCGCCGTTGACAAGTGCTACTAGAATAGGTGGCACCAGAGGGAGATCCGTGGCACGGTACCTCTCGATCGCCGATAGCATCTCGTGAATCTCGAACTTGGGGAGCACAATGATTGTTGATCCTGGCGCGAGTAATCCCGTCGCGAACATTGCTAAACCGTAGATGTGAAACATTGGGACGGTGCAAATATATTTATGTTCTCTGTCTTCGTTGAAGCGTCCAACGATTGTTTGCACCATCGCTATTAGGTTGCGATGAGAGGAAACCACGCCCTTGCTTGCTCCGGTTGTACCTGATGAGTAAAGAAGAGTTGCTGTGTCGTCCATGTTGACTCGCTCCCTGACTCGACTCCTACTAGGCTCCTTCCTCATCATCTCGCTTAAAGTTGTTAAGATATTGGCTTGGGCTTTGGCTGAATCATGGTCGTCTATGAGGATGATGGGAAGATTTCGGTTCGAGTTGACGAGTTTGGGGACTAGTTGGGAGGTAGTGAAAGCGAATAAGGGTTTGGAGTCGGCGATTTGCGTGGCGATTTCACGGGGAGTGTTGAGAGGGTTGGTAGTGGTAATTACGGCGCCAAGGGACATAACAGAAAGGCAAACAACAGGGAAGAAGATGGAGTTTGGGGAAAGAAGAAGGATGACGTTGCCCTTGCGGACTCCCATCTCAAATAGAGAGGTGGCGACGGAATCGACGGCTTTCCAGAGGTCGACGAAGCTGAAATGGTGGCCAGTGCTGGCGTCGATGAAGGCTGTCTTGCCATGGTGAGCCTGGGACGAAATAAAGGTGGTGACATCAATGCAGTAATTGGGTGGGAGATGATAAGGCTTGCGTTTACTGTAGAAAATAGAATTACATCTGCAAAAGCCGCTTCTGGGGTCGATCTGAAAGCCGTTATTCTGCGTCAATGGCATTATCTTCCTTCTGTAGCCGGTACGCCGTGCCTGCCTGCTTCCTTGTATTTGATCCTTCCGTCTTATAATGTCTCCGCCAGTGGACACCCGTTAGACTTGGAGTATGCTTTGGTTTCACCTGTCAGATTTGTTATGAGACACGTTAGCCGTTAGATAGGCTTGAATGAAAATCGTGTTGATGTGATCTGCCCTTTTTTTGTTTTTTTTTGGGGTCTCAAACGCGATTTTCTTTTGCCTCTAATATCCACAATGGGAATTATAATGAGTCGGATTTCATTTTTGGTCAGAAATGATGAGTCAGACTCAAATATTGTTAATTTTAATTATTATATTATATCTCATTATTAACAGAGTTTATATTGTTTCCAGGTCCAAATGAGCACACGTGGAAACACATGGTTATGATAACTTCAATAAAATAGAAAAATTCTTCCTTGAACAAGTGTATATAAAACTATAAATTATTTTAGATATTCAACTATTCAAAAATTAAAAAATTATTTTAAATTAAAACCCACATGTTATAGTATATAATTTATTATTATTTTAATAATCTACTAGTTATCGATTGGACGGACTTGTATTTCTTAATATAATTTCAATAAAATACTATGTGAAGAAATATGAGTAGTGTCAGGTAAAATAATTAGGGAATTATAAATTATATCCATGTGTTACATAGAACTTAAAATTTATAAAATGAAATAGGTTTGATGATAGCATTTGGAGTTAATAAATGGATTTAAAATAAAAAATATTAATCAAATTTATAATAAATTTGAATGTTGAAAATATTACTTGTTTTGTAATAGGATGATATTTGTAAGTAACAGTGGACAAATTGATTAGAATTGGTTTTTTTTTAAAAAAAAAATAATGGATGCCTGTCATAAAAATAAAAATATGTCCCAAATTAATTATAAAAATAAAGGTCCAAACTCATTATAAACATAAGATTTAAGATCTAAATTAAATTAAATTAAAACTAATAATCTCTAGAGCAATAAACCATTCCACTGAGAAAATTAGAATCATAGAAACTCGATTCACCTCGACTCAAAGACTTGATTAGCAACTTCATCAGCTTTGCTCCTATCATTGCATTGCCGCTAGAACTTTCAGTCATTAAGAAGCTGAATCAACGATGGAGGTTGGGTCCTACAACCATACCCGAATGTATTAAAACCAGAGAAGAAGATGCTAATTGCAATAATCCATAAGTGAAAGAAACAACTCTTTGATAAACATTTTCAAAATGCAATACCAAAAGTATAGGGTAAAAGAGGTTACAACTTGCCGCTGTAGAGGAGAGAATACTCGAGCTCCACCTTATTAGTCGCCAACAGATCATCAAGGGGAGTCTCCACAAATTGAGCGACGCCAACAAGAAGTGAGGAGGTGTGTTCTTGCAACCATCGCGCCCTTAGACCATCATCCTCCATCTTTTGCCAAGAATACGCTACAGAAAAGACGTGTTAAGTCCATACTTGCAACACCGCTGGACAACAATGAATATAAAGGAGAAAACTATTATTTAATTTTTATGGTATTCATAAACATGTCAGTTAATATTTTAATTTAAAAAATATATTAAAATATATTTTACCTTTTAAAATATCTATTAGTCTTTCATTAATTTTAAATTTTAAATATTACAAAAAATTTTAAATATTTAAAAGAATATTAATTAAAACTTATAAAAATTTTAAGTGATTATGTATTAAGTTTTTTTTTAATTATAGGAACTAAATAATCAAAAATGTTTTAATATATTTTTTAAAATTGAAAGATTAATTAGTGAGTTTTTAAATGTTACAGAAATTAAATAATAATTTTTTTAAAATAAATTAACTTATGCAGCTAAAAGAACCTTCTCTAATAATACAAACTGCAAACCAACCAAACCAAAAGCTATATACTCTCATCCTAACTATAAAGTGGTAATCCATAGTAAATAGATAAAGGGAGGCCCGAGTAGGGGAAATCAACAGTTTCGGCAGGAGAAGGGCTTTGTACCCAAAAAGAAATAAAAACAAAGGAAGAGCGTTTGTCCCTCTTAAAAAAGGATGTTTTTGCAATCCTACAAATGATAAGCTTAGGACATACCTTATTCTCAGTAGGAGTAAAATCGGTTGGAAACTAGGATTTCAATTTTAGATTATCTTGTTGAATTATGATTTGATGGACTTTCTTCTTGATATATATACATTTTTTAAGTTTTAGATGGAAACAAGATCAATCAGTTTTGATTCAGTTTAAATTTGATTTTGATCAACTTAATTTTGACATATTCGTTCCAGGTCTGATTCAAAATTGAACTGAGCGAGTGAGCGGGTTTGATTCTACATTTGCTTTGGGCCAAGTTTGGATGTTACTGCCAGAGGCCTGGTCAAACTGGGCCAGGCTTGAAATTGTTAATAACTATCGATAGCCCGATCAGGTGCAGCGAATTATGTCCGTCAATTGAGGGCTTACGGTTACCTCATAAGCCGATTGATCAATTCAGAATTGGGGCTTCACGCAGGGAGATAGATGGCAGGAGGACATGGAGAGAGCTACACTTACAAGGGCGTGACTTTGCATCAGCCAAAGCGATGGCATACGGTTACCGGAAAGGGCTTGTGTGCCGTCATGTGGTGAGTTCTTACCCCATCATCTCTTTCCAACCCTAATTGTTCTTCAATATGCTTTATCTATAATTTCAGTGCTATGTATTACTTCCTGATCTGCTTGTTTTACTTCGTTGAGTTTAGTGTCAACTATTCTGTTAAATTAATTATCTTAATCACTAAACTTTCGCGTCAGGTGTTCAAAGATGAGAATCACCTTTTAAACATCCAGCAATGCATAAAATTAATTAACACCACTATAGTACTTTGTGGCTGTGCCAGGGTTAATCTTCTAGTTGTTGCTGTTTGGAAATGTGCGCGCTTTTTCCTTATCAATAGAAGAAAATGTAGAGATTGGAAGGTTTTGTCCTTGAAATTGTTTGGCAGAGATGAGCTTCATGTTTAGATTTTCACCTATTCATATGGGTTAACTATGGTTTACATTGAAGATAGCTTTTTAAAGTTTTTCATTGTCTTTTAGCCGGGCAAAAATCAATTAGCCCAGTGTTTATAACTCTATAAAATCCATGAAAAGAATTAAAAATTCAAGTACTTACCCAGAAGGTGTCTGGTGCTTAATGAATTTGTTAAAATTGAAAATAATTTTCAAATGGCCTTTAGGTACATAACTTTATCCTCATAAATGTACACTCTGTTCTCAATCTTGCTTACCTAACATTTTGTGTTAATGAAGTTTGTCTTAATTTTTTTCATAGGTTTTGGGTCCTATACCGAGCTAAGCAAGATGGTCCTGTAGTATTGGTGAGGGTTAATTCTGTAGTTGAGTATAATAATTGATTTGCTTTCTATGCCAAAATTCACATTAGTGCTCAATCTTATAGGGCTGGAGACATCCTTGGGAAGGTCATGATGACCATGGCCATGGACACTAGGTACTTTTTCCTGCTGCTATTGTATATATTACATAATGCACTACTAGAGTTACCTTTATTTTTAGGGATAATTGCCAAAAAAATCCTATACTTAACAATTTTTTGCAATTCTATCTTGTACTTTAAGTCCATATCATCGCCATGTTGCCGCGACACCATCATAATATAAGATAATATAGTTGTCAAAAATTTTATACCTTACAATTTTTTGCAATTTTATCCTATACTTTAAAAATAATCAATTAAAAACTATACTTTTTAAATTTATATCAATTATACCGGATCGTCAAAATAGTCATTAATCCACTAATAGAGATGCCATGTCATTACAATATAATGTGAGATGTTTATAGTTATATGTTTACGTTTATGAAATAATTTTAAAATTGGTAAAAATGTGATTAGTAATTTTATAGGGTAAAAGAGTCAAATTTGCGCCTAAAATTCATAATGGGTAAAAAATGTTAAAATTTCATTTTTCAGTTCAACTTTGCTCATAAACTATTATTAAAAGGTCAAATAATATGGTCTTATTTGACCTTTTAATAATAGCTTAGGTGTAAATTTAAACTGAAAAATAAAATTTAGTATTTTAACCCTGCTATATAATTTGAGGATAAATTTCAGCTTTTAACCAATTTTATAGTATGTGGTATGATTATGTGGTGTTTTCATTAATGACATAATAGGAAATTAGTGGGTTTTTGTTTTAACGATTCAGTGTAATTGATGAAAATTTTAAAAGTACAGGATTTAATTGGCTCATTTTAAAGTATATGGTAGAATTGCAAAGAATTGTAAAGTATAAGATCTGTTTTGCAATTATTTTGTATCATATTGTGATGATGTGGCAACGACATGCAATGATGTGACATTTCTATTAGTGGGTTAACGGAAGTTTTAATAGTTAGGTGCAATTTTTAAAAAGTTAGAAGTATAGGCCTTTTTTTTTTTTTTTTGCAATTATCCCTTATTATTATTGTTATTTTAAATATAGATGTGAGTTGGTGCAGGTTGAAAAATGAGGTTGGATGAACTAGTTGAGTCTTTCCAAGTACATTTGTGTTTAATATATATTTCAGCTTTTAGGTCATACATATCAATTATGATGATAGGTAATTTGTAAGTTGTTTGAGGCCTAAAATATTTTTTATGAGGAGAAGAGAATTGTAATTGTTTCATTAGCAGTGTAGAAGGTCATTTTCTTATTTCTGAAACTAATATTCGGTATTGAAGGAAAATGCTCTACTTTGGAAGTTGAGAAAGGTTTTTTAAGACTCTTTAAATTTGCTTTCAGATGTCGAGTACGAGGTTTTCTATGTTTTTTATTACAGGAGACTTTTTTAAACTTTTGTTAGTGTGCTGATGTCTTACTCTGTTCAAGCTTAAGCTATTTATGATGCTGAGGGCTTAATGGTATGGAAATTAGTCATCCCTTCAAAATATTTTTCCCCCTTTTCCTCTTCTTTTGGTAGTCGACTGTCAGTCTATCCTTTCAAATTCAGCTGGCGGAGTTGTCATGCCTTAGTTACTTCATACAGCTTTGGTGGATGGCCACTGTGCTATTTAGTTTTTATGTCTGGCCAATTGAAATGGGGAAAAAAAAGGGAAGGAATGAGAGTGAGAAATCAATGAAGATGAACTAGTTGGACTTGCACTAGACGGTCTGGGTCTGTGGTTTAGCTTTTTGGCTGGCACCCAGCAGTTATGTTTTTTTATGGCCTTGTTATTGGTGTGTGGCATTTCTTGCTATGAGTTTGTGCATTGATGATCTAGAATCACTAGTTCAGAGTATTGATTCAGCATTATTTTTATGATTGCAGACACTCATTGAAGAGCTAAAAATTAAAGTACAAGTGTTCTTGCTGGTTGTCATAGGTACTGAATGTTATCTGGACAAATTAGTTTCTTTTATTCAATAAAGAGCGTGTCGCAAGACATTGTCATGAGTGTAATAAGATTAACCCAACTCCATTTGAATGTGTTAGATTCACAGCATGGATTTGACTTCGGCTGCGTACTTGTCTACGCTCTTGAACTTGTGATTTTGTGTGAAAAATCATTATCGTGCTCAAGTTGTACAAATTATTCTTTTGTTCTGTATTTGGCCAATTCCATCATCTCGTACATTTCTGGAATAATTCAATTGGCCTTAATCATACTGTGAAATAACAGAGTCGCAAGAAAATGCAAATTGATTTCATCTGTTAAAAAGGGTTTTGCTATGATTATAAATATTAGTAAAGGGTTTTGCTATTGACTGAAAAAACAAAGGCAATTATAAGAAAAAAAATATTTACCGGAAGGCTCTTTCTTTTTCATATATATTATTATTAGTTTTTAAATTATTTAATATTAATATGTGGGAAAAGATAGAGTATTTTTTAATAAATTATTATTAATTTTTTAAACTAAATAATCAATTAATTTTTGGGATGGAGATAATAAAAAAATTTAGATCTCAACGAAAAATGATTAGGAAATTAATTTGTATAGTACAAACACATGATATTTTTTTAGAATGTCATATTTGATAGATTGTTCATAAGATTTAAATTATTTTACTTGAAGAGATAAGATAAAATGATAAATATGGATTGAATATATATCAATTTATACAATTGATTAGCAGAGTTCGATTATATATGAATTTCCCCTGGTATAAATTATTTATGAAATATAATATTAATATAGCTATTATCATATTATACAATAACTGTTGAAACTCAAATCCAAGTCACACATTCATTGTTATTGCTTAAAAAAAATATAAATATCTAAAATATTATCCATAATATTTTTATAAAATTGATGTAAGTTTTATCGAAATACAAAGATTAATTAATAAAATATTTAATGAATAAAATTAGTAGAATAAATAATTAATAGATTTTTTAAAAGTTTTAAAAATATTTTGATATATTTTTTATTTTTTATATTTTAAAATTTTAATATATTTTTCAAAATATTTTAATATATTTTTTTAAAATTAAAAAAATTAAGTAAAATCTTTAATGAATAAAACCCTATGATTTTGGATTTCATCTGTCAAAATAACAGAGTCGCAGGAGGTGGTCAATCTTTCTTGGGCTGGGTGCACCAACCAGATCTGATTTTGGATTTCCACAACGTAAAGCTTGGGCGAACGAGAATAGCTGATTCTCGTCTTAAATGACAAAGAAGGGGCAATTAAAATCGCATACCAAGTCAGCATCCTAATTTGTAATCAAAAGAAATACAACTCGTGTCTTAATTCAGTGGTAAAGATAAGGTTTACGTGCATTAGAGCTCGAACCTCACCAAGCAATAATCTTACTCTCCAACATTTAAAAAAATAGCAAAAGAATAATTAATGGCGCCTACGTTGACATAAAATTCACAATTATTCTGACATTGACTTTTATTATCCGCAAGATGAGCCGATTCAGCTGACTTGGCATGTGGGGCATCTTCTTGGGAAGGAGACAAAATGTTAACAATTGTTTCATGCAGTTTATACTTTGTTCAATATAGATTACAGAATTTTGTTGTAGTGAAAAAGGATGATGAGTTGGCATGCCTGTAGTAATTAGTATAAAAGCAGACATAGGAAGAGCTTTTGGTTTGCTTTGTCCTCTAATCTATGTGGATTTGACTGAAGTTGCATTGTAGGATATTGGGGTTTTCTTGTGATTGTCGGGAATCCAATGAGCTCCTTTGCTTGGATGCTTAGGCCAACTGTTCGACAATATCGCAATAAGGAGTTGGCCAAGAGTTCATTAGTCTTATGTGTACACACTTGCAAGAATCTCGTTGATTGGTATTTTTAATTTGAAGAAATTTTATAAGAGTTAGGATGACATGTGAAATGAGATTGTCTGGAAGCTTCTTTGTCCATCTCCAACTTAGAAACTTCGGCCCAAAAAACCAAGATAAAAAAACTTAAAAGCCATTCGCATGAAATAAATATTTTATCTAACTCAAAATGCCCTATGTTTATTAGGAAGTACACTTGAAAAGTAATTATAATTGTATTTAGTATACAACCCTTTTAAATGGTAAAAAAATAATAATATCCATAATATGATTTTAAATATAATAAATTAATGGATAAATTGATAAATTTAATATAAATGATGGCCATTAAAATCATTAAAAATAAATTTCTACTTTATAATAAAACTTGTGATAACGGTAAGTAGGGTCGATCTCACAGAGACCGATAAATAAATTAATTCAATTGAATGAACTGAAATGAAATAAAATAAAATAAAATGGAGAGGTTTTGAATGTAGAGGAATAAATAAAATCAATTTAAAAAAAATAATTTAAATTTAAAAAAGAGAATCAAGATGAGATACATTCAGTTAAAAGAATAATTTTAGTTTCAATTTTTGTATGTGGGTTACAGATACAAAATAATCTCAATTTAATTATTGATAAACCAGTTATAAATGTCGAAAACGTTTAAGGTATTCAATTCTTTCTTAGATTTTAAACTAGTCAAGAGACGATTGTTAACTAACTCTAACTCTTGGACAACCGTAGGAGATGTTGCTAGAATTTAATCCAATTATTGTATTAAGAATTAAAAAAACCTGATTTAACTAATAAATGTGAGGCGCTCGATTCATTTAAGTTAGATTATACTATTCTTTATGAAAACTTTACGCAACTTAATTCACAGCTTATTTCAGTTTAATTAAACAATCACAGATTTAAGTAACCTGAATAGCAATATACCATTCTGTCAATTGAGCAATGACGCCTTAATGCCGTTGGATATTTAACAAATTATTTCAAAAAAATCATAAAAATATTTTGAAATAAGTTACAGATTTTAAATTGGTTAAAAAGATTTTTTTCACTTTAAATTATTTTAATCTTTATTCTAACTAAACCATATTTTTTTATCTGATATTGTGGATATCTTAAATCTTTATCGTAACTGAATAATATTTTTAGCTGATATTGTGGATTTGAATACCGTTAAGCACTATAAATAGCAGTGCATTTACGTGTTATGGAGTACACACAAAAAACAAAAAAATACTTCTCTTTTCTCTCTACTGCTTCTTCTCTATTTCTGGGTAATTAATAATTGCTGCTGTTCTTTCTCCTGGGTTACTTGTAATTCAAAAGGCTTGTTGAATCCTGGAGGATATGCAACCGTAGACGAATTATCCTTAAGGACAGTGATTATTATCACGCCTCAAGCAATATTCTGCTCATCTTTCATTTATTTTCTATATCTTTTTCTACCATTTTCCATCAATCTTAAGGATAATGGCTGAAATTACTTCTCCCATTTTAGAAGACACAAACAAGGAAGAGGTCAAGAAAGCTAAGGGAAAAGAGATCGCTGCCAACGCCAACTTAATCCAAGACAAGCCACACTACCAAAACAAAAGGTACGAAAAGAAATATGATTATAAACCAAAAATTAATAATCCTATTTTTAAGGAAAAAGGTAGTTGTTTTGTGTGTGGCAAGCCAAGCCATCATGCACCTCAATGCAGGAAAAGAATGGGGAGAAATGACAATCCTGCTAAACCAAAGGCAAATTTGGTGGAAGTAGATGACATAATTGCTGCGGTCATTTCTCAAGCCAATCTTGTGGCTGATGTGAATGAATGGGTCATAGACTCAGGTGCTACGAGGCACATTTGTGCAAATAGAAGTGCTTTTTCATCCTACACTCAAGCTAGTGCAGGAGAAGATTTTGTGTTTCTTGGTGACTCAAGGACTACACAAGTTCTTGGAAATGGCAAAGTGCTTCTTCGTCTCACATCTGGCAAATTTTTGAAACTGAATGAGGTGCTACATGTCCCTGAAATTCGAACTAATCTGATTTCTATTGCTCTGCTTGGTAAAAATGGAGTGAAAGTTGTATTTGAATCTGACTAAGTAGTTATAACTAAAAATAATGTGTTTGTAGGTAAGGGATATTGTAATAATGGACTGTTTGTATTAAATGTTTCCAAGATTGTTAATGATGAAAATATTAATTCTTTTGCTTACTTGATTGATTCTTTTAAATTATGGCATGATAGGATGGGTCATGTAAGTTTACCTTATATTAAGAAGATGCATGCAATTGGACTTATATCTAATATTAATTATTCATGTTTAGATAAATGTGAAGTATGTGCTGAATCAAAACAAATAAAGAAAACTTATGCTTCTGTTTTTAGAGAAACTGAATTATTAAATTTAATTCATACAGATTTAGGAGATTTAAAACAAACTATGACTAGAGGTGGAAAAAGATACTATGTAACGTTTATTGATGATTTTTCTAGATATACTAAAGTATATTTATTAAGAAATAAAGATGGAGCCTTTGACATGTTTCTTGCATATAAAAATGAAGTAGAAAATCAATTAAATAGAAAAATTAAAAGAATTAGATCAGATAGAGGAGGTGAATATGTCTTACTTAATGATTATTGTGAAAAATATGGCATAATCCACGAAATTACCCCACCATATTCACCTGAATCAAATGGGATAGCAGAAAGAAAAAATAAAACTTTAAAGGAAATGATGAATTGTTTACTTGTTAGTTCTAATGCACCAGATAATCTATGGGGTGAAGCCATTTTATCTGCATGTCACTTACAAAATAGGATTCCTTATAAAAAAACTGGTATTACACCTTATGAATTATGAAAAGGTTATCCTTCTAACTTAAAATATTTAAAAGTGTGGGGGTGTTTAGCCAAAGTTATGCTTCCTGAACCAAAAAAAAGAAAAATTGGTGCAAAAACTTCTGATTGTTTATTTATTGGTTATGCTAATTGTAGTGCTGCATATAGATTTCTTGTACTAAAAAGTGATATTTTGGATTGTAACACTATTATTGAAACTAAAAATGCTGAGTTTTTTGAAATTATTTTTCCTTTGAGAAATAAAGTTGTTTCTAATGCATCTGTTAGTAAAAATATAAATGAAAGTGAAGTTGAAGAGTTAAGAAGATCAAAAAGACAAAGGAAAGAAAAATCATTTGGAAATGATTTTTTGTAATACCCGGCTAGATTCCGGCATCGGAATCCCTACCTTCTGGCGGAATATCCATTGGAATCTGGAATTTCGAAGATGCCAGAGGCTTCTAGAGGGGTAAAATGTATTTTTCTAAAATGTTTTTACTGATTTTATGGTTTTAAATGGAAAAAGAATTGAGTTTTGAAAGAAAAGACCAAGGAGGCGTTTGCCAAGTTCGGCCGCCGAAAGTGAAGTTCGGCCGCCGAACATGGAAAGGCTTCGGAGCGCCTTTGGCCTCCGAAAGTCTTGTTTGAACGAGCCAAGGTTCGGCCGCCGAAAGTCAAGTTCGGCCGCCGAACATGCATGAGTTTAGGGGGCACGTTAGGCTGCCGAAGGTGGTACAGCAGGCCACCTATAAAAGCCCCTCAGATCGGAAATGGGCGAATTTTCTCCCTATTCTCGAGCTCAGGTGAGTTTTTGTCCTCCCTTGGCCGTTTTCATGTTTTTCTTCATCTCCTTCATATTTTCATGAGTTTTATGGCTGTTTTGAAGAGTTTTCAAGCTTAGATCAAGTTTTGGGAACTTGGAGACCCAAGGAGTTGGTTTCTCCCATCTCCAAGTTAGAGCTCGCACAAACCCTCGATCTTCAAGAGGTAAGTGTGGATCTATGCTTTCTTTTACGTTTCATGAAGTTTTAAGTAAGTTTTAAGAGGTTTTGATGGTTGAGTATGGGTAGATATGCATGCTAGGCTTTATGTGGGTTTTTATGCAAATGTATGTTTATATATGTTTATGTGATGATATGTAGGAGGTTTAAGCTAGTCTATGCATGATGGGGAGAGAGTATGTGAGGATTTGGTTGTTTTGATGGTTTTGGCTTATGTGAGTCATAAGCTATCTATGTATGTTTTTGTTGTTGTTTTTGGAGTTTAATCTAGTTGTTTAAGCTCCTTTGTGCATGGTTAAAGGTTTATGCATGTCTTGGTTAAGCTGGGTGCTTGTTTTGGGGTGTTGGAAGGTTTGGGAGGCTTCAATGCATGAGAAGCTGAGTTCTGCCCTTCTGGGAAGAACTCAGGTTCGGCCGCCGAAGGTGGTTTCGGCTGCCGAACCTGCCTTTGGATGCATGGATTGGCCGCCTAACCTTGCCCCCGAAAGTTGAGTTTTGGCTTGAAAGCAGACTTTCGGCCGCCGAAGGAAGGATTCGGCCGCCGAAAGTGTCTGACTTTCGTCTCTGGAGTGGGACTTTCGGCCGCCGAAGGTTCCGCCGAAAGTGCCCGAGTTTCGTCTCTGGAGAGAGGGTTCGGCCGCCGAAGGTGCCGCCGAAAGTGCCCTGTCCAGCCTTTTCAAGGTTGTTTTCTATGCATGTTTAAGTGATGTTTTAAGGGGTTTTTGGGTAGTTGTTTATGAGTTGTTTAGAGTGTGTTGGCACCTCATTCGAGTCCACCTGTGTAGGATCGGGCCCGAGGGATCGAGGAGGCCATCAGTGTTAGCTGTTGCAGAGTCTGTTCAGCGTCTGCCAGAGGTGAGTAGAACTAAACTTAATCTTTATTTTATGAAATTGAATGCCTTAAGCATGCTCATGCATCATGTTTATATGTAATAGGTTGATTGGACTAGTTACACGAATTTGAAGCATTGCATTATTTACTGTTGATGGAGATTGGACCAAGGACGACCCCACTAGCCCTAGAGATGTTGTGAGACCTGGCCGGGCCAGGCATACATATACAGTTGTTGTAAGACCTGGCCGGGCCAGGCATACGAAGGTTGTGAGACCCGGCCGGGCCGGGCATACTGAGACTGGAAGGGATGTTTTGGGGTTAGGTCCAATCCGTGATATGATTTGTTTTTGCTGTGACACATTCCATGAAAGCATATAATTAATGAACAGTTTTCTTTGTTTCTACTCACTGGGCTTTTTAGCTCACCCCTCTCCCCTAACCCCAGTTTTGCAGGTCAGTGGTAGGCCAGGAAGACGTCAAGAGTAAAGGTTTTGCTTATGTAATAGTATTGGATTAGTACTTTTAGTGTGGACATGTATTATACATTGATATAATGTTTTGTAAGAGAATGTAATGTAAAGTTAAGCAGAGTTATGTTTATGGATTAGTACTGTACTTGGCCCTAAGACTTGGTTAGTCCCTTTTTAGTACATGATGTATGTATGGTTTATTGTTGAGTTGAGTTTGAACTAAACTTGTGGCATGTGTTGTGTACCACGCTATGGTAAGGGATGAGGACCCTAGTGGAGGTCTTGTGTTGTGGATTGATGCATGCACAGGTTAGGTTTGGTTCTTTGGATGTGACTCCGGCTTGATGTATGCTATGTAGACCCAGCTAGAGTTTTGATGAGGGCTCTAGTAGGGGGTCCTTTTATGTTTTTAGTTATGTCGCATACAGGTCAGGCTCAGTTTGTACATCAGATGTTTGAGTTTTTGTGTTAAAGTTTTGATCATGTATGGGATTGACCAGGTGATAGGAGGTATGTTTGGCTTGCTACGGGTCCCGGCGGCCTTAAACCGATCTGGATCCTAGCGCCGGTGGCGGTTCGGGCCGTTACAGAGGGGTATCGGTTTCCGGATCGTTACAGAGTGGTATCAGAGCTTTGGGCCTCATCAGTACGGTGTGATGAGCAAAGATGCTCAAGGATTAGAGATATCCCACATCGGAAAGAGGTTGTTTAGAAGTCATAGAAGGGCAAGCACAATAGGCAAAATCATGTCCACTAGGATAGGATGTTGAGTCCTATCTTGTATGATGATGATGTGAAATGCCATGAGTTTATGCATGTGCATTAATGTTATGTATGATATGTTATGTATGATATGCTATGTATGCTATGTATGTTGCAGGTTCATGTGTTTTTATATGAACCGTATGATGCTAATGATTGTTTGTATGCTTGTGTGTTGTTCTTCAGAGGAGCCAGAATGCGAGGTGCTCGTCGATCTGTGGAATCGACTGGAGTTCCATCTGAGAGGGAAGGTTTGGACACCTTTCCCCCTGCTCTGCCAAGAGCGCAGTCGTGGGGAGTCAGCCGATTGGGAACATCAAGGGGCCCGGGAAGGTCTTTTGATGTAAGCAGAGAAGGAATGGCTCCAAGAAGGATGTCAGCTAGTATGAGGGAAGTAGAGTTGGGTGTTCAGAGAAGGGATGCTAGTTCGGGAATCAGAGTGTCAGAAGAAGGTATGGGAGATTCTCAGGAGGATGCTCAGACTCAGGATTCCAGGATCTCAGGTTCAGGAGGGATTGATCCCTCCACTCTGAGTACAGCTGCCTCAAGAGATAAAAGGTGGGGGAACACCTCTAGGAACTGGGGCAGAGGCCTCAGAAGGTCAAAGAAGAAGTTTTGGAGTAGGTTGAAGTCTAGTCTGGGATTAGGTGGTGGTTCGAGCTCTGGTTCAGCTACTACGGAATGTATGAGATGCGGAAGGCCGCACAAGGGAGTCTGCCGTTATGGGACTAATGTATGTTACAGATGCGGACAGGAGGGGCACATAGCACGTGAGTGTCCCACTGCGCCCAGGTTGGCTCCGTCCCAGCAAGCAGCTTCAGGTAGAGCGGCTCAGCTAGTAGCTCCAGCCGTGTTTAAGGTTAGTGGTCGAGGCAGAGGAAGAGGGTCAGCCTTTTCTTCTGAAGGTTTCCGTGGAGAAGGTCCGTCCGCTCCAGCTCGGATCTTCACCCAAGCTCAGCAGGAGGCAGACACATCAAACATGGTGGTGTCAGGTACGCTCACTTTCAAATGTTCTGATGTGTATGTTTTTGTGAACCCTGGTGTTTTTCTCTTTCTTTAGTTTCTCTAGGAGCCGTCGAGAGGTTGAGTTGATAACTTCTAGGCTAGAGTGTTCTCTTTGGGTCAGTGGACCCGAGTGTGATCCATCTGTGGCAGAGTCAGTCTGCCGGTTCAGTTCTGTGTCAGTTGAGGGTAGATGCCTTCCACCCGAATCTGAAGTCCTAGACTTGACTGTCTGGACGTCAGTTTAGTTTAGGGTTGGACTGGGTTTTTCTACTCGTAGTGCTATCTTGGTCTGCAGAGACAAGGTAGTCAGGTTCATAGGACAGGATGGGTCAAGGGTTTTCTTCCGAGGGAACACAGTAGGGATGCCTAGAGGTCTGATGTCAGCCTGTCAGGTTCGTAGGGTACATAGGAGGGGTTGTTAGAGGGTTCTAACTCTTGTTTGAGGGTTTAGCAGTCAGGTCCGGGAACCAGCCTCAGTGCCAGTTATAGAGAGAGAGTCTTAGATGTCTTCCCAGGCGAGCTGTCAGGTTTACCACCTGTCAGGGAGTTAGAGTTGAGCATAGGAGTGGTGTCTAAACCCAAAACCATTTCTATTCTCCCCTACAGGATGGCACCTGCAGAGTTGTAGGAGTGATAGAGTAGTGGCGAGGGCTTGGTAGATAAGGGGTGTTATCCGACCTAGTACCTCACCCTGGATTGTTCCAATATGGTTGTGGGAAAAGAAGGATGGATCCCTGAGACTTTGTAACAACTGTAAGCAGTTGACCAAGGTCACTACCAAGGGCAGGTATTTCCCATGCAGGATGGATGATCTATTGGGACAGCTAGTAGGAGCTGTTTGTTTTCCAAGATAGATCTGAAATTCAGGTACTACCTGTGAGAGTTAGAGTTAGTTTTGGGTTAGCAGTGAGAAGAGGCCAGTTAGTAAAGATGGAGAGAAAGAGAAAGGATCAGAGTAGCGCAGTGGAAGCATGTCGAGCTTCAGGTGAAGGTCAGGTATTGTTAAGGTGTGTTTGGGAGACCCGGGAGTCTATACTCCAGCAATACCTGTGTCTCTCTTTGGAGAGAGGTTTTAAGTTTTGCTTGCTGGTTTGCTTGCTCGTTTATGTATGATTGATGATATGATTTGAGATGCCTGTTTGTTTGTGGAACATTCGGGGATGAATGTTCTTAAAGGGGGGAAGAATGTAATACTCGGCTAGATTCCGGCATCGGAATCCCTACCTTCTAGCGGAATATCCGTTGGAATCTGGAATTTCGAAGATGCCAGAGGCTTCTAGAGGGGTAAAATGTGTTTTTCTAAAATGTTTTTACTGATTTTATGGTTTTAAATGGAAAAAGAATTGAGTTTTGAAAGAAAAGACCAAGGAGGCGTTTGCCAGGTTCGGCCGCCGAAAGTGAAGTTCGGCCGCCGAACATGGAAAGGCTTCGGGAGCACCTTTGGCCTCCGAAAGTCTTGTTTGAACGAGCCAAGGTTCGGCCGCCGAAAGTTAAGTTCGGCCGCCGAACATGCATGAGTTTAGGGGGCACGTTAGGCTGCCGAAGGTGGTTCAGCAGGCCACCTATAAAAGCCCCTCAGATCGGAAATGGGCGAGTTTTCTCCCCATTCTCGAGCTCAGGTGAGTTTTTGTCCTCCCTTGGCCGTTTTCATGTTTTTCTTCATCTCCTTCATATTTTCATGAGTTTTATGGCTGTTTTGAAGAGTTTTCAAGCTTAGATCAAGTTTTGGGAACTTGGAGACCCAAGGAGTTGGTTTCTCCCATCTCCAAGTTAGAGCTCGCACAAACCCTCGATCTTCAAGAGGTAAGTGTGGATCTATGCTTTCTTTTACGTTTCATGAAGTTTTAAGTAAGTTTTAAGAGGTTTTGATGGTTGAGTATGGGTAGATATGCATGTTAGGCTTTATGTGGGTTTTTATGCAAATGTATGTTTATATATGTTTATGTGATGATATGTAGGAGGTTTAAGCTAGTCTATGCATGATGGGGAGAGAGTATGTGAGGATTTGGTTGTTTTGATGGTTTTGGCTTATGTGAGTCATAAGCTATCTATGTATGTTTTTGTTGTTGTTTTTGGAGTTTAATCTAGTTGTTTAAGCTCCTTTGTGCATGGTTAAAGGTTTATGCATGTCTTGGTTAAGCTGGGTGCTTGTTTTGGGGTGTTGGAAGGTTTGGGAGGCTTCAATGCATGAGAAGCTGAGTTCTGCCCTTCTGGGAAGAACTCAGGTTCGGCCGCCGAAGGTGGTTTCGGCCGCCGAACCTGCCTTTGGATGCATGGATTGGCCGCCTAACCTTGCCCCCGAAAGTTGAGTTTTGGCTTGAAAGCAAACTTTCGGCCGCCGAAGGAAGGATTCGGCCACCGAAAGTGTCTGACTTTCGTCTCTGGAGTGAGACTTTCGGCCGCCGAAGATTCCGCTGAAAGTGCCCGAGTTTCGTCTCTGGAGAGAGGGTTCGGCCGCCGAAGGTGCAGCCGAAAGTGCCCTGTCCAGCCTTTTCAAGGTTGTTTTCTATGCATGTTTAAGTGATGTTTTAAGGGGTTTTTGGGTAGTTGTTTATGAGTTGTTTAGAGTGTGTTGGCACCTCATTCGAGTCCACCTGTGTAGGATCGGACCCGAGGGATCGAGGAGGCTGTAACAGCCCGGACGTGAACCCCGGCACTGTTACCATTCACACCCAGCCCGGACGTGATCCCCGGCACTGTTACCGTTCACGGCCCAGGGCTATCCCTCGCCTGGCCTCTTGCCACCTCGGGCTTTCCACTGGCATCGTGAACAGCTCTTAACATCCCTTCACCCTCACGGGTTCCGGGCAGGATTTGTCCCCTTGGGTTCTCGACGTCGCATCCTTCCCCAAGTGGATTTGGCCCAAATTTCCCTTAGGAAATTAGGTCGCCTCCCCCACTACTCGAACCTTTGACCTCCCACTTTAAGGGAATAGTCTGGTGAGAGTGAGTACCAGACTATTCCCTTAAAGTGGGAGCTCAAGGGTTCGAGTAGTGGGGGAGGCGACCTAATTTCCTAAGGGAAATTTGGGCCAAATCCACTTGGGGAAGGATGTGACGTCGAGAACCCAAGGGGACAAATCCTGCCCGGAACCCTTGAGGGTGAAGGGATGTTAAGAGCTGTTCACGACGCCAGTGGAAAGCCCGAGGTGGCAAGAGGCCAGGCGAGGGATAGCCCTGGGCCGTGAACGGTAACAGTGCCGGGGATCACGTCCGGGCTGTTACAGAGGCCATCAGTGTTAGCTGTTCCAGAGTCTGTTCAGCGTCTGCCAGAGGTGAGTAGAACTAACCTTAATCTTTATTTTATGAAATCGAATGCCTTAAGCATGCTCATGCATCATGTTTATATGTAATAGGTTGATTGCACTAGTTACACGAATTTGAAGCATTGCATTATTTACCGTTGATGGAGATTGGACCAAGGACGACCCCACTAGCCCTAGAGATGTTGTGAGACCTGGCCGGGCCAGGCATACATATACAGTTGTTGTAAGACCTGGCCGGGCCAGGCATACGAAGGTTGTGAGACCCGGCCGGGCCGGGCATACTGAGACTGGAAGGGATGTTTTGGGGTTAGGTCCAATCCGTGATATAATTTGTTTGTGTTGTGACGCATTCCATGAAAGCATATAATTAATGAACTGTTTTCTTTGTTTCTACTCACTGGGCTTTTTAGCTCACCCCTCTCCCCTAACCCCAGTTTTGCAGGTCAGTGGTAGGCCAGGAAGACGTCAAGAGTAAAGGTTTTGCTTATGTAATAGTATTGGATTAGTACTTTTAGTGTGGACATGTATTATACATTGATATAATGTTTTGTAAGAGAATGTAATGTAAAGTTAAGCAGAGTTATGTTTATGGATTAGTACTGTGCTTGGCCCTAAGACTTGGTTAGTCCCTTTTTAGTACATGATGTATGTATGGTTTATTGTTGAGTTGAGTTTGAACTAAACTTGTGGCATGTGTTGTGTACCACGCTATGGTAAGGGATGAGGACCCTAGTGGAGGTCTTATGTTGTGGATTGATGCATGCACAGGTTAGGTTTGGTTCTTTGGATGTGACTCCGGCTTGATGTATGCTATGTAGACCCAGCTAGAGTTTTGATGAGGGCTCTAGTAGGGGGTCCTTTTATGTTTTCAGTTATGTCGCATATAGGTCAGGCTCAGTTTGTACATCAGATGTTTGAGTTTTTATGTTAAAGTTTTGATCATGTATGGGATTGACCAGGTGATAGGAGGTATGTTTGGCTTGCTACGGGTCCCAGCAGCCTTAAGCCGATCTAGATCCTAGCGCCGGTGGCGGTTCGGGCCGTTACAGAGGGGTATCGATTTCCGGGTCGTTACATTTTTGTACTTATCTTTTGGAAGATGATCCTTTAACTTTTTCAGATGCAATTTCTTCTTCTAATGCATTATTTTGGAAAGAAGCTATTAAAGTTGAAATTGATTCTATTTTACAAAATAATACTTGGGAACTTGTTGATCTACCACATGGAGCAAAACCAATTGGTTGCAAATGGATTTTCAAAAAGAAATTAAATCTTGATGGTTCAATTGATAAATACAAAGCTAGACTTGTTGCAAAAGGTTTTACTAAAAAATAAAATATTGATTATTTTGATACATATGCTCCTGTTACTAGAATTTCTTTAATTAGAATTTTAATTGCTTTGGCTTCTATTTACAAACTTTATATCCATCAGATGGATGTAAAAACTGCATTTTTAAATGGTACATGGTACAACCTGAAGGTTGTGTTGTTTTAGGCCAAGAAAATAAAGTTTGTAAATTGCTTAAGTCTTTATATGGTTTAAAACAAGCACCAAAATAATGGCATGAAAAATTTGACCAAGTTTTGTTAAGCAATGGTTTTTCTTCTATTGAGGTTGATAAATGTGTTTATACAAAACTTATTGAAAATGATTGTGTAATTATATGCTTATATGTGGATGATATGCTCATTTTTTGTTCATGTCTTGATATAGTTCAAGAAACAAAACAATTTTTATCTTCTAAATTTGAAATGGAAGACATGGGAGAAGCTAAAGTAATTTTGGGTGTGAAAATTATACGAAATGATAATGGGTTAATGTTGACTCAAGAACATTATGTTGAAAAACTTCTAAAGAAATTTGAGAATTTTGATATGAAACCTGTAAACACTCCATTTGATGCTAACAGTCAGTTAAAGAAAAATGTTGGAGATGCTGTATCCCAGTATAAATATGCTCAAATTATTGGAAGTTTAATTCATTTGATGAATTTTACTCGACCAGATATAGCTTACGCAGTGTGTAGACTGAGCAGGTACACTCAAAGTCCTAACCATGATCATTGGAATGTTTTGGTACGTTTAATGAAATATTTGAGAGGTACCATAAATTATGGTATTCTATATAGTGGATTTCCCGTTGTGCTACAAGGGTATAGCGATGCAAATTGGATTTGTAATACCCGGCTAGACCCCGGAATCAATTCCTACCGTCCGGTGGAATCTCGGATGTCGGAGACCTCTAGAAGGGTAAAACCATATTTTCATAAAATGTTTTAATGTGTTTTATGATTTTAAGCAAGATGGAAATGAGTTTTTGTATGAAAATAACCTTGGAGGAAAACCCAGGTTCGGCCGCCGAACCTCAAGTTCGGCCGCCGAACATGGCATGCATGCGGAGGCACGTTCGGCCCCCGAACGTGGCCTGGCCAGCCACTATAAAAGGGTCCCTTAGCCGAAATGGGCGAGCTTTTCTCCCCATTTTCGGCCAAGGTGAGCTCTCCGCCGTCCCTCACCAATCTTTGAGTTCTTCCTTCAAATCTTTCACGATTTTCACAAGTTTTCATCTTGTTTTGAAGATTTTCAAGTTTTGAGCAAGTTTTGAGCTTGGAGACCCAAGGAAGTTGAAAATCTCCCATCTCCAAGATTTAGGTCGTCTCTCTCTCGATCTTCAAGAGGTAAGAGCCGATCTTAAGCTCATTGCATGTTTTAAGTATGTTTTATGAAGATCCATGGGGTAGAATACATGTTTAGCTTATGGTTAGGTTTATGAGTTTATGTTGTGTTTTTGAACAATGTGGCTTGCAAATGCATGTTTGATGTGTTGTAGATGGGGTTTTAGATGGTTTGAAGCCCCTAGGAGCTTGTATGCTTGGGTATGTGTGTTGTAGAATAGGTTTATGCATGTTTGGTTGGTTTGGGAGGCGTATATGCATAGAAGAGCTGAGTTTCTGCCACTAAGGGAGAAACCAGGTTCGGCAGCCGAAGGAACTTTCAGCCACCGAACATGCTTGTGGAGGCAGCCTTCGGCTGCCGAAGCTTGCCCCCGAAAGGAGACTTTCATCTCTGTCTGGGAGTTTCGGCCACCGAAAGTGCCGCCGAACATGCATGAGTTTCGCCTCTATCTGGGAGTTTCGGCCGCCGAAGGTGCCGCCGAACCTGCCTGACTTTCGGCTCTAGAGGGACTTTCGGCCGCCGAACCTGCCGCCGAAAGTGCCCTGTCCAGCCCTCTTTTGCATGATTTTCTATGATTATTTCATGATGTTCTAGGGGGTTTTTGGGGGATGTTTTTAGAGTTATGTTCTAGTTGTTTGGTCCCTCATTTGAGTCCACCTGTGTAGGTTCGGACCCGAGGAACCGAGGACCCCAGCAGTGAGTTCAGCTGCTTCTGAGTCAGCAGATTTTCAGCCAGAGGTGAGTGGAATAACTCTTATGCCTTTAAATAAATAAACTAGTTTTAGCATGATTCACGCATCATGAATGCCATGAGATATAATAGGGTGCTTGCATTAGAACTCACGAATATGTTGTATTGCATATTATGTTGATGATGCGGATGAATGTTGAATGATCCTTTAGTCCTCATATGTTATGATATGATGATGATACGGTACGGAAGACCAGTGAGGCCCATTCTACGCTCCTGGCACCATGTAAGAGAAAGACCAGTGAGGCCCATTCTACGCCCCTGGCACAGTTGGAATGTTATGTTATGCTATGTTATGATAATGTAAGAGAAAGACCAGTGAGGCCCATTCTACGCCCCTAGCACAGTTGGAATGTTATGTTATGCTATGTTATGATTATGTAAGAGAAAGACCAGTGAGGCCCATTCTACGCCCCTGGCACAATTGGACCATGTAGAGGACTATTGGTGACAAATTCATCCTTGATGTGATTAGCTGTGATGTGATGCATTTCATGTTATCATATATTTTAAATGTTTTATTATTCTGCTCACTGGGCTCTTGTAGCTCACCCCTCTCCCTTAACCCCCAGGCTTGCAGGTACAGGGTAGACCAGGAGGTCAGCAAGAGTAATGAAGTCTTGTGTATGTAATAGCTAGAATGTGGACATGACAAATTGTATATTGATGTAGAGTTGTGAATAGTTATGTAATGTAATGACATTGAGGATTAGAGATTGTGCTTGACCCTATGTGTATGGTATCCCTTTTAATACATGATCTTAGATGTTTTGTAATGCTTATGTAAACCAACTCAACACATATTATGCCACCCATTGGGGGCATTGATGAGGTCCCACAGAGGGGCCAATGTTTATGATTATGTTTATGTTTAGTGCATGCACAGGTTGAGTTGGTGTATGAGAGAATGAATGAAAGAAAAGTTTTAATTTTTATGTATGTTGTTGATCATGTATGAGATTAAACAGGTTTACAGGATGCATGTTAGGCTTGCTACGGGTCCCGGCGGCCGTAAGCTGACCTGGATCCTAGCGCCGGTAGCGGTCCAATTTTCGGGTCGTTACAGAATAGTATCAGAGCCCTAGGTTCATATGGTCGGACCTAGAGTGTCGGGCTCATAGATGTTATAGAAGGTCAAGCACAATAGGAAGATCATGTCCACTAGGATAGGATGTGGAGTTCTGTCTTGCATGATGATGTGAAATGCCATGATTATATGCATGTGTATTAACGATATGTGATGTATGTGATGAGGGTTCATGTGTGCCCACATGAACCATATGATGCTAATGTTTGCTTGTTATGTGCTGCCTTTCAGAAAACAGGATGAGAGGAACTCGTCGATCTGCACGATTGATTGGAGTGCCACCTGAGGATGAGGGTATGAGTGCCCGTCCTCCTACATTGCCTAGGGCAATGTCTAATAGGTCTAATAGAGAAAGAGCAGTAAGAGACCCTAGAAGGTCTCTGGATCTGGGTAGGAGCAGATCAGTGAGGGGAACAGTTCAGGGAGGAATGTCAGAAGACATGGGGGATGATATGGATGTAGAGCAGAGGAGGGATGGCAGTCTGGGAGTTACATGTCAGAAGAGGGAATGGGAGAGTCCCAAGGAGGCACTCAGGCCTCGGGATTTGTTCAGCCACCCCACTACCCACACTTCTCACAAAATCTCGGGTATTCGATGGGAGGTACATCAGATTACCCTAGCTTCACCCCTTATCCCACACAGATGCCATACCCACCCTACTACCCACCATATTCACAATACCCAATGTATCCACCCCCACCTTACTATCCAAATCCAGCAAACCCTACCTCAGAAAATGTTGCACCACCTCCACCACCTACAGAACCAGTAGCCCCAGTTACTCAACCTTCTAGACCTAGCTCAGCCAGTGGGAGCAAGGTCAAGATGACCGACTACATGAAATTGGGTGCTCCTCAGTATCAAAAAGGGGATGACCCATTTGTGTATCTTGAAAGGGTTAAGGTGATCACAGATGAGATTGGGGCTGATGACAGTAGAGCCATTCAGATGGTCGGGTTCACGCTTAAGTGCAAGAAGGCACGAGATTGGTTCAAGAACTATGTGAACTCGAGAGTGGACAGCATGTCTTGGGAGGAGTTTGCAAACGAGTTTGCAGGATGGGCTTTCCCAGATAGTTCAAGGGAGCTGAAGATGATAGAGTTTGAGCAGTTGAGGCAGACTAATGAGATGAGTGTAGAGGAGTTCACAGACAGATTCTTGGAGCTGTTGCCATTTGCAGGGCAAAATCTTGACTCGGACCAGAAACGGTCAAGGAGGTATATCATGAAACTCCACTCCAGATATTCCTCCTTGATCCAGTCAGCAGATAGGAAGAGCTTTCATGCCATAGTGGATATGGCCCGGAAAATGGAGGCCAATGCCATCGTTCAGGGGACAGTTAAGCAGTCAGTGGCACAGCCTTCTGGTTCTAAGACCCCAGGCTCTTCTTCTTTTAGTGCAGCAGCTTCAGGTAGCAGGAGGTGGAGCAGTACCACCAAGAAGTCGAAGAAGAACAAGTTTTGGAACAAGGTCAAGTCTAGTATGGGACTAGGAAGTGGCTCAAGCTCTGGTGCGGATAATGCAGTTTGTACAAAGTGTAGTAGGCCACACAGGGGAGTTTGTCGGGCTGGGACAGCAGCCTGCTTCAGATGCGGGCAAGAAGGACACATGGCTCGGAAGTGTCCTAGGGCAGCTTTTGGAGCACAGTCTCAACAAACAGCTTCTGGTAGTGTGGCTCAGCCAGCAGCTCCAGCCGTGACTCAGGCTAGTGGCAGAGGCAGAGGAAGAGGGGCAGCCTCTTCTTCAGCGGGTTTCAGAGGTGAAGGTCCATCAGCTCCAGCACGGATCTTCACCATGACTCAATAGGAGGCAGATGCATCTAACACCGTGGTGGCAGGTAACTTAGTCATTGGTTGTTCAGATGTGTATGCCTTGATGGACCCTGGTGCATCTCATTCTTTTATTGCTCCGAGATCCGTTGAGAGGTTGGGTCTGATGATCTCTGGATTAGAGTGTTCTCTCTGGGTCAGTGGACCCAAGTGTGATCCATCAGTGGTAGAGTCAGTCTGCCAGTGCAGTCCAGTCTTTGTTGAGGGAAGATGCCTTTCCGCCGACCTTGTGGTTCTAGACTTGACAGATTTTGACGTCATTCTAGGGATGGACTGGTTATCTACCCATGGTGCTACCTTGGACTGCAGGGACAAGGTAGTTAGGTTCAGAGGTCAGGATGGGTCAGAGGTTGTCTTCAGGGGAGACAGGAGGGGTACACCTAGAGGTCTGATATCAGCTCTTCAGGCTCGTAGGTTGCTTAGGAAGGGATGTCAGGGGTATTTGGCTCATGTGAGAGAGCTTAGCAGTCAGGTTAGAGAGCCCGCCTCGGTGCCAGTGGTTAGAGAGTTTCTAGACGTCTTCCCAGACGAGCTGCCAGGTTTACCACCTGCTAGGGAAATAGAGTTCGAGATAGAATTGATGCCTGGAACCCGACCGATCTCTATCCCTCCCTACAGGATGGCTCCAGCCGAGTTGAAAGAATTGAAGGAACAGTTGCAAGAGCTGGTAAAAAAGGGCTTCATCCGACCGAGCATCTCACCTTGGGGTGCACCAGTTTTATTTGTGAGAAAGAAAGATGGATCCCTTAGGCTTTGTATCGACTACAGGCAGTTGAATAAAGTCACTACCAAGAATAAGTACCCGTTGCCTAGGATCGACGATCTATTTGACCAACTAGCCGGAGCAGGTTGTTTCTCCAAAATAGATCTGAGATCGGGATACCATCAGCTAAGGATAAGGGAGGAGGATGTGCCGAAGACAGCCTTCAGGACCAGATATGGGCATTATGAGTTCCTTGTTATGCCGTTCGGGTTAACCAACGCCCCTGCAGCATTCATGGATCTCATGAACAGAGTGTTTAGCCAGTACCTGGATCACTTTGTTATTGTCTTCATAGATGATATCTTAGTGTATTCCAGGAATGCAGAGGAGCATGCCCATCATCTGCGGTTGGTTTTGCAGACCTTGAGGGAACATGGCTTGTATGCCAAGTTCTCTAAGTGTGAGTTCTGGCTGAGGAGCATCTCTTTCTTGGGGCATGTGGTGTCAGAAAATGGAATCGAGGTAGACCCCAAGAAAGTGGAAGCTGTAGCTAACTGGCCTAGACCCACTACAGTGACTGAGATCAGGAGTTTCTTGGGTTTGGCAGGTTACTACAGGAGGTTCATTCAGGACTTCTCGAAAATAGCAGCTCCTCTGACCAGACTAACCAGGAAGAATCAAAAGTTTGTGTGGACCGACCAGTGCGAAGAGAGTTTTGAAGAGCTTAAGAAGAGGTTGACTTCAGCACCAGTGTTAGCTCTGCCATCTAGTGAGGAAGACTTTACAGTCTTTTGTGATGCGTCCCGTGTGGGACTGGGTTGTGTACTAATGCAGAATGAAAGGGTAATTGCTTATGCTTCTAGACAGCTGAAGAAGCACGAGTTGAATTACCCCACGCATGACCTAGAGATGGCAGCAGTAATCTTTGCACTTAAGATGTGGAGGCACTACCTCTATGGGGTAAAATGTGAGATCTTTACAGATCATAAGAGCCTACAGTACATCCTGAGTCAAAGAGATTTGAATTTGAGACAGAGAAGGTGGGTAGAGCTGCTGAGTGACTACGATTGCAAGATTCAGTATCATCCGGGTAAGGCGAATGTCGTGGCAGACGCCCTAAGCCGGAAGTCACTAGGCAGTCTATCCCACATCACGGCAGAAAGGAGACCAGTGGTGAAGGAGTTTTACAAACTCTTTGATGAAGGTCTACAGTTGGAGTTGTCTGGTACAGGTGCTTTAGTGGCCCAGATGAGAGTGATACCTGTGTTTCTGGAGCAAGTGGCTCAGAAACAGCATGAGAACCCAGAGTTAGTGAAGATTGCCAGAACTGTTCAGTCAGGCAAAGATAGTGAGTTCAGATTTGACAACAAGGGAATCCTCCGCTATGGGAGTCGATTGTGTGTACCAGATGACATAGGGCTAAAAGGAGACATTATGAGAGAGGCTCATAATGCAAGATACAACGTTCACCCCGGAGCCACCAAGATGTATCAAGATCTGAAGAAGGTTTATTGGTGGCCAGCTATGAAGAAAGAAGTGGCACAGTTTGTGTCAGCCTGCGAAGTGTGTCAGAGGGTGAAGCTGGAACATCAGAAGCCGGCTGGAATGCTTAACCCGCTACCTATTCCAGAGTGAAAATGGGAGAATATAGCTATGGACTTCGTAGTGGGGTTACCGGCGGCGTCCAACAGATTGGACTCCATATGGGTGATTGTGGACAGACTCACCAAATCTGCTCACTTCATCCCTGTCAGGAGTGGCTATTCTGTGGACAAGTTGGAGCAGGTATATGTTGATGAGATCGTCAGGCTGCATAGGATTCCTGTTTCAATAGTGTCTGATAGAGGGCCCTAGTTCACCTCCAGGTTTTGGCGGAGTCTGCAGAATGCCATGGGTACTAGGTTGGATTTCAGTACTGCCTTCCACCCCCAGACTGATGGACAGTCAGAAAGGACCATCCAGACTATCGAGGATATGCTCAGAATGTGTGTGCTGGACTTTGGCGGTTCTTGGAGGCAGCATCTACCTTTGGTGGAGTTTGCCTATAATAACAGCCATCATGCTAGCATCGGGATGGCTCCATATGAAGCTTTGTACGGAAGGAAGTGCAGGTCACCTGTTTGCTGGGAGGAAGTTGGAGAGAAGGCCTTGGCAGGGCCTGAGCTAGTAGAGATTACCAGCAGGGTGGTACCCATAATCAGAGAAAGGATCAAGACTGCTGCAAGCAGACAGAAGAGTTATGCAGACATCCGCAGACGGCAAGTAGAGTTTCAGGAGGGGGATCTGGTATTGCTCAAGGTGTCTCCAATGAAAGGAGTGGTTCTCTTTGGGAAGAAAGGTAAACTAGCCCCACGATACATCGGACCCTTTGAAGTCTTGCAAAAGATTGGGAATGTGTCGTACAAGCTGGATTTACCTGCTTCAATGGAAAGAATCCATCCGGTTTTCCATGTTTCCATGTTGAGAAAGTTCGTGTCAGATCCGGGCAACGTTCTTAGTGAGCCTGATGTGGAGATCCAAGAAGATCTCACCTATGTTGAGCAGCCGATACGGATCCTAGACACCCAGATCAGAAAGCTGAGAAACAAGGAAATCCCGATGGTGAAAGTCCTGTGGAACCACCACAATATGGAAGAATGCACTTGGGAGACACGGGAGTCCATGCTCCAGCAATACCCTTATCTTTTCTGAGGTTAGTTCCTGGTGAGTTTTAGGTGCTTTGTATGTATGACATGTGTATGCCATGCTATGTGCTAGTTGAGGAACATTTAGGGACGAATGTTCTTAAGGGGGGGAGAATGTAATACCCGGCTAGACCCTGGTATCGGAATTCCTACCGTCCGGTGGAATCTCGGATGTCGGAGACCTCTAGAAGGGTAAAACCATGTTTTCATAAAATGTTTTAATGTGTTTTATGATTTTAAGCAAGATGGAAATGAGTTTTTGTATGAAAATAACCTTGGAGGAAAACCCAGGTTCGGCTGCCGAACCTCAAGTTCGGCCGCCGAACCTCAAGTTCGGCCGCCGAACATGCAGGCATTTCGGGTGTGCCTTAGGCCCCCGAAAGCATAAGTGAGGGAAGTCCAGGTTCGGCCGCCGAACCTCAAGTTCGGCCGCCGAACATGGCATGCATGCGGAGGCACGTTCGGCCCCCGAACGTGGCCTGGCCAGCCACTATAAAAGGGTCCCTTAGCCGAAATGGGCGAGCTTTTCTCCCCATTTTCGGCCAAGGTGAGCTCTCCGCCGTCCCTCACCAATCTTTGAGTTCTTCCTTCAAATCTTTCACGATTTTCACAAGTTTTCATCTTGTTTTGAAGATTTTCAAGTTTTGAGCAAGTTTTGAGCTTGGAGACCCAAGGAAGTTGAAAATCTCCCATCTCCAAGATTTAGGTCGTCTCTCTCTCGATCTGCAAGAGGTAAGAGCCGATCTTAAGCTCATTGCATGTTTTAAGTATGTTTTATGAAGATCCATGGGGTAGAATGCATGTTTAGCTTATGGTTAGGTTTATGAGTTTATGTTGTGTTTTTGAACAATGTGGCTTGCAAATGCATGTTTGATGTGTTGTAGATGGGGTTTTAGATGGTTTGAAGCCCCTAGGAGCTTGTATGCTTGGGTATGTGTGTTGTAGAATAGGTTTATGCATGTTTGGTTGGTTTGGGAGGCGTATATGCATAGAAGAGCTGAGTTTCTACCACTAAGGGAGAAACCAGGTTTGGCAGCCGAAGGAACTTTCGGCCGCCGAACATGCTTGTGGAGGCAGCCTTCGGCTGCCGAAGCTTGCCCCCGAAAGGAGACTTTCGTCTCTGTCTGGGAGTTTCGGCCGCCGAAAGTGCCGCCGAACATGCATGAGTTTCGCCTCTGTCTGGGAGTTTCGGCCGCCGAAGGTGCTGCCGAACCTGCCTGACTTTCGGCTCTAGAGGGACTTTCGGCCGCCGAACCTGCCGCCGAAAGTGCCCTGTCCAGCCCTCTTTTGCATGATTTTCTATGATTATTTCATGATGTTCTAGGGGGTTTTTGGGGGATGTTTTTAGAGTTATGTTCTAGTTGTTTGGTCCCTCATTTGAGTCCACCTGTGTAGGTTCGGACCCGAGGAACCGAGGACCCCAGCAGTGAGTTCAGCTGCTTCTGAGTCAGTAGAGCTTCAGCCAGAGGTGAGTGGAATAACTCTTATGCTTTTAAATAAATAAACCAGTTTTAGCATGATTCACGCATCATGAATGCCATGAGATATAATAGGGTGCTTGCATTAGAACTCACGAATATGTTGCATTGCATAATATGTTGATGATGTGGATCAATGTTGAATGATCCTTTAGTCCTCATATGTTATGATATGATGATGATACGGTACGGAAGACCAGTGAGGCCCATTCTACGCCCCTGGCACCATGTAAGAGAAAGACCAGTGAGGCCCATTCTACGCCCCTGGCACAGTTGGAATGTTATGTTATGCTATGTTATGATTATGTAAGAGAAAGACCAGTGAGGCCCATTCTACGCCCCTGGCACAATTGGACCATGTAGAGGACTATTGGTGACAAATTCATCCTTGATGTGATTAGCTGTGATGTGATGCATTTCATGTTATCATATATTTTAAATGTTTTATTATTCTGCTCACTGGGCTCTTGTAGCTCACCCCTCTCCCTTAACCCCCAGGCTTGCAGGTACAGGGTAGACCAGGAGGTCAGCAAGAGTAATGAAGTCTTGTGTATGTAATAGCTAGAATGTGGACATGACAAATTGTATATTGATGTAGAGTTGTGAATAGTTATGTAATGTAATGACATTGAGGATTAGAGATTGTGCTTGACCCTATGTGTATGGTATCCCTTTTAATACATGATCTTAGATGTTTTGTAATGCTTATGTAAACCAACTCAACACATGTTATGCCACCCATTGGGGGCATTGATGAGGTCCCACAGAGGGGCCAATGTTTATGATTATGTTTATGTTTAGTGCATGCACAGGTTGAGTTGGTGTATGAGAGAATGAATGAAAGAAAAGTTTTAATTTTTATGTATGTTGTTGATCATGTATGGGATTAAACAGGTTCACAGGATGCATGTTAGGCTTGCTACGGGTCCCGGCGGCCTTAAGCCGACCTGGATCCTAGCGCCGGTAGCGGTCCGATTTTCGGGTCGTTACAGGATTTCAGACTTAGATGAGATCAAATCCACTAGTGGTTATATTTTCACCCTAGGTGGTGGAGCAATATCATGGAAATCAGCAAAACAAACTGTTATTGCTAGATCAACCATGGAATCAGAGTTTATTGCTCTAGATTTGACTGGTAATGAGGCCGAGTGGTTGAAAAACTTCTTGGCTGGCATTCCATTGGGAATAAAACCAACACCTTCTGTGTCTATTCATTGTGATTGCCAAGCTGCAATAGCCATTGCAAAAAATAAAACCTTTAATGGTAAAAATAGGCACATTCGGTTGAGACATAATGTGGTAAAGCAGCTGCTAAAAGATGGAGTTATATCTATTGATTATGTGAAGTCAGAAGTGAATTTGGCCGATCCTTTAACTAAACCCTTGGGAAAGAAATTAATAAACGAAACATCGAGGGGTATGGGACTACAGCCTGTTGGAGGAAGTCAACAATGATGGTAACCCAACCTATATGATTGGCGATCCCATGAAATAGGTTCATATGGGTAATAACAAATCATTAGTTGATTTATATTAAGCACTTTATAAAGTTCTACCTATGGTGTTAGTGCTAAAACTGCAAAAAAAGTGAGGTTGAGTTAAAACTCTTAATTATTTCCATATCCTTTATAGGTGGTGTATAATCTGCAGTATACACTTGATGGAATGACCTATATGAGAGTGGAGTGGAGCCGCTCCTATGAAATTGAAGGTAAATTTCTAGAGCTCTCATGAACTTTCAGGTACGTGCATGGCTTATTAGCGCAACACCGCGTCAAACAGCAGAATTGTGAAAGTACATTGTGATTGGTGAAAAGTTTAATTTACAATAAGAATTGTTTGGTTCATAGAAGTTTAAACTTCATCAAATATTGAGTAAATTATCTTTCACTTAATCAAATTTTAGTTCATAGTCCAAAAGACACCAAAATTAATACATTGTACTATACCCAGAAAATATTTTACTTAAATTTATGATCCAATTCTTTTGAAATTAGTGGGGGATTGTTGGATATTTAACAAATTATTTCAAAAGAATCATAAAAATATTTTGAAATAAGTTACAGATTTTAAGTTGGTTAAAAAGATTTTTTCCACTTTAAATTATTTTAATCTTTATCCTAACTAAACTAGATTTTTTATCTGATATTGTGGATATCTTAAATCTTTATCGTAACTGAATAATATTTTTAACTGATATTATGGATTTGAATACCGTTAAGCACTGTAAATAGCAGTGCATTTACATGTTATGGGGTACACACAAAAAATAAAATACTTCTCTTTTCTCTCTACTGCTTCTTCTCTATTTCTGGGTAATTAATAATTGCTGTTGTTCTTGCTCCTGGGTTACTTGTAATTCAGAAGGCTTGTTGAATCCTGGAGGATACGCAACCATAGACGAATTATTCTTAAGGACAGTGATTATTATCACGCCTCAAGCAATATTCTGCTCATCTTTCATTTATTTTTTATATCTTTTTCTACCATTTTCCAACAAATGCAACAACCCACATAATGATATTAAGCAATAAACATAAGAATAATATAAATACCAAGAATAATTGAGTAAACAATAGAATCACATAAATATCACAATCAATTGAATTGAAATTTTAATTATCCTTAAACTGAAAAGAAGAAATTTAGTCATGCATATTCATGGCTAAGAATGAGAGATGAAAAATGAGATGAGATGTCAGATATATCAGATTGCCCCCCTTTTTTTATAGTGCTAAGAGTTCTAATACAAATAGTTAAAATCAAAATCGAGTACAGCTTGACAAATGAAAAGTTATCTATTTGATTTCCGGATTTAAAGCTGGACTCTATTCGTCAAGTATGTTTATGTCCATAACGTAGTCCATAATACAGTTTGTCTGGAAATTAAAGTTCAAATATGACTCTATTACTTATCCTTCTATGAATTTGATTATGGACACCTTTGATCTCAGAATGTGGAGTCCAAATTTGATTTTTCTCTTATTATTTTTTAATCCTACCAAAATAACAAAATTTAAACAAGTTAATTTATTTTAAATAAAATCAAACTCAATATCTAAATATTTTATAATATTAAAACTGTATAATTGTGCATATTATCAACGAATTAATTAGAGAATTGCAACTTATCAAAGTTTAATTAAGTTACTTTTGCATGCGGGAAATAATTTAAAGGAGTTGATATAAAATGCGAATTAAATAAGAAAGTTTGTTATAATTTTTTGGAAGTGTCACTTTTTTACTTTATTTATCCTCAATCAAACAAGACCAAAGTAATAAGAAAATAAAAAAAAATTGAGAAACGTGTTTCCGGTTAAAATTAATTTTAGAGATAGATTAATTATGAAAAAAATTGAAAGAATTGACTTTAAAATTGAAAATTAAAAGGTGAGATTATAATAGTAAAAAAATATAAAGATTTGATTTCTTTTATTCATATATGTTAATGATGTGGAATTAAAAATTATAAAAAATTTATGTTAACGTGACTATGGACAAAATTGATTTTATACATTCAATATAAACGTCATAAAATCGAAAAAAATAATTTTATTATTTAAAATTAAAAGATTGAGCTATAATCGTCAAAAAGTGTAAAAAAATATTTTTTTAAAGTCTAATAGAGCTTTTCAATATTGCTCTTTAATTGGTTTTAATAATCAATATAGGATTCTAAAATGATAAAAACATTAAACAGTTCTAGTGAATCAACTTGATTCATATAGCATTACTCATACTTCATTACTTTTTTTTTCAAATTTTTGAATTTTTTTAGAATAATTATTGTACAATCAACGTATATATCCAGTCAAGTTTTTTTTTTTTTTTTTAAATCATGAGTTTCTTCTTCTCCTGCTGTTTTTTCCTTTTATTATTTTCAAATAATTACAGCAATATCAAGTTGCACATTTAGCTTTGAAATTTGATGTGTATAAGAGGTACCTAAAATTGAATTCCTATATGGCATAATTGGGGCAAACTGAGAGTGGGAAATCAATTTGAAGGCAGACCCAGTCGAGCAATGTTGGATTCCAAGCCTCAGCAAAATCAACTAATATATTCTCAATCCAACAACTTCGGGACTGGAGGTGAACTTTCTACTTGAAATTCCTACTGCTGCCTGCAAATACTCTCTTTTAGCCACATCCATCCATTTTCAACCTCAGAAGAACCACCTTCTCTAACTTGTGTGGCGAACTTTAGCCAATAAATGATGGGCAATTCCTCACCTTGAATTTTGCATTATTAGAAAGAATAAATACAATAGCTTATACAAAAAAAAAAAAAGAAAAAAGGAATAAATATAATAAATTATGTTAAACATGATACAGATTGATAAGTTTACGAAAAATCAAATGGTATGTAAAACCTAATGGGTAGCAATGAAACATAGGCATTTTCTTTGTATCCTAACTGGTAAGTATATTAAGAAGCGAAACCCTTGTCTGGATCAAGCGTCTAAAGATGCATTCTAGTTCCACTTCAAGATATTCAATCGCAATCTCCACTGCCTCCAGCCTCTTATTTGCACTTTGAAGTGCCATTTCGTCACAAATTTCATACATGCTCTGGTCACCGGAGCTAAAGAACTTTGATCTCAAAGACCCTTTACTGGATTTCTGATCCAGCCATGGTATGGAAATGAGAGACAATAAAGATTCAACAATGGTGAGGGTGGTCACTCTCACTTCTCTTAATACTTCCATAACAACCACAAGTTTCTGATCAATGGTTGAGATATCTGAAGTCACAACTGATTCGTTTCTCATTCCCTTCAGTGTCCGAAGGCATTTCAAAGTCTCTTTCTTTAGCTTCTTTCTGTAATGATTATAAGCAGCTATCTTGGCATTAATATTTGGCTGGCTAAAAATTTTCCTGCGTAAAGTAAATTGTAGGTCTAGAAGCTGTTCTTTGACGAGCAAAACAACATCTTTAGAGATACTACAGACGTCCAACATTGTAAGAGATGCCTCAGAGACTTGATGAACCCATTTCTCTTGTTTCTGGTGGACAATAACTTGTTGAATTTCTGGCGAGTGGAGGAGGTCATTAGCAGAGATGTGCATGTCTCTGAGAGCATTGAAATTAGGGAACAACATTCTCTTGTGGGGTTGAATAATTCTGAAGAAGAATATGGTCTGAAGGCTGGATCGAGTTCGTGTGCTATGAGCCTATGACTAGCTAGTGGATTTTATAGAAAATTGTGAGACAGATTTAGATCTCAGATCTCCAACGAGGAATTAAAAAATAATGATGAAGGATCTTTTGGGTGTACGGGGTTGGATCACTTGGTAACAACTAGCAATGGGACAAAATTAGATAGACATGTCCCAAGGAAGCTTCCATCTGAGGAAGAGAGAGACAGACAACGAAGTTGTTAACAACTTAATATACTTGAGTTGACAATTTAGACAGATATCTTAAGGAATTGCATGCACAAGCAATTGATCAGTTGCCAGCTGCTTTTGTTTAATTGTTACAGACCAGACAAAAATGTTGGAAAAAATAGAAGCTTTTGTTTACAGCTGGAGATGCTTTTGTTTTATCTGGATACAAGAAGGGATCTGAGAGTTATAAGATCTAGTCTTCTAGTGAGGAACTTCCAAGAAATTCGTGTGAAGTTTCATGGATGAGCAGTGTCGAGTATGCTTTGGTATAAGGGGAACGTAATTGAAGAATGTGCTGTAAATTCCAATTAGGAAATTTGCTTTCAACAAGCGCAGATAATAGGAATTCTTGGAGTTGGGGATAATTTTTTTTTTTCCCTTCTAAGAAACTGCAATTCTCTTTAATTTATTACCTTCGATATGGTCATGAAATTGTTTGTTTTTATTTGTAAATTGCATAAGATGAGCTTGCAAGATTTCGTAATGTACATGTTTCCTGCTTTGATATTTGGTCATTTATCTATGGAGTATCTTCTCTCCCTCTGTAATAATTTGACCTAGTAATCAATTTCACATAAATACTTATGGGGAAAGTTCAATTTAACTTATTTTCAGCTTTTTATTTAAATCGGTATAAAAATTTCAATGCAAGTCAATTTAGTCCAAAAATTATAAGATTCTTAATTTTTTGTACTAAACCAAGGAAATTTTGCCAAAATCTAAGAAATTTGAATCTTCTTATTCTTTTTACATAAATCAAGAAATCTTCAAATTTAGCCTTGAAATTTTGATTTTAGCCTAATTTGAACTTAAGTTAAAATTTATGGGCTATAATTTGATTTGGACAAAAATTTGAATTTTGCTTAATTTATGTTTACCCTTTAATCATGGTCCTTGTGGATCGAATCTATCGGTGAATTATTGTTTTTGATTTGATTAATAATGTATTTTTTAAGGTAGCAATAAGCCTATACATCTACTAAATTCAACACGTAAAGCTCCTTGTGTTTGAAATTCTTGGTGATAAGAAAAGACAACAGAGTTATGCTTTTCTTGCCCCACCAACCAACCAACCATTCATCTCATTCCTGCTTTTGTGCGAAGGTGGTCACACTAATGTGCTAATTTCTTATAAATAAAATTAAGGTAAGTCAATTCCACGCGATTTGAAGGAGATAAAAGCTTAGGCGCCTACCGTAGACATTGGCCTATATTCACAGTCAACACAGCTTACTTCATGAATAAACTTGTCGATGATTTGTCAATTTGGGCCATTATCACTGATAGCCACTCCCACGTGCACCCACTTAGAACGATGATACTATTCAGATTTTATGTAAAATTATACTCTAAAATTAAGAAAATTGAATACTAGAAAAAAAAATTATCAAGAGGTTTTTATTTTTCTAATAATTGTATTCAGAACAACAAAATTTTTGTTGGGGACAATTAAAAATATGTATTTAATTAATAAATTAAATAAAAAAAGTTTTATTAATTATAAAATTGAAAAAACCCCTTGCTTACGTGTGTGATGTTTATACTTAAGACTGCCACTCATTCATTCATTCAAATCTCTGTATTTTGTGATTAGGATGTAAGTTGAAGCATCATAGTAATCTGAAAGGTCATTTTCTTTTCAACTAGGAATTAATCCTGCACAAGTTGTACACGTAAAAGCTTCCTCCTTCAATTTTGCCTTTTCAATTCTTCTCTCCTTATTCTTCAATATACTTAGAATGTCCACCTCCACTTCATACTTCAAATTTGTCCAACTTCTAATAGCCATCACCACCCTCTTCCACATATCACTATCTCTTTTTCAACCTCAGACGACAAACTCCCATGCTATTATTATCAATTACTTTTGTTTTTGTCCTCTAATCAACTTACATTTTGGATTAATGAGGCTTTGGCCATTTTCTTATTATTCCAAATTGCGTGTCTTAGGTGAAGAGTCTAGGAATTCTGATAATGGTTACAAGTACGTTTTGTTTAGTTAATGATAATGTAATGCAATGCGTGGCGCAAGTTGAAGAAGGCAAGGCAAGGTCCATGCACAAGTAGGGGCCTTATCCCTTGCACGTTTGATGTGGGTACAGACTACAGAGGAGAGGTCTGTCACGTGCATTGAGAAGCTAACATCAAAAAAAAAAATTTTTCTTTATCCCACCAAACTCAAGCAACCCTTCTTTCTCTAGGTGGGCCCCTTCTTTTACTTTAACCTCCAGTTGCCTCTCCTTGCAATAATCACCTACTTAAATTGTAGGGACAACACCCTACAACCTTTTTATATATATAAGCATTATTAAGGGTGAGTAAAATTTTATTTAAATTGAGAAAACCATTAAATTAATTTTACCTTGAGTTATTTAATTTAATTTTTAGTTTTATTTAATTAAATTCAGTTTAATATATTTGATTTAGTTAGCTATCTGTCAATTTATTTTTTAATTAATTAGTCGTTTTCTTTGAATAAAATTAATTAGATATTATTATGCCCAAATTAATTTTAAAAATAAGAAACATACCCAAAATTAAATATAATTTTTTTTTGTAAAAAAGAGGATAAGTTGAATTAAACCAAATCGAGAACTTCTAAAATTTCAAATTTTCAGTTTATTTTTCTATAATTCATTTAGTTTAATTTATTAAAAATTCTATTTTATTCATTTTTTAAAACTTTTAAATGAAACCAACTTATATTGACTCTTAATTCTTGTAATTAATTTATCTATAGCATGCACAAATTTAAACATATATAATTGTAATATTAAAAATCAAAATATAAATTTACTTAATCAATATATAAATAAATAATTTAATCGTAATAAAAAATATTAAAATATTTTTAAAATTTTAAAAATTTTACTAATTAGTTTTTATTAATAAAATTAAATGATGATAAAAGTTTAAAATGTCTTTAATTAAAAAATTAATTAATTAATTAATTTTTTTTATAGTATTTAATATTTAAAATTAATAAATAATAAATTTTGTAATACAGTGTGTTTTACAAAAGTATTACTCTAGTAATAAGCGGTTGAAATGAATAGAAGTCCATGCTAATGAATAAGGTGTGGCACTGGCATTCATGGGCCGTAGTGGACAGTGGTTAGCTTCAGGCTTCAGGGAGTGGTGGAAACCAGACCAGAGTGTTAATTTTGTAGTGGAAAAAAGGCAATAATTAATAGAGTTGATTAGGCTGGCGTTGTATTGTCCTTTTGGTTTGCCCCAAAATAATTAATTACTGTTTTCATTTTGAAACTCTAACCATTTTTATCACGTTTTTTGGCCTCAGCTAAGTGAGCTTTCAGTGTTAAATTCTGATACTATTGGTGAATAGCGTCAGTGAAACCAGTAGCAGTACACTCCTCCCAATACCATCCCTCCACTCCTCTGCCTCTTTGTATTCTTATATTTTTATTTATAATGAAAATTATATATAAATATAAATATTAATCAAATTGTTAATTGTTTAAAAGCAAGTTTTAATTTCTCATTGTGATGTTCAGCTGTTTGGGATTAAAGTACGGCAAATTAAAATGATATAGAATAATTAGTACAAAATTATTAAATTAAGTTAATTATTACTTGTATCGATTTGAATTGAATTGTTTTAATTAGTATCAGATTTATCCGTGTGAGACGAAATGAAATCGATCGAGATATTAGCAAATCACAGTATTTAAAAATTCGATTTTAATTTAATAATGATATCTTATTCAGTTACGATCAGAACGTAATAAATTTTTTTAAAAAAAATATAAAATTTTAATTTATTATTAAAATTTTTAAGTCTAGTAATTTTAAATTTCAATAATTCTTTTCGAATAATACATCTAAAATCTAAGTAAAAATCATATACTCGCAAGTTAACTATTGGATCATCATTCACTAATTAAACATTTTTGTCTTTTAAGATCTTTACTTTGTTTATTATGTATGCTGAACTATGGAGGGGCTGAGCTGGGAGAAAGGGTGGACGTGGACAGAAATTAGAGGATTAGAGAAGAGAACAGATCGTAGGGGGCTCAACCGGAATGCATTGGAGCCAACAGAGGAAAGTAACGCGTATTGTGTCGGCGATTTTGGTAAAGCAATACTTTGGGGTTATGAGTCCACGTGGCGCAACAGGATTCCACGGGAGACATAATTATCCTACTTTCTTCTTGGGGTATCTCCTTCTTCTATATATACCAAAACTACGCCTCCTATATCTTTTGGTATTGGCTCCTCATAAATCAATTTTTTTATTTTAAAAATCTGGTTTTTCAAATTAGAAAGAGCAAAAGTAGTAGGTAGCCACCACGAGCGAGGAGCAGCACACAGCGAGATGGAGGAGAAAAGAGTAGTCAACTCAAGGTTCAAAAGGGTCTGTGTCTTTTGTGGAAGCAGTACTGGCAAGAGAGATTGTTATAGGGAGGCTGCTCTTGAACTAGCCCAAGAACTGGTACCTGTTCTTTCAAGCCATGCCATCTTCAGTTGTTAGATTTTTGCTTTTCTTTTTCTTTTTGATCCCTTTGGTTAAGGGTTCTTCCTCAGTCCAAAACTAATACTGTAACTTCTCTGTGAAGGTTTCAAGGAGATTAGATCTCGTTTATGGAGGAGGAAGTGTTGGGTTGATGGGCTTAGTTTCTCAGGAGGTCCATCGCGGTGGAGGACATGTACTGGGGTACGTATACAAAATACAATAACCAAGTTCTCTCTTCAAGCAGATTGAATAGTTTTCTTGCTCAACCAGATAGTGATTGATTTTTTCCCCTCCATTTGTTTCTGTTTCTTTGCATTTAGAATCATCCCGAAAACTCTGATGAGCAAAGAGGTATGTAAATTAAGAGAAAATTTCATCTGGGTAACGAAATTCTTGAGCTAAGGATATGTGTTATCCAAAAATAGAACTATAACTTGTTTCTTTTTATGGGTTAATGACTTAGATGTACGTAAAATCCTTGCTATTATTAAGCAGATAACTGGAGAAACAGTCGGAGAGGTCAGACCAGTAGCCGACATGCACCAAAGGAAAGCTGAGATGGCCCGCCATTCTGACTGTTTTATTGCCTTACCAGGTCTCTCTCTCTCTCTCTTATAATTAATTAAAGAATGTAATGTAATTTATCTGATGGTTATTTGTGTATATTATAATAAGTAGGTGGGTATGGAACTTTGGAGGAATTATTGGAAGTCATTACATGGGCCCAGCTTGGCATCCACGACAAGCCAGTAAAGCAACTTCATGTCTCTAACCTTGGATTAGATAATGTTTGAAATGAGTTTTTTTTTTCCAATGTCAACTCTTATCTCTGTTCATGATATATCTATATATAAATAACAACAGGTGGGCTTGCTTAATGTTGACGGCTACTACAATCTTCTTCTCACCTTCATAGACAAGGCTGTGGACGATGGCTTCATTCAGCCTTCTCAACGTAGCATTATTGTCTCTGCCCCAAATGTCAAAGAGCTTGTTCAGAAACTCGAGGTGGGTTCTGCTCCAAACACATTCTTGCCATTGGTCCCCTAAAAAAAAAGAAATAATTTTTTTTTAATAGCAGGACTACGTGCCCCTGCATGATGGAGTTGTTGCTAAGGCTAAGTGGGAGGCTGAGCAACTGGAGCTCAATGCATCTTTGCAGACTGAAGTTGCTCGTTGATTAGGGACCATATAACAAGATCTCGTTTTCCTTCTTTCTTTCTAGGATTTTCTTGAAAAAATAATTACAGAACTAGGGTTTTTTCTCCTTTTCAATTTTGTGTATTGGTGTAGAAAGGAAAAGGGGGATTAATCTGCAAGGGAAAAAAGAAAAGAAAAAGAAAGAAAAAGGAAGGATAAGTGGTTGGTGACTGTTTAGCTTTTAGTTGATGTATGGAAGGAAAATGGCAAAATGTTATTTTCTTTCTGATGAATTTTATATTTAATTTGTGTAAAGAAAAGGAAAGAAGAAAACAAGTAGGAAAAACAAAAAATAGCAGCTTTTATTCCCTCTTGCATGCCTGTTCTTGCTGCTCTGCTGTACTGTTGTATGCTCTTTAATTATCTCTCCCTCTCCTCTCCTCCTCTCTCTCACCCTTAGGCATTTATTTGGTATATTACATGGATATGTTTTATTCTAATAAGCTCCCTACCATACATACGTGATCCATCAATGCTCGTGGACCCATCAAAACATATGATCATCATCATGATCATTCCTTAATTATCTTATTTTCCTTTCTGATACATATACATACGATACTAGTATTTCTCCCCTTTTCTAAATTATCTTAATTATCTTACAAGTAGCGTTCCCTTTCTAGTGGAAGCAAAGAAACCCCCACGACGCTTCGCCTATAGTCGCAGCCTATGTCTAGCCCAAGCTTGCGTTGGCGAACCAGAAGTAATACTGCAGAACCAGTTTCCACAAATGAAAGTCCTGTATTCCATTGCAAAACCAATAAATAAACAGAAGAATCAGAAAGAATTAAGAGGATGAATTTAATGTTTGTGGATCTTGGTACTTGGCTTTTCCAGTCCTTCTCCGACCAGAAACTTGTATTTGCCGGCAGAACTAGTATTGTTCGTTTCTATTCCTGTTTGGTGGTCGTAATTAATCAGCCCAAGCTGTTTCGTAGAAGCTGTATCCGTTCATTCTTTCTTTCCAAGGTTTTGGCTATGGTAGATTTCGGAACAAGAGGATGAGGAGGAGAAAGATTTGCACAAGGAGATATTTTGATTGGCTGTCCAAAATAAAAATCAAAACTAGTGATATACAATACTAATAAAAAATAATATTTTATTATTAAGAAATTTAAAAAATAATATTTTAAAAAAGACATAAGTCAAATTTAAACTTATCTCCATTAGTTTATGGTGCAGTGAGATACTTTAAATTTACAAATAAAATAACTAAAAACTATTTTTTTTATATATTTATAATTAATTAAATAAATAAAAAAACAGAATAATTTGCGTAGAGCAACAGGTGTTGGTTTAATTGGAGAGGTAGAAGGGTGTTGCTGACAAGAGATGATGAGTGGCCTATAGCCTATGTCAAATAGCTAACTAGCCAGGGAGGTTTAACGAATCTCCAAAGGCCAAATATGTTTAAATTAATTCAATGTCGTAATTTGTCTTTGTTTAAGGATTCAAATCGAATGGAACCGCTTTATCTGATGAAAATGATAGGGAACGAATAATTCAATTGTAATCCTACTACTTGGATAGAGTATGTTTTTTGTGTCTTTAAACTACTGTGCTCTGGTTATAAGCTGACCTTAAAACTCTATTGTTGGTCTGCCTATCTCTAATGATTGATTTGTTTTCGCCGTAGCATTTTATGAATTAATGGTTATGCATGAGCTTTGTTTATTATTTGACGTCTACAAATTTTAGATTTATTTGATGAAAATAATATTAACCCACAATTCAATTGTAATCCTAAATACATTAGATTTTTTTTTTCGTGTTTCTATCTCTTGTTTAAAAATTGAATGATCATTAAATTTCAGTCACTATTTATATTAAATTTTAATTTATTTTATAAAAATTATTAATATTTAAAGTGTGACGTTGGTGAATTTTTCAATGAAATGTATATATTACGTATTCTATATGATTTAAAATAATATTAAAAAAAAATTTAACTACTACAATCTGTTAGTATCTAACTTTGCTGCTTGAATGCCTATTGAAATTTAAATATATTTTTATTTTATAGTTTATGCCATGAACCTTACAATTGTTCTATGCTATGAACCTTACAATTGTTTGATCTTAATGAATTTCCATATGCCTAAAAAAAAAAAGTCGGATTAATGTCAATTTAATTCAGGAACGGAATTGGAGCGGAACTCATATGGGTCATGTCAATGGTAATAGAGAATCAAGAAATGAAGTTATAAAAAAAAGTAACATAGGATTGAGCACATGGCACAATAGGTTTAAGGAGAATTTGGGTGTTTTCCCATGGAGTAGGGATATTATGGTCCCCACATATAATGACGTAATATATGTTTCCGCATTTTTGGGTGCGGCTTTGCTTCATTCTTATCCCCATTTATCCTCCAGTAATTCCAGTGACCAACAGTTTCCAATTCATTGGCAATCTGTCCATTTCACAACATGCCCTATCTTCTTCTTTCTTCTTATTATTATGGAAAGCAACAATTCACCAGACATGATCTTGTTAATTTAATAAGTAATATCAAGTTAAAATTTGGCTATGTATTTTATTTAACTATTGGAAAAGGGCATTTTAAATTTGATCAATGAAATTAGCTATTTCAGTGGATATTAGCCGTTAAAACAGTTGATAATTGTTTTATTAGTGGTTGGCAAAAATTTAAAATTTCTATCTTCATTTCATTTGTATTTAGGGTGGAATCGAATTTTAAATAGTAATTTAATTTTGAAATTATAATCAAAATCGATCATTTAAATTTATTTTCTATTATAATTTTATTAGTTTTGTATTTATTGAAATTTTTATATATTGAACTCTTTTATATTTATTTATATCACATTTGTGTTAAAAATAAAATAAAATATTATTTTAATAAAATTTCTTTAAATAATAATATTATATTATTTTAATAATATGAAAAAATTAAATTTTAATTAATATTAAAATATTTTAATTAAAAAATTAAAAATAAAATATAACTATAAAGAGTTTAATCAATTGAATTAAATAAATTTAATTTATTTTAATTTATTCTATATTTTGATTCTAAACGGAATGAATGATATGATATTAATATAAACAGTGTCTCTTTCAGGGGTGAGTCAATCCAGCCAATCATGGGCGGTCCAAAATGAATGGGCTCACACCTGCCTCTATCACTAGGCCAGACCCGCCGCTCATGCTTTGAAAATTAAAACTAATAATAAAATTAAAAAAAGAAAATAAATAACCTACGCCAGCTAGATAATGTCTGCATCCGCTAGGCAACATGCAAGAAATAACCTCGGTTTTTATTTATTTATTTATTATTTTCTCTCCATCCAAATAGGAGAAAAATCTTCTTTATTTTTCTTTTGCCTTAAACTTCATGAAATGAAATCAATTTTCTAAAAGCAATTTGATTTTTTTTATTAGAAAAATATTCTATTGTGTTTTAAATATGAGTATATTTTAAAAATTTTCGTACGTATGGATTGACAAGTGGGTGGGTAAGGGTGAATGGCCAGTGGGTGAGGCATCCATGTCCTGGTCCTTTGAATTTTGGTTAGGGTGGCGCAGAGTAAACAAGTTGATGCTTGATGGCATTCAAGGTTTTAAATTAAATCAATCCAAAAGGTTTGGACCATTGGTCCCCATTGGCCCTCAACTGAATTTTGTATTGTGTGATATGGGACCCCATGGCATATGCTGGTCCAGACAATGGCCCAACAGTAATACCGACTGTGACTCTTCGAACCGTTTGCTTGGTGGGGATTCACCAAAAGGGTTCGATTGTTGTGGATTGCACTGCTTGCCTTCCATGTGGGTCCATCCTCAATCTCCAATATCAAGTGTAAAACGTACGGACAAGAGAGCTAATAATTCCGACAGGAACAAGTTAGATTTCACATATATATTTTGAACTCATTCCTTTTGGAATCTTTCGGGTTAGCTTTTCGTCTCCTTTCATTTATATAACTATCGTTTCGGTTTAGGCCGGTTCATTAATCTATGGGCTGTCTACGACTCCGCAAGGATTTCATTGATCTAAGCCCAATTTCAAATTTCTACTACCCATTCAAGTGCTGGTTGAATTGGGCTATTCTTGCTGTTGGACTGTCATCCACGGCTCAAGGTCCCATAATGAAAATAGACAAAAAAAAAAAAAAAAAAAGTAATTAGCCTGCTAATCCATGTAACGAAATATGTTTTATCATAGAAAAATTTACCTAAATTTGATTCTTTTGAACGTAAGACAAATGAATATCATAGAAAAGAACAAATTTCTAATCAACCTCAGTCTGTTGCATGGTTGAGTTCGTTCAATGCCTCCAAACCCTTTCGCATTTTCTTCATTTGGATAACATATGCATGGACGCCTCGGCTCAACTTCTCCACTTTTTTCATTTTTCTTCGCTATCCTCGTCACAAGAAACATACTTTCACATGATCAACTTAATATCTTATAAAAAAGCAGGGAGAGACGAGAATCTCATTGCTCAAAGTTTGGCTTTGGCTTTCGTGCTGTGAGTCTATCTAGTGATCATTGATCAGGGAGCAGCACACGTAATGAATATGCATATATAAAATATATACGTGCATGCATGTTACTGCTGCTTTTCCATGTCTCCCACCCAACTACTGCATGCTGAGGTTCATTTATATATTATTAGAAATAGATTGATAATGGCCCAATAAGTTTATTATAAATGCACTTGCTTGCCAAAATAGCCTAAAACTCAACGATAGTTTAAATATTTCAGAAGCGTGACAGATGCCTTGTAACAAGTTTGGAAACCTTTTTCCTTTTAATTTGATTTTGATAAAAAATTTTCACATTATACAAAATTTTCTTGTTATTTGGTGATTCACATAGAGTAGTGCAGTCTGTCAATCTTCAATAATAATATGAAAAGATGGATGTTACTTGATTCTTCCCATTGAATTTCTCTTTCATTCAAGGGAGTCAGTCCCTTAAAAAGAGAAAACATATAATTAAACTGTAATTTCATGTAGGCATTATAAAATGATAAATTAATTTAACTAATAGTTTTTAATTATCATGTAGAATACTCACGTGATGTCCTGAGATCCAATAAAGGGTATACTCAAGGTTTACTTTGGTAAATTAAGTCCGGTCTGTTCTCTCTTTGCTTCCTTTTTCTTTTTAGTCTTCTAGTGACGTGTAACCACCATTCTGCGTGTGTACCCTCCTGTAAGCCAAGCCTTTCCAACACGGGCTCAATCAGGGTCGGGGTGTCCAAGGCCCGGTTATCATTAAGTGCCTCTTTACCTGCTCATTAATTATTCCATGATTAATGAGAGATAAATCCTAAAATTTCAATTATTACTGCGCGGCTCTAGAAGAGTTATTGTCAAAACGTCTCTTCTTCGCCTTTATCCATTTCAAACTTGCGCTCTTGCTTTCACTTGCTGCTTTGCCTCTTGCGCTGCTTCTGCTATCTTGCCCTTTCTTTCCTCTATAATTTTTGCCTTTCCAAGCCGAGATACGTCCTGCTCTTCTCATGGTTTCTGCTAAGATTCCCGATGTAGTGGGTCTGGAGTCCTCTATCATGTCTTCCTTCCTTTCTCACTACTTTTCAAGCGACCATTCTGACACTACCATCTATATAATTAGGGCTCCCTTACCTAATGAGCGGATCGTTCTCCCTTACCCACCACCGACGGGTCTGATAGACGTCCAGCAAAGGCGTAACTTAGACTTTTTTGTCAAACAACGTGATTTTGGATTGACCTTCCCTTTTATCAATTTCTTTATTAAGGTCTTCCATCATTTTAGGATGTCTCCTCGGATGCTGTCCCCCAATTCTAACTTGTCCATGTGCTGTTTCAAGTCCATTTGCCTGTGCTGGGTTTTGCCTCTTCTATTGAGTTGTTCTGCATCTTCTTTCACCTTGTTAGGTCTACCCACATATTCTATTACTTTGGTCCCCAGGCTAAAGTGTCCATATTTGCTGGATATAAGGATTCGATAAAAAGTTGGGTAGAGAATTTTGTTGTTGTCGACCTAAAAGAGAGCTCAGAGATCAACTGGGATATCGACCTCTCTTGAAAAGAGGTCCCTCAGGGCTATAACGACCTCCATAGGTTCAACCTAGTGGACCAAATTTGCCTTCTTTGACTGACCTCTGCAAAGAAAAAATATAACGTCTAGAAGTGCATATTTGTCTAACCTGCGGAACTTCAGGAAAGCTGTTATTCTTTTTTGGTTTTCTATTTTTTTATGTTTGTCTTTCGTTGTTTTGAGTTCTAACTGATTTGATATTTTTCTTTTAGCTTTCGTTGTGTCAATAGGTACCATCAAGCTTCCCAAGAATTTCACCATTTCTCAAGAGAGCATAAAGGCGACTCTGGCCACTTTTAAAGCCAAAAAGATTATAGCCAATGTGATCCGAGAAGTTTTTCAGGCCATCGACCCCGCATCCTCAGCTCATTGCTCTGCCCCTGCCTCTGTGTCTTCCCTGGCTTTGGTGCCTATGACAGGGGGCTCTCGCTCTGCAGCATCTAGGACGTCGATCCCTGCTAAAGTGCCGGCTCCTACCAAGACTCCTTTCGCTCCCAAGGAAACTCCTAAGGAGCCCATCGCGCTCAGCGAGTCAGCTGAGAGCAGCTCGAAAGAGGGCACTGGGACTGCTCCTTTGGACGTTCCACCTATCCAGGCTATGGGAGCTATCGTGATCAGAGGCCAAGGCTGTCAAGCGTGCCCAGACTTCAGAACCTGCGACCGAGGGCAGGGCTGCTAAGCACACCCGGACCTCGAAACCTATCAGGGCAGCCCCTTCTCTCCCTGTTAATAAAGGGAAAAAGACTGTGGAGCACCTGTCATCTGCCTTAGACAATGATTTGTTGAACGCCGCTAAGGTGATTGTTGAGTCCATGCCGGCCTCTACAGCTAGGATGTTGTGTGAGAGGATATTCGGGGGGTCCCAGATGCTTCTGATCCCCGCTTCCTAGCCCTCGTCAGCCATCTTGTAACGATCCCAAAATGGACCGTCACCGGCACTAGGATTCAGGTCGGCTTAAGGCCGCCAGAACCCGTAGCAAGCCTGCTATACTCTCTGTGTACCTGTAACACTCATACATGATCATACATTTTCTGTGAAAATAAAAACTCTTTTCTGACCCAAGGCTTAACCTGTGCATGCACTATCTCTGTACTCTGTACTCTGTACTCTGTACCCCTGACTAGAGCTTACTCTAGATGGGTTAACTCATACCTGGTAAGCCTGGTTTTTCACATTCAGCAAAACATATATACATATACAGATCATGTACACAACAAACATCACTAAGTCAAGCACATTTCTAACGTTATACACAACTAGTACATCTCGTTAATATTACATGTCCACTCTAAGCTATTACAAATCTCTTTACTCTTTCTGTACTCTGCTGGACTGTCCCTGTACACTGTACACTGAACCTGCAAAACTGGGGTTAAGGGAGTGGGATGAGCTCTATAGCCCAGTGAGTAGAACAGTAAAACATCTCAGTAAAACATGATCTCATGGAATGCGTCATAACACAGTCAATCCACATCAAGAGTAAACCTGTCACCACATAGTCCCAGTAACTCTGTGCCAGGGCGTAGAATCGAGCACCTGGTCTTCCTGTCATATATGTATATGTGTATATAACACCTCTGTACTTACCATTGCCAGGGCGTAGTCAAAGGCTCCTGGTCTTTACTATAAACCTGCCAGGGCGTAGTCAAAGGCTCCTGGACTTCTCTATACCTGCCAGGGCGTAGTCAAAGGCTCTTGGACTTCCTGTCTGAGACTATTGGATCATTCAGCATTCACCCACATCAACAAATCACTATGCAATGCAACATATTCGTGAATACTAATGCAATCAACCTATGGCATAATCATGATGCATGGGATATGCTAAAACATTCCATTGTGCAAGTAAAAGAGTTAAGTTTAGTTCCACTCACCTCTGGCTAACTGGACTGACTGACTCTGCCGGCTCTGAAAACTCTGGGCAGTACTCACTGCTGCTCTCTCTGGTTCCTCTGGTCTGTACCTATACAGATGGATGTAAATGAGGGACCAAACTAGCTGATGACCAACTCTATTAAACTCCCCAAGAATCCCCTTAAAACATATCATAATACTTAAGAAAAACATAAATCCTACCCTTCTATAGCATTCCAACACCTCGGATTCCACCGGACGACAGGAATTCCGGTGTCGGATTCTAGCCGGGTATTACACATCTGGCCTGCTCCACAAGCAACAGGCGGTCTTCAGCTCACGCTCTATAGAGGACCTTAGGGACAGTTTGAAGGAGATGTTTCTCATGGTAAGTTATCTGCCATCTTGAGAATATTTTTAATCTTTTAACTTTCTTAACCTCGCTTTTGATTTTTTATGACAGGATTTTGGTATGTTCATGGAAATCGAAACCCAAAATCGGTCATTCTAGAGCTCGGTGGAATAGCATATCGCTGAAGAGTGGCAGGACGAGAATATAGTTACCACTGGTGAGACTCGCGGACACATTATCGAGTTCCAAAGGCAAATCAAGGACCTAACCAAACAGCTGGGGAAGATGAGAGAGGAGAGAGGAGGTCACCAGGACTTCCTAATAGGCTTCTGCAGTGCAGTCTCAGCGAGATGAAGCCTTTACACAATTGTCCGCTTTGGAGGAGACCCGTCGTTAGCGCCATAAGGTCGAGGCCCAGCGTGACGAGGCTTTGGCTTGTGCTGCTGTCCTCCAACACGAGCTCAACAAGTGTATCAAGGAACTGAGGCTTCAGCAGTGGAGGAGTCCCGACTTCAGCAGTAGCAACACCGCCAAAGGGTCTCTGCCCTAAAGGAGAGGTGTACTTCATTGCTTAAGGATGCCCGGCCTGCAGAGGAAAGGGTCCAACAGGCCTGTGAGGAGCGGTTGCAGGAGTACAAGGACTCTGTAGAATTAAAAAAGAAAATTCAGTAGGCCTTTGAAGCGTGAATGGAGGAATATAAGGTCTCGGCAGAGCTAAAAGAGAAGATATACAAAGAGGCCTTCGACATGTTTGCTTTATACTTCAACTAAGGCCTTAAAGCAGCTCGGGATGCCCCCTCCACTCTGTTGGCTAACCTGCGAGCCCCCAAACTTGATTATGATGGAGAGGAGGTCTGCTACAGAGAGGACGACAACCCATTACCCAAGAACTCTCCTCCTTTGCCCTCTGGACTGCAGGGGCAATTATGTAAATAATAATCCTGTAAATGACCTAGTTAGTTCTACTCCCCCTTCCCTTGCTGCTTTTGCAACCCATTCCAATGGCTAATAAAATTTTATGTTTTTTTGTTATTTTCCATCTGCTTACTTTTATTTTTCTTGTCTATTTAAATTTTATTTGTATTCTCGTACCTAGACTGTTTTTATGTATGTTGCCCGCGAGCTGTGCTGGGCTGATTACTCATTTGATATTTTGCTTGTAAAGCATATAACTTATTGTGTTTCATACTTTGTTTATTGAGTGCCTTGCCGTTTCATGCCTCCTGTCCCTCTAGAGCCCTTATGTAACGACCCCAAAATGGACCGTCACCGGCGCTAGGATTCAGGTCGGCTTAAGGCCGCCAGAACCCGTAGCAAGCCTGCTATACTCTCTGTGTACCTGTAGAACTCATACATGAGCTTAGAACACACACACTAATCTTCTGCATGAGCAGCTAATACCACTTGCAGATGAGTCATGAGAGACGTGGCCTGCTCTAGGGCAAGAATCTGAGGCCAACATCTGTCAAAATACATGACTCAGCTGGCTGGCCACCTCAGCGTCGGCTGCCCAATCGCATGCAAAATCATGCAACATTCGGGGGCCGAACTTGCACTTCGGAAGCCGAACCTTGAGCACTTTCGGCGGCCGACCTTACCTTCGGCGGCCGAACTTGGCTCATCTGCCTTGGTTCATTTCAACTCAAAACTTCATTCCATTTGACTTAAAAACAGTAAAACACATCATAACCCTTAGTCAAACATAAATCCTACCCTTTCATAGACTTTCGACACCCCGGATTCCACCGGACAACAGGAATTCCGGTGCCGGACTCTAGTCGGGTATTACACCTTAGCTGACCAACCTTTTATTTGTTATTATCTTTTAGTTTTTATACAGTTTTTTACCTTAGTTCTTATTATCCCAAAATTATACTTTCTACTTGCTCATATTTTGATATTCGCGGATCTATTTTTATGGTCAGTATCATGCTTTAGTTTTATTTTGATTTAGGCTGAGCTCTCTTTTGAGGTCGGTGTTATGCCTTAGGTTTAACTTTCTTTGAGCTATAGGGATATCAAGCCCCCCTTTTTCGAGGATGAGATTATGCCTTAACTTTATTCTCCTTTATATTTTAGAGGTACCAAGCTCTTTTTTTAAGTCAGCACCAAACCTTAACTTTATTTTTCTATGGGCCGAGCTCTTTGGTGAGGTCGGTACCAAACCTTGACTTTATTTTTCTATGAGCCTCACACTTTAGTGAAGTCGGCACCAAACCTTAGATTTATTTTTTGGTGGACCGAGCTCTTTGGTGTGGTCAGCGGCAAGCCTTATCTTTGCTTTCCTTTTTCTTTAGGCTTTGCAGATGCCGAGGTCCTTTCTTGAGGTCGGCATGATGCCTCTTAGTTCATTTCTTTTAGCTTGTAGCTTTGCCAACATGGGCCCTTAGCATGGCCTTCATCCCCTCAACCAGTTTTGTAATGCGGGTGGTCTTATTTTCGAGATCGATCACCTACCTCATTGAGGTTTTCGTCTCCTCGAGCGGTTTTGTAGTATCGACGATCTTATTTTTGAGAACGCTCACCTACCTCATTGAGGTCTTTATCTTCTCAACCGGTTTTGTGGTGTTGGCAGTCTTATTTCTGAGACCGGTCACTCACCTTATTGAGGTTTTTGTCTCCTCTACCGGTTTTGTGATGTCAGCGGTTGTAATACCCGGCTTGACTCCGGTATCGGAATTCCTACCGTCCGGTGGAACCTCGGATGTCGGAGACCTCTAGAAGGGTAGAATCATGTTTTTGTAAAATGTTTTCATGTTTTTGATGGTTTTCAGAATGAAACAAAATGAGTTTTTGCTTGAAAATAGCCTTGGAGGAAAACCCAGGTTCGGCCGCCGAAAGTCAGGTTCGGCCGCCGAACATGCATGCGTTTTGGAGGCACGTTAGGCCCCCGAAAGCATGAGTGAGGGAAGTCAAGGTTCAGCCGCCGAACCTCATGTTCGGCCGCCGAACATTTGCATGGATGCGGAGGCACATTCGGCCCCCGAACGTGGTCTGGCCAGCCACTATAAAAGGGTCCCTTAGCCGAAAATGGGCGAGCTTTTTCTCCCCATTTCGGCCAAGGTGAGCATTCCGCTATCCTTCCCCAATCTTGAGTTTTTCCTTCCTTTTTCCATGATCTTTACAAGTTTATAACTTTGGTTTTGAAGATCTTTGAGCTTAGAACGAGTTTTGGAGCTTGGAGACCAAAAGTTGGAACTTCTCCCATCTCTAAGTTTAGATCTCCTCAACCCTCGATCTTCAAGAGGTAAGAGCCGATCTTAAGCTCAATGTATGATTTTAACAAGTTTTATGAAGATCTAAGGGTAGAAATGCATGCTAGGGTATATATTGAGTTATGGATATATTTTGATGTTTTGATCAATGTGTGTTGTTTGAGTATGTTTGAAGTGTTGTAGATGGGGTATATGCATGTTTGAGGCCCCTAGGAACTTGTATGCATGTTTTAGTTGAGAAATATGCATGATTGGTAGGCTTGGAGGCGAAATGGGCAAAGGGAGCCAAGTTTCTGCCCTTTGGCAGAAACCAGGTTCGGCAGCCGAAGGTACTTTCGGCCGCCGAACGTGGCTGGGGAGGCAGGCCTTTCGGCTGCCGAAGTTGCCCCCGAAAAGAGACTTTCGTCTCTGTCTGGCACTTTCGGCCGCTGAAGGTGCCGCCGAACCTAGCTGAGTTTCGTCTCTGTCCAGGACTTTCGGCCGCCGAAGGTGCCGCCGAAGGTGCCCTGTTCAGCCATTTCATGCATATTTTCTGTGATGTTTCAGGATGTTTTAGGGGGGTTTTTGGGGAGTAGTTTATAGTTATGTTCAGGTATGTTTGGTCCCTCATTTGAGTCCACCTGTGTAGGTTCGGACCCGAGGAACCGAGGACCCCAGCAGTGAGTTCAGCTGCTTCGGTGTTGTCAGAGTCAGCCAGAGGTGAGTGGAACTAAAACTTAATCTTTTAAATTAAATGCTTTATCATGTTTCATGCATCATGATTATGCAATAGGATGATTGCATTAGTTTTCACGAATATGCCGCATTGCATAAATTGTTGTTGTTGTGGGTGAATGTTGGATGATCCAATTAGTCCAAGACAGGAAGACCAGGCCCCATGCTACAGGCTTGGCACAGAGTGTAACGACCCGAAAATCGGACCGCTACCGGCGCTAGGATCCGGGTCGACTTAAGGCCGCCGGGACCCGTAGCAAGCCTGACATATAACCTGTAAACCTGTATAATCCCATACATGATCAACAACATGCATAAAAATTAAAACTGTTCTTTCTATGAACATCAACCAAACTCAACCTGTGCATAACATTAACATAACTTTGATCCCTCTGTGGGATCTCAACTGTGCCCTCAAAGGGTAACATAACCTGTGTTGAGCTGGTTTTACGTAAACATCATCAAAATCTCTAAGATCATGTATAAAAAGGGATACAACATTCTATGGTCAAGCACACACTAACATCCATAAAACTCATTACAACTATACTGTACTTTTACATTACAATTTGATCATGTCCATTTCTAGCTATTACATAAGCATGACTTCATCACTCTAACCGAACTCCCGCACTATATCCTGTACCTGTAAGCCTGGGGGAAAAAGGGAGAGGGGTGAGCTAGAAGCCCAGTGAGTAGAGCTAGTAAAACACATTAACTCTATGCTCAAATGGAATGCATCATAACACAAACAATTCACATAAGGGTTGGGTGAACTCGTCACCAATTAGTCCAAGTTAACTCTGTGCCAGGCCTGTAGAATGGGGCCTGGTCTTCCTGTCAGAGCATACATTACTTACCATTTTTCCAGGGCCTCCTCTGGCTCCTGGTCTTCAAGTCCCATATCCGTGCTAGACCATAGGATGGAATCCTGGTCTTTTCCTTACTCTGTGCCAGGCCTGTAGACTGGGGCCTGGACTTGCTTACTCTGTGCCAAGCCTGTAGCATGGGGCCTGGTCTTCCTGTCTTGGACTAATTGGATCATCCAACATTCACCCACAACAACAACAATTTATGCAATGCGGCATATTCGTGAAAACTAATGCAATCATCCTATTGCATAATCATGATGCATGAAACATGATAAAGCATTTAATTTAAAAGATTAAGTTTTAGTTCCACTCACCTCTGGCTGACTCTGACAACACCGAAGCAGCTGAACTCACTGCTGGGGTCCTCGGTTCCTCGGGTCCGAACCTACACAGGTGGACTCAAATGAGGGACCAAACATACCTGAACATAACTATAAACTACTCCCCAAAAACCCCCTAAAACATCCTGAAACATCACAGAAAATATGCATGAAATGGCTGAACAGGGCACTTTCGGCGGCACCTTCGGCGGCCGAAAGTCCTGGACAGAGACGAAACTCAGCTAGGTTCGGCGGCACCTTCGGCGGCCGAAAGTGCCAGACAGAGACGAAAGTCTCTTTTCGGGGGCAACTTCGGCAGCCGAAAGGCCTGCCTCCCCAGCCACGTTCGGCGGCCGAAAGTACCTTCGGCTGCCGAACCTGGTTTCTGCCAAAGGGCAGAAACTTGGCTCCCTTTGCCCATTTCGCCTCCAAACCTACCAATCATGCATATTTCTCAACTAAAACATGCATACAAGTTCCTAGGGGCCTCAAACATGCATATACCCCATCTACAACACTTCAAACATACTCAAACAACACACATTGTTCAAAACATCAAAATATATCCATAACTCAATATATACCCTAGCATGCATTTCTACCCTTAGATCTTCATAAAACTTGTTAAAATCATACATTGAGCTTAAGATCGGCCCTTACCTCTTGAAGATCGAGGGTTGAGGAGATCTAAACTTGGAGATGGGAGAAGTTCCAACTTTTGGTCTCCAAGCTCCAAAACTCGTTCTAAGCTCAAAGATCTTCAAAACCACAGTTATAAACTTGTAAAGATCATGGAAAAAGGAAGGAAAAACTCAAGATTGGGGAAGGATAGCGGAATGCTCACCTTGGCCGAAATGGGGAGAAAAAGCTTGCCCATTTTCGGCTAAGGGACCCTTTTATAGTGGCTGGCCAGACCACGTTCGGGGGCCGAATGTGCCTCCGCATCCATGCAAATGTTCGGCGGCCGAACATGGGGTTCGGCGGCCGAACCTTGACTTCCCTCACTCATGCTTTCGGGGGCCTAACGTGCCTCCAAAACGCATGCATGTTCGGCGGCCGAACCTGACTTTCGGCGGCCGAACCTGACTTTCGGCGGCCGAACCTGGGTTTTCCTCCAAGGCTATTTTCAAGCAAAAACTCATTTTGTTTCATTCTGAAAACCATTAAAAACATGAAAACATTTTACAAAAAACATGATTCTACCCTTCTAGAGGTCTCCGACATCCGAGATTCCACCGGACGGTAGGAATTCCGATACCGGAGTCTAGCCGGGTATTACACAGAGTAAGCAAGTCCAGGCCCCAGTCTACAGGCCTGGCACAGAGTAAGGAAAAGACCAGGATTCCATCCTATGGTCTAGCACGGATATGGGACTTGAAGACCAGGAGCCAGAGGAGGCCCTGGAAAAATGGTAAGTAATGTATGCTCTGACAGGAAGACCAGGCCCCATTCTACAGGCCTGGCACAGAGTTAACTTGGACTAATTGGTGACGAGTTCACCCAACCCTTATGTGAATTGTTTGTGTTATGATGCATTCCATTTGAGCATAGAGTTAATGTGTTTTACTAGCTCTACTCACTGGGCTTCTAGCTCACCCCTCTCCCTTTTTCCCCCAGGCTTACAGGTACAGGATATAGTGCGGGAGTTCGGTTAGAGTGATGAAGTCATGCTTATGTAATAGCTAGAAATGGACATGATCAAATTGTAATGTAAAAGTACAGTATAGTTGTAATGAGTTTTATGGATGTTAGTGTGTGCTTGACCATAGAATGTTGTATCCCTTTTTATACATGATCTTAGAGATTTTGATGATGTTTATGTAAACCAGCTCAACACAGGTTATGTTACCCTTTGAGGGCACAGATGAGATCCCACAGAGGGATCAAAGTTATGTTAATGTTATGCACAGGTTGAGTTTGGTTAATGTTCATAGAAAGAACAGTTTTAATTTTTATGCATGTTGTTGATCATGTATGGGATTATACAGGTTTACAGGTTATATGTCAGGCTTGCTACGGGTCCCGGCGGCCTCAAGTCGACCCGGATCCTAGCGCCGGTAGCGGTCCGATTTTCGGGTCGTTACAGAATGGTATCAGAGCCCTAGGTTCATATGGTCGGACCTAGAGTGTCGAGCTCATAGAGGTTATAGAAGGTCAAGCACAATAGGAAAGATCATGTCCACTAGGATAGGATGTGGAGTCCTGTCTTGCATGATGATGTGAAATGCCATGATTTTATGCATGTGCATTAATGATACGCTATGATATGTGATGTATGTGATGAGGGTTCATGTGTGCCCACATGAACCATATGATGCTAATGTTGCTTGTGATGTGTACTGTTTTTCAGAAAACAGGATGAGAGGAACTCGTCGATCAGCAAGATTGACTGGAGTACCACCTGAGGATGAGGGCATGAGCGCCCGTCCTCCAGCATTGCCTAGGGCAATGTCTAGCAGGTCCAACAGGGACAGAGTAGCAAGAGACCCTAGAAGGTCTTTGGATCTGGGTAGAAGCAGATCAGTAAGGGGAACAGTGCAGGGAGGAATGTCTGAGGATATGGAAGTAGATCAGAGGAGGGATGGCAGTCTCGGTGTGAGCATGCCGGAAGAGGGCATGGGAGAATCAGAAGGAGGCGCTCAGGCCTCGAGTTATGTCCAGCCACATCACTACCCACCCTATTCACACCATCCAGGGTATTCGATGGGAGGTACATCGGATTACCCCAGTTTTAGCCCTTATCCTCCACACATGCCATACCCACCTTACTACCCACCATACTCTCAGTACCCCACGTACCCACCTCCACCTCCCTATACCAGTACAGCAAACCCTACCCCAGGGGATGTTGCACCACCTCCACCACCTGCAGAACCAGCAGCCCCAGTTGCTCAACCTCATAGACCTAGCTCCCCAGTTTGAGACGGGTAATGATCCGTTCGTGTACTTGGAGCGGGTCAAGGCAATTACAGATGAGATAGGGGCGGATGATAGTAGAGCCATTCAAATGGCCGGATTCACGCTCAAGTGCAAGAAGGCACGGGAGTGGTTCAAAAATTATGTGAACCCGAGAGTGGACAGCATGACTTGGGAGGAGTTTGCTAATGAATTTACAGGATGGGCTTTCCCTGATAGTTCAAGGGAATTGAAGATGATAGAATTCGAGCAGTTGAGGCAAACTGATGACATGAGTGTAGACGAATATACTGACAGGTTTATGGAGTTGCTGCCATTTGCTGGGCAGGACCTTAGCACAGACCAGAAGAAGTCGAGGAGGTATATCATGAAGCTCCATCCCAGGTATTCCTCCTTGGTACAGTCAGCAGATAGAGAGAGTTTTCATGCCATAGTAGACATGGCTAGGAGAATGGAGGCTAGTGCCATCATTCAGGGGACAGTTAAGCAGACAGTGGCACAAGCTTCTGGTTCTAAAACTCCGGGTGGGGGAAGGTTAGATCCCTCTACCTTGAGTGCAGCCGCTTCAGGCAGTAAAAGATGGGGTAAACCCAAGGGTAAGAAGAACAAGTTCTGGAGTAAAGTCAAGTCCAGTCTGGGATTTGGGAGTGGCTCAAGCTCTGGTGCGGATAATGCAATTTGTGCAAGGTGTGGTAGGCCACACAAGGGAATATGTCGGCTTGGGACGAACGCCTGCTTCAGATGTGGTCAGGAGGGGCATATAGCTCGAGACTGTCCAAGAGCGGCCCCAATGGCTCAGTCCCAGCAGACAGCTTCAGGCAGTGTAGCGCAGCCAGCAGCTCCAGCCATGACTCAGGCCAGTGGCAGAGGTAGAGGGAGAGGGGCAGCCTCTTCTTCAGCGGGTTTCAGAGGTGAAGGTCCATCAGCTCCGGCACGGATCTTCACAATGACACAGCAAGAGGCAGATGCATCTAACACCGTAGTGGCAGGTAACTTAATTATTGGTTGTTCAGATGTATATGCCTTGATGGACCCTGGTGCATCTCATTCATTTGTTGCTCCGAGAGCCGTCCAGAGGTTGGGGTTGATGATCTCTGAGTTAGAGTGTCCTCTCTGGGTCAGTGGACCCAAGTGTGATCCATCAGTGGCAGAGTCAGTCTGTCAGTGTAGTCCAGTTTTTGTTGAGGGGAGATGCATGTCCGCCGACCTAGTGGTTCTAGATTTGACAGACTTTGACGTCATTCTAGGGATGGACTGGTTATCTACCCATGGTGCTACCTTGGACTGCAGGGACAAGGTAGTCAGGTTCAGAGGTCAGGATGGATCAGAGGTCGTCTTCAGAGGAGACAATAGGGGTACACCTAGAGGTATGATCTCAGCTCTTCAGGCTCGTAGGTTGCTTAGGAAGGGATGTCAGGGGTATTTGGCTCATGTGAGAGAGCTTAGTAGTCAGGTTAGAGAGCCCGCCTCGGTGCCAGTGGTTAGAGAGTTCTTAGATGTGTTCCCGGACGAGCTGCCAGGGTTACCACCTGCTAGGGAGATAGAGTTCGAGATTGAGTTAATGCCTGGTACCAGACCGATCTCTATCCCTCCCTACAGGATGGCGCCAGCAGAATTGAAAGAGTTGAAGGAGCAGTTGCAGGAGCTGGTAGACAAGGGCTTCATCCGACCGAGTACCTCACCCTGGGGTGCTCCAGTTTTGTTTGTGAGGAAGAAGGATGGATCCCTTAGGCTTTGTATCGACTACAGACAGTTGAACAAAGTCACTACCAAGAACAAGTACCCATTGCCAAGGATCGACGATCTATTTGACCAGCTAGCAGGAGCGGGTTGTTTCTCCAAAATAGATCTGAGATCGGGGTACCATCAGTTGCGGATCAGGGAAGAAGACGTACCAAAGACAGCTTTCAGGACCAGATATGGGCATTTTGAGTTCCTTGTGATGCCGTTCGGGTTAACTAACGCCCCTGCAGCATTCATGGATCTCATGAACAGAGTGTTTAGCCAGTACCTGGACCACTTCGTTATTGTCTTCATAGATGATATCTTAGTGTATTCCAGGAATGCAGAGGAGCATGCCCATCATCTGCGGTTGGTCTTACAGACCTTGAGGGAACATGGCTTGTATGCCAAGTTCTCTAAATGTGAGTTCTGGCTAAGGAGCATTTCGTTCTTGGGGCATGTAGTGTCAGAGAATGGAATAGAGGTAGACCCCAAGAAGACAGAAACTGTGGCTAACTGGCCTAGACCCACTTCAGTGACAGAGATCAGGAGTTTCTTGGGTTTGGCAGGTTACTACAGGAGGTTCGTTCAGGACTTCTCAAAGATAGCAGCTCCTCTAACCAGACTAACCAGGAAGAATCAGAAATTTCTGTGGACCGATCAGTGCGAGGAAAGTTTTGAAGAGCTTAAGAGGAGGTTGACTTCAGCACCAGTTTTAGCTCTGCCATCTAGTGATGAGGACTTTACAGTCTTTTGTGATGCATCCCGTGTGGGACTGGGTTGTGTGCTTATGCAGAATGAGAGGGTGATTGCTTATGCTTCTAGGCAGCTAAAGAAGCATGAGTTGAATTACCCCACACATGACCTCGAGATGGCAGCAGTAATCTTTGCACTCAAGATGTGGAGACACTACCTCTATGGGGTAAAATGTGAGATCTTCACAGATCATAAAAGCCTGCAGTACATCTTGAGTCAGAGGGACTTGAACATAAGGCAGAGGAGATGGGTAGAGCTGCTGAGTGACTATGATTGCAAGATTCAGTATCATCCGGGTAAGGCGAATGTTGTGGCAGACGCCCTAAGCCGGAAGTCACTAGGCAGTCTATCCCACATCACGGCAGAGAGGAGACCAGTGGTGAAAGAGTTCTACAAGCTTATTGAGGAAGGTCTACAGTTGGAGTTGTCTGGTACAGGCGCCTTAGTTGCTCAGATGAAAGTGACACCCGTGTTTCTGGAGCAAGTGGCTCAGAAACAGCATGAGGACCCAGAGTTAGTGAAGATTGCCAGGACTGTTCAGTCAGGCAAGGACAGTGAGTTCAGATTCGACAATAAGGGGATCCTCCGCTATGGGAGTCGATTGTGTGTACCAGATGACATAGGGCTAAAAGGAGACATTATGAGGGAGGCTCATAATGCAAGATACAGCATTCACCCCGGAGCCACCAAGATGTATCAAGATCTGAAAAAGGTTTATTGGTGGCCAGCTATGAAGAAAGAAGTGGCACAGTTTGTGTCAGCCTGCGAAGTGTGTCAGAAGGTGAAGCTGGAACATCAGAAGCCGGCTGGAATGCTTAACCCGCTACCTATTCCAGAGTGGAAATGGGAGAATATAGCTATGGACTTCGTAGTGGGGTTACCGGCGACGTCCAACAGATTGGACTCGATATGGGTGATTGTGGACAGACTCACCAAATCTGCTCACTTCATCCCCGTCAGGAGTGGCTATTCTGTGGACAAGTTGGCGCAGGTGTACGTGAATGAGATAGTCAGACTGCATGGGGTTCCTGTTTCTATAGTGTCAGATAGAGGGCCCCAGTTCACCTCCAGGTTTTGGCGGAGTCTGCAGGATGCTATGGGTACTAGGTTGGATTTCAGCACTGCCTTCCATCCACAGACAGACGGACAGTCAGAAAGGACCATCCAGACCATAGAAGATATGCTGAGAATGTGTGTGCTGGACTTTGGCGGTTCTTGGAGGCAACATCTACCTTTGGTGGAGTTTGCCTACAATAACAGCCATCATGCTAGCATTGGGATGGCCCCATATGAAGCTTTATACGGGAGGAAGTGCAGGTCACCTGTTGACGCGGAACCCTATGGCACTTAGTCCTCAAACCCCGTCGCACCTCTGATATAGATTCCAAGAACGTGTATAAACCACCCTCTATAGCACCCTAAGCTTAGCGAAGCTAGAACACTAATAACAGAAGGATTTTGTAGAACGGATCAGAAGAACGCCACAATCGAAATTGATAAGTTGGTCTGATTCGTGATGCAATCAATGAAAGAAGCAAACTCTCACTCTCTCAAAGAAGGCCGAAATTTGCATAAAGCAAATCTGAATTAAATTTGTCAAAAACAAAAGAAGTGTCTGATATAAGAATTTAAGGCCTTATTTATAGTGTAAGGCAAAAACCTAAACCTAGTTGGAAAAGGAAAACAAATACTAAGTCAGAATTCCTATCCCAACAGGGAAACAAGCTAAAATAACAAAAATAACTGCCAAGTCTTTAAAAACCACCCACATTCTCGTATGCCTCAATAGTTCCAGCAGAAACCACAACCTCAGGGACGAAACCACAACCTGCTTATGGTTCGGGCTGATTCTCCACTATCTTCCTCCATGATGTGCCCCAAAATTAACTTCCACAAAACACAAAAGTATCTTCGGCTAACTGAATGTCGCGAGCGCGACTTTGATAATGGTAGCGAGCGCTACAAATCTTCAATTTGCTTCTGCTTCATCCATGCATACACCCAGCAACGTAATCAGCTTCGAATGACCTTCAAGTTCCTTCTCGCACTTATCCCTAGCAATTTCAGTCATCTCTCTTGTAATAAATTCTTGAATATGCAATCCAAGAGTAACGCCGTACTTCCTTGCTTTATTCCTTGTCAATGGTCCTTGTTGTAGCTCCAAGGGATCCTTGCCTTGCTTCCCATGCTGGTTCACATCATTCTCCCCTTCTTTAAAAAGATTTGTCCTCAAATCTGCATCGTCATAAGGAGACAAATCAGAAACATTAAAAGTGGCACTAACACCATACTCACCAGGCAAGTCAATCTTATAAGCATTGTCATTGATCTTCTCCAAGACTTGAAATGGACCATCACCACGCGCATCCAGCTTATTCTTCCTTTGATTTGGAAACCTCTCCTTGCGAAAATGCACCCAAACCCACTCTCCAGGAGCAAACACCATCTTCTTGCGACCCCTATTCGCAATATCAGCATACGTCTTGGTCTTTTTCTCCATGTTAGCTCGTGCTTTCTCATGCAAAGCTTTCACCAAGTCAGCTTTCTTCTCTCCATCTAAACTTACAAGTTCATTAGAAGGTAATGGCAAAAGATCAAGAACAGTTAGTGGATTAAAGCCATAAACTAGCTCAAATGGCGAATAACCTGTAGAAGAATGAATAGAACGATTATAAGCAAATTCAATAAAAGGTAAACAATCTTCCCAAGTAGCCAAATTCTTACCCACTATAGATCGCAATAACGTACCAAGAGTACGATTCACAACTTCAGTTTGCCCATCTGTTTGTGGATGACAAGTAGTAGAGAATAAAAGCTTAGTTCCTAGTCTACTCCACAAAACACGCCAAAAATGGGACAAGAACTTTGTATCCCTATCAGAAACAATAGTCCGAGGCACTCCATGTAAGCGCACAACATTGCGAAAGAACAATTCAGCAACAACTTTCGCATCATCAGCTTTATGACATGCAATGAAATGTGCCATCTTACTAAACCTATCAACCACCACAAAAATACTATCTCTACCTCTCTTAGTTCTAGGCAAACCAAGCACAAAATCCATGCTAATATCAATCCAAGGAGAACTAGGTACAGGCAATGGCATATAAAGACCATGAGGCATAGACTTAGATTTCGCCTGTCTACATGCAATACAAGCAGAACATAACTTCCCAACATCCTTACGCATAGATGGCCAATAAAAATGCTCAAGCAGAATATCATAAGTCTTAGACACACCAAAATGCCCCATTAAACCACCACAATGAGATTCCAAAACAAGCAATTCACGCATGGAACATCTGGGCACACATAATTTATTTCCCTTAAATAAATATCCCTCATGCCTATAAAATGAATTAGAAGCTCCTTGTTCACATGCAACATAAACATTGCCAAAATCAACATCACCAACATACAAGTTCTTAATATACTCAAATCCAAGCAACTTAGAACTCAAAACAGAAAGTAATGTATATCTCCTAGACAACGCATCAGCAACAACGTTATCTTTACCTTGCTTGTACTTAATCACATATGGAAATCTCTCAATTCGTTCGATCCACTTACCATGCCGTTTGTTCAACTTACCTTGGCCCTTCAAATGCTTGAGGGATTCATGGTCAGTATAAATCACGAACTCCTTTGGTAGCAAGTAATGCTCCCACACGTCCAACGCCCTCACCAAAGCATGTAACTCCTTGTCATATGTAGAATAACTCAGTTGTGCACCATTGAGTTTTTCACTAAAATATGCTATTGGCTTCTTCTCTTGCATCAGCACAGCCCCAATACCTACACCAGAAGCATCACATTCAATCTCAAAAATTGAATCAAAATTAGGCAAAGCTAAGACAGGTGCAGATGTCAACTTCCCTTTCAAATTCTCAAACGCCTTTTGCTGCTCTTCTCCCCACTGAAATCCAACCTCCTTTTTGATAATGCTAGTGAGTGGTGCTGCAATGGTAGAAAAATCCTTCACGAATCTTCTATAGAAACTTGCTAGCCCATGGAAGCTCCTCACTTCAGTCACGTTCTTAGGAACAGGCCATTCCTTTATAGCTTTCACTTTCTCTTCATCAACTTCTAATCCCTGTGCACTCACAACAAAGCCAAGAAAAACAAGCCTATCCATGCAAAATGTGCATTTCTTAAGCTTGGCATATAAGTTTTCTGTTCTCAAAGCTTCCAACACTATCCTAACATGCTCTAAATGCTCATCTAATGTCTTACTATAGATCAGAATGTCATCAAAATAAACAACAACAAATCTGCCCAAATAAGCTCTCAAAACATGGTTCATTAATCTCATAAATGTACTCGGTGCATTAGACAACCCAAAAGGCATTACTAACCACTCATATAGGCCATATTTTGTTTTAAAAGCTGTTTTCCACTCATCCCCAGGTTTCATACGAATTTGATGATATCCACTCATAAGATCAATTTTAGTAAAATACCTTGCACCATGTAACTCGTCCAACATGTCGTCAAGTCGTGGAATGGGATGTCGATACTTCACCGTGATCTTATTTACAGCCCTACAATCGACACACATCCTCCACGTGCCATCTTTCTTTGGTACCAGCAAAACAGGAACGGCACAAGGGCTTAAGCTCTCTCTAATCAAGCCTTTCTCCAACAGCTCCTCCACTTGTCGTTGCATCTCCTTGGTCTCCATTGGGTTACTTCGATATGCTGGTCTATTTGGAATCGTCGAACCAGGTATGAAGTCGATTTGGTGTTCAACTCCCCTTAATGGCGGTAAACCACTAGGCAGCTCCTCTGGAAACACATCTTGAAAATCCTGCAACATAGACACAAAACTAGAAGGCAAATGGTCAAGTGAAACATCAACATTAGTAAACAAAGTTTCTTTATATCTAATGAGCAATAACGGCTGCTCGTTAGATATTGCAAATTTAAGCTCTCTTGGTTTCGCATAAAAAGTTTGTTTCACCTTTCCTTGGTTTTCTCTCACCAATGGGCCATTTATTTGATTATTTTCTTTTCTGGCCTCCTTTCCCAATTTCTTCTCACATTCACTCTCCTTATCATGTTCTCTCGCACTTCCCTTAATTTTTAAAGTAGCACCCCTTTTGGTCGAATCTTGCTTTGCTTTTTCATGCATCTTCCGATGATCTTCATACACCTCCAACGGTGATAAGGGTACAAGAGTAACCAGCTTTCCTTCATAGGTAAATGTGTACCTATTTGAATACCCATCATGCTGCGCCTTCCTATCAAATTGCCATGGTCTTCCTAACAACATATGGCCAGCTTGCATAGGAACTACATCACACAACACTCCATCTTTATACCAGCCTATAGAGAATGGTATCTTCACTTGTTTAGTAACCTTCACCTCTCCACTATCATTAAACCATTGTAGTCTATATGGATGTGGATGTTTTAAACAAGTCAATTTCAGCTTCTCCACCATTGTCTCACTTGCAGCATTGGTGCAACTACCACTGTCAATGATGAGCATACAAACTTTACCCTCAACTAAACATCTAGTATAAAATATGTTATCTCGTTGCTCTAGACCTTCTTCTTTCACTTGCATATTCAAAGCACGCCTAGCAACTAACATATCACCACGTTCAGCAACCAACGCATTCTCAACTTCTTCTTCACACTCATCAACATCATCAAGCATATCATTCATATCATTATTATCACCATCACTATGGTCAGAATCAGAAACTAAACCCCCATCATCAGTAGCAATCATAACTCTCCTATTTGGACATTGAGATGCAATATGCCCATTTCCTAAACATTTGAAACACTTAATATTTCTACTAGGAGTAGTATTAGGAATACCTGACTGCTGCTTATTTGAACCTCCATTCATCCCTTTTCCACTTGTAGGTGGAGGATTGCTCCTTTGGAAGGAATTCTTGAAATCTCCACCTTTTGAGGGCAAATCATTTGAAGACCCCTTAAAGGTTGAACTACTTCCTCCCACATTCTGGAATTTCCCATATTTGGTGGAGCTCTTGTTCTTGATTTTCCTTTCAATCTTCATGGCCTTCTCAACTAACTCTTCCATGGAATTGTAATCATACATTTCCAGCTCACTTGCAATGTTGGAATTTAGACCTCCCAGAAATCTGGACATTAGCCTGTGTTCATCCTCCTCAATGTCAGCCCTGGCCATGGTCATCTCCATCTCCTTGTGGTATTCTTCAACACTCTTACCACCTTGGACCAGTCTTGCCAACCTATTATACAAATCCCTATAGTAATGAGAAGGAACAAACCTTATTCTCATTAAGTCTTTCAAGGCCTCCCACTCCGGCACGGGTCGCAATCCTTTTCCTCTTCTACTAGACTTGAGTTGATCCCACCAGAATGTAGCATATCCCCTAAATTCCACGGCTGCGATATGGGACTTCTTTTCTTCTGAGTAATTATGACACTCAAAAATTTGTTCCACCTTTCGCTCCCATTCAATGTATTCTTCCGCATTGTTATTCCCTTTAAATTCGGGTACCTTCATCTTGATGGAACTAAGGTCATTGTCAGTCACAATTTGGTAGTTTTCAGCCACCTCTTCCTGATCACCTCGACCTCCTCTTGCTGCTCTCCTAATGACCTCCTCTTCGCCTCCCCTTGGTAAGATTCGTTGTGGTAATCTCACTGGGGGTGCGGGCTGTTGTACCCTCTCCCTCATCATTAGATTCATGTTCTCTTGTAGGGTGGCCATCATTCTTGCCATCTCTTCCATCTTCTCATTACTTTGCTGCATATATGTCTCAAAATTGCTAGAAATTGAAGCAACATCTTTACCATTCCCACTAGTCATGACCACAACAGAGAAACTCACAAGAAACAATTAGTAACTGAAAGAAAGAATTCACAAGTGTTTCGCTCTTACCTCACTATTGCCGATTCTTCGATTGCACTTCAGAACCAAGGTTCACTCACCAATCTGCCAAGTACGTTCAAAAAGGTAGGATCCTAATCCCTAGACACCTAGAAGACAACTTGACAAGTATCCGGAGGCAGCACAAGAACGTTTGCACTACACGATTGAAAACTAAGTATCGAAACAAACAAATGATACTCAGCAATGTAATGGAATTTCAACGCTAGCTCAAAAACAAAATAGAAACAAGAGGGCAATAAAATAGACAATTCTGGTCAGAATGTATCAAAACCAACTCGCTCTTGGTAAGCTGATTTATGGACCTAAATCTTCTACCCCAAACGCTGGTTTGAAAACACCCCAAGAATGCTACTATACTATGCAATTTGAAATAAAAGAACAGCAGCTCCTCAATGGTGGAAAAAAAAAAATCTGAAGCAAAATTTTCACTTAATTGTAACCCACCTAGAACTGATCCTTAATACTTAAATAGCAAGACTAAAAAAAAAAAAAAAATTTTTTTTTTGTTGGAGCAATTTTTTTTTTTTTTTTTTTTTTTATCCCCTTGCTTGGGTCTCAAACAACACCACACGAAATTCTTGAGTGTGTATCAAAAAAAAAAATTCACTAACAGATTCAGTTCGAAGGGAAATAATGGCTGCTAAAAGAAACCGAATTGCCAAATAACAAAATAGCAAGCAACACAATAATTTTGGATGGACAATCCAGGACCTAACAATTGGAATCGAATTGAACAGAAACGAATTGAAGACAATGAACCCTAACGAAATTCGAAACTAAGATACCAAAAAAAACGAAAATATAACACAGCCCTAGAAAGACAGATAGATAAAGATTTACCTGTTGTTGGCTCTGATACCAAATGACGCGGAACCCTATGGCACTTAGTCCTCAAACCCCGTCGCACCTCTGATATAGATTCCAAGAACGTGTATAAACCACCCTCTATAGCACCCTAAGCTTAGCGAAGCTAGAACACTAATAACGGAAGGATTTTGTAGAACGGATCAGAAGAACGCCACAATCGAAATTGATAAGTTGGTCTGATTCGTGATGCAATCAATGAAAGAAGCAAACTCTCACTCTCTCAAAGAAGGCCGAAATTTGCATAAAGCAAATCTGAATTAAATTTGTCAAAAACAAAAGAAGTGTCTGATATAAGAATTTAAGGCCTTATTTATAGTGTAAGGCAAAAACCTAAACCTAGTTGGAAAAGGAAAACAAATACTAAGTCAGAATTCCTATCCCAACAGGGAAACAAGCTAAAATAACAAAAATAACTGCCAAGTCTTTAAAAACCACCCACATTCTCGTATGCCTCAATAGTTCCAGCAGAAACCACAACCTCAGGGACGAAACCACAACCTGCTTATGGTTCGGGCTGATTCTCCACTATCTTCCTCCATGATGTGCCCCAAAATTAACTTCCACAAAACACAAAAGTATCTTCGGCTAACTGAATGTCGCGAGCGCGACTTTGATAATGGTAGCGAGCGCTACAAATCTTCAATTTGCTTCTGCTTCATCCATGCATACACCCAGCAACGTAATCAGCTTCGAATGACCTTCAAGTTCCTTCTCGCACTTATCCCTAGCAATTTCAGTCATCTCTCTTGTAATAAATTCTTGAATATGCAATCCAAGAGTAACGCCGTACTTCCTTGCTTTATTCCTTGTCAATGGTCCTTGTTGTAGCTCCAAGGGATCCTTGCCTTGCTTCCCATGCTGGTTCACATCACCTGTTTGCTGGGAAGAAGTTGGAGAAAAGGCCTTGGCAGGGCCTGAACTAGTAGAGATCACCAGCAGAGTGGTACCCTTAATCAGAGAGAGAATCAAGACAGCTGCAAGCAGACAGAAGAGTTATGCAGACATCCGCAGAAGACTAGTAGAGTTTCAGGAGGGGGATCTGGTATTGCTTAAGGTGTCTCCAATGAAAGGAGTGGTTAGATTCGGGAAGAAAGGTAAGCTGGCTCCGCGGTACATCGGACCCTTTGAAGTCTTGCAAAAGATTGGGAGTGTATCATACAAGCTGGACTTGCCTGCTTCAATGGAGAGAATCCATCCGGTTTTCCATGTTTCTATGTTGAGAAAATTCGTGTCAGATCCGGGCAAGGTTCTTAGTGAACCTGATGTGGAGATCCAAGAGGATCTCACCTATGTTGAGCAGCCAGTACGGATCTTAGACACCCAGATCAGAAAACTGAGAAACAAGGAAATCCCGATGGTGAAAGTCCTTTGGAACCACCACAATATTGAGGAATGCACTTGGGAGACACGGGAGTCCATGCTCCAACAGTATCCCCATCTCTTTTAAGGTTAGATCTTTATGTGTTTATGTATGTATGTTATGTTGATTGCTATGCATGTGCTAGTTGAGGAACATTCGGGGACGAATGTTCTTAAGGGGAGGAGAATGTAATACCCGGCTTGACTCCGGTATCGGAATTCCTACCGTCCGGTGGAACCTCGGATGTCGGAGACCTCTAGAAGGGTAGAATCATGTTTTTGTAAAATGTTTTCATGTTTTTGATGGTTTTCAGAATGAAACAAAATGAGTTTTTGCTTGAAAATAGCCTTGGAGGAAAACCCAGGTTCGGCCGCCGAAAGTCAGGTTCGGCCGCCGAACATGCATGCGTTTTGGAGGCACGTTAGGCCCCCGAAAGCATGAGTGAGGGAAGTCAAGGTTCGGCCGCCGAACCTCATGTTCGGCCGCCGAACATTTGCATGGATGCGGAGGCACATTCGGCCCCCGAACGTGGTCTGGCCAGCCACTATAAAAGGGTCCCTTAGCCGAAAATGGGCGAGCTTTTTCTCCCCATTTCGGCCAAGGTGAGCATTCCGCTATCCTTCCCCAATCTTGAGTTTTTCCTTCCTTTTTCCATGATCTTTACAAGTTTATAACTTTGGTTTTGAAGATCTTTGAGCTTAGAACGAGTTTTGGAGCTTGGAGACCAAAAGTTGGAACTTCTCCCATCTCCAAGTTTAGATCTCCTCAACCCTCGATCTTCAAGAGGTAAGAGCCGATCTTAAGCTCAATGTATGATTTTAACAAGTTTTATGAAGATCTAAGGGTAGAAATGCATGCTAGGGTATATATTGAGTTATGGATATATTTTGATGTTTTGATCAATGTGTGTTGTTTGAGTATGTTTGAAGTGTTGTAGATGGGGTATATGCATGTTTGAGGCCCCTAGGAACTTGTATGCATGTTTTAGTTGAGAAATATGCATGATTGGTAGGCTTGGAGGCTAAATGGGCAAAGGGAGCCAAGTTTCTGCCCTTTGGCAGAAACCAGGTTCGGCAGCCGAAGGTACTTTCGGCCGCCGAACGTGGCTGGGGAGGCAGGCCTTTCGGCTGCCGAAGTTGCCCCCGAAAAGAGACTTTCGTCTCTGTCTGGCACTTTCGGCCGCCGAAGGTGCCGCCGAACCTAGCTGAGTTTCGTCTCTGTCCAGGACTTTCGGCCGCCGAAGGTGCCGCCGAAGGTGCCCTGTTCAGCCATTTCATGCATATTTTCTGTGATGTTTCAGGATGTTTTAGGGGGGTTTTTGGGGAGTAGTTTATAGTTATGTTCAGGTATGTTTGGTCCCTCATTTGAGTCCACCTGTGTAGGTTCGGACCCGAGGAACCGAGGACCCCAGCAGTGAGTTCAGCTGCTTCGGTGTTGTCAGAGTCAGCCAGAGGTGAGTGGAACTAAAACTTAATCTTTTAAATTAAATGCTTTATCATGTTTCATGCATCATGATTATGCAATAGGATGATTGCATTAGTTTTCACGAATATGCCGCATTGCATAAATTGTTGTTGTTGTGGGTGAATGTTGGATGATCCAATTAGTCCAAGACAGGAAGACCAGGCCCCATGCTACAGGCTTGGCACAGAGTAAGCAAGTCCAGGCCCCAGTCTACAGGCCTGGCACAGAGTAAGGAAAAGACCAGGATTCCATCCTATGGTCTAGCACGGATATGGGACTTGAAGACCAGGAGCCAGAGGAGGCCCTGGAAAAATGGTAAGTAATGTATGCTCTGACAGGAAGACCAGGCCCCATTCTACAGGCCTGGCACAGAGTTAACTTGGACTAATTGGTGACGAGTTCACCCAACCCTTATGTGAATTGTTTGTGTTATGATGCATTCCATTTGAGCATAGAGTTAATGTGTTTTACTAGCTCTACTCACTGGGCTTCTAGCTCACCCCTCTCCCTTTTTCCCCCAGGCTTACAGGTACAGGATATAGTGCGGGAGTTCGGTTAGAGTGATGAAGTCATGCTTATGTAATAGCTAGAAATGGACATGATCAAATTGTAATGTAAAAGTACAGTATAGTTGTAATGAGTTTTATGGATGTTAGTGTGTGCTTGACCATAGAATGTTGTATCCCTTTTTATACATGATCTTAGAGATTTTGATGATGTTTATGTAAACCAGCTCAACACAGGTTATGTTACCCTTTGAGGGCACAGATGAGATCCCACAGAGGGATCAAAGTTATGTTAATGTTATGCACAGGTTGAGTTTGGTTAATGTTCATAGAAAGAACAGTTTTAATTTTTATGCATGTTGTTGATCATGTATGGGATTATACAGGTTTACAGGTTATATGTCAGGCTTGCTACGGGTCCCGGCGGCCTCAAGTCGACCCGGATCCTAGCGCCGGTAGCGGTCCGATTTTCGGGTCGTTACAGCGGTCTTATTTCCAAGACCGGTCACCCATCTCATTGAGTTCTTCGTCTCCTCAACCAGTTTTGTGGTGCCGGCGGTTTTATTTTCGACACCGATCACCTACCTCATTAAGGGTTTTGTCATTTGCTCAGAAATGTTTTAGGAGTAGAAGAGATAGTTTTATTTATATTCTCGATATAACAATTATATTGGATGAACTCCGCTGATTTTGCTCAACAATTTCTAAATTTTAGCCTTGAGAACAAGGCTGCTTCTCACGAGGAAGGTATTGATACAAGCAGTCCAAAAACTGATAACGTGGCCTTGACTCCCAAGCCTCTAAAGGTGTATTACAGAAGGAATGTGAAGAATAGAAGATTGCAGAAGCTGGAAATGGAAGATTCCAGTAGTGGACAGCTGTAGAAAAGACAAAGGGGTGTAAGGAAGCCGTTAGAGAGATTCTCGGAAGGAATATTAGGCTAGGCTATTATATAAATAACCAAACCCTGCTATACAGGGGTATCAGGATCTTAGTTTTGTAATTCAGCTGTGCGGGGCTAGTTTGAGCTTGTAGGAATTATTCCTTATTGGTTTTCTCCCTTTGGAGAGTATTTTAGAAGAGATTGAGGTTGTATTTCTCTGGTTTTTTTCGCCTCCAATATCAATATATCTAAACTATTTTCCCCTGGTGTCTATTTCTTTTGTGATTCTGTTTCTAACTCTACCATGGTCTGAAAAATTTCCCACAAAAGAAAGGACTTAAGAGAGCATGCCCCTTATCAGATTTTGAAGAAAGAGAGACCAAAATTTATGTTTTGATATATTCATATTGAGTTTGATACAACTATTGGTGTGTATGTATAGATATATTCACAAGCATGTACAAAGCTTTAGATGGCAATGGAGCAAAGAGGAGATTTAGTTAGTCGCTATGCAAGTTGAGGAGAGAAACTCTACTTTTTAACAATCCCCTGTATATGCATTCCAATTCCTCCTCTGACTGCTGAATGCTAGACTCTAATGCTTTTATTCCCTTCAATAGCTTTTGCATTTCTACAATACTGGTTGTCTTGCCAATCAGATTAAGCAATTCTGCATCCACTTTATCAACTTCATTGGCATAAGCTTCTGCTTGGCATGTAACTTGCCTGGATTGTAGTAATTTTGACATTATAGACCATCCTGCATGTCTTGATCTTGTCTTAGATAGAGAAACAGAAGATAGAAGAGATTGAAACACCGTGAGGCTGATTTCTTCTGCCTCTTTTAGCATTCTAACCACCACAACCAAGTCTGAGTCTTTATCTAAGGGAAACGCTGTGAGTTCTTTTGACATTTTCTTCAAGCACTTGGAGATCACTTTACTCAATCTCTTCCTAGAGTTCATATATGCTTGAACTTCATTTTCAATGATGGATTCTGCACCCCTTTTCCTCCTGAGGGATGATTCAAGCTCCTGCATGGATTCCTTCATCTGCGAGTAAACATCCCTCGTGGTGCCACACACATCCAGGAGCCGAAGAGACCCGTCAAGCATTTCTTCTAAATGTTTATCTTGATGTTCATGGGAGAGTGCCTGCTGGGTGAGAGGTAATTGTAACAAATCATCAACCCTCTCATACAAATCTTTCAGACCACCTAATTTCTGGCCTGCTGATCCTGATGAGGTTCTCAAACTGGCCAACTTCTCCTCAACAAATGCAGCTAGGGGATGAGTTTTTGAAGGTAAACTGCTGTAACGAACATGGCAAGCGGCTTTAGAGATCTCAGTGAAGGTATCCATTTTCTAATTTTAGCAAAATAGATTTGAAAAATGCACAACTTTTTGTTGGATGAATTTGTTCTGCTTAAAAACCATTTAGACCTTGTATATATATTGGAGATAGAAGTCCACCCTCCTCTATAACTTGCAATTATTTATCATATGATGAGTTGGCGGATCTTACAATGTCTTTATTTGGCCAGACCTCAAGAATAGAAAGAAAATTAAACAAATCCCAACAAAAAAAGAACAGGAACCTGCACGGATTGCCAACCAAAGGCTACCATACAATTTGATCTAAATGACAATAATGCTGATAGGCAAGCGGAAGCTTGACAGCCTATCCTTCAATTTAGAAAATCAAACTGGCCGTGTGGTTTGATCTTTGATTAGAAAAAATCAAAAAAGAAAAAAGGGAAAGAAGGGTCAATATTACCTGCGACATTGACAAGATTCACAACCCATCTGTATGATGCTATGTTTGTAAGAGTATAATACAATGTAATGTAATCAAATTTCTATGGAACATAAGGTTTGTTATGTAGCACGAGTTCATATTTCTTTTGTTGTTGTCGGTAGGAACGGAATCTGATGTAGAAAAAGAAGCTTTGATACAAATTGATGTAGAAGCAGTAGGCATTGAGGGATATTAGGGAAGAGAAACAAACTCTAAGCTGAATAGAAACTAATTTTCAGATTTGGAGAAGTAAATTCTCAATTTTATTGCTCAGAATCTAAAATAAATAGTTCTAAGAGTCCTACACTTCAGGATTTCCTATATCAGATCCCTATTGGGTATCGTGGCATAAAGCTAGGCATTCTAAGTGCCATCAAAAACAGCTCTTAGGATTTGTCAAACCAAAGTTCATATTACCTTAATCCGGATCTTACAATTCCAGGCCTCTGGTAAAAGATATTGCAACGAAATGCGAACAGCTATAAAACGTATTTGGAGCCTGATTTCTTTAATCAAAAGAATCCTTGCGATCAAATAAGAAACAGCATACTCTGGCTAGAACATTGAAGTAGAAAATTTTTCAGATGATACATTTCTCTCATCTTTAAGCTATTTATGCTGTTAGTGGAGTCAATCGGAGATGCTATTACTTTCAGGGAAAAGTAAACTCAAAGGCAGAGAAAGCTATGCAATGAAGATAAATCTTATGATGTATTCATACTGATATACAATTGTGTTTGTTTATATACATCTACAAAATTTTATCTGAAACGACATCATGAGGAGATCAACAGCTAGTGGTTGATCATGTTGAGAATGGTCGTTCTGGTTTTCAGTAGTTGCCAGAAAACAAACCCCAGCTCCTCTTCCGTTTTGAGAATGCTTGATTCTAATGTCTCCAATCCTTTCATTATATTGTGCACTTGTACAACATTCATGTCTTTGCTCGACTTCAGGGCAAGCAATTCAGCATCCATCTTTTCCACTTCATTGGTGTCAGCTTCTCTTTCAGCTGATACAGGTTTGGCTTGAAATAACTTCGAAACAACTGACCAGCCACCTGGCCTTGATCTTGCCTTTGCCAGAGAGACCTTGGATAAGAAAGACTCTAAAACTGAAACGCTAATTTCTTCAACTTCTCTTAGCATACCAACCACGACCACCGCAATGAATTCTTTGTCCAAGACTGTAGAAGTACAACTCTTTTTTCTACTCTTCAAATTCCGGAGATATTTGCTGATTGCTTTGTCAAGTTTCTTTCTTGAGACCATATATGCTTCAACTTCGTTTGACAGGCAAGATTCCCTGCTTTTTCTCCTCCGGAGGGAAGATTGAAGCTCTTCGAGTGATTCCTTCATCTGTTAGAAAATATCTCTGGTGATAACACACACATCTAATAACCTGAGAGATCCATCCAACACTTCATCTACCGATTTGCCACACTGTCCATTAGAAAGTGTTCTCTGGGTTACAGACAACTGAAGCAAATCATCAATGCACTCGTATAGATCTTTGAGTCCACTCAATTTATGGTAATTTGATGTGGATGTTGCTTTCGACGATCTTAATCTATCCAAATGCACCTCAACATTTAGAGTAATAGGATGAAGTCTTGCGGGCAGGCTGATGGAACGAACATGGCAAGTGGCTTTAGAGGTTGCAATAGAGGCAGCCATACTATTCTCAACAGAAGAAAGCCTTTTACTGATGCGGTTTAGGGAGAAGCTGTTCCAAGCCAAATCCTCTGCCTGTAGTATATATACAAGAACAGGTAGCTCTAAGGATTCCAATCCCTGGAGACTTGCATGTGCTGTTATGTGGCGAGTTTAGACAAGCCAATAGGAGAACCTGATTGATTAAAACTTGAGAAGCACGAGTTGAATATGCCCTAATAATGTTAGCCCACGTTCAAGTTCGGCAGGAATCTCACCTCATGCGAAATGTGCACACTCCCATCTATGATAATGCTGTATTTAAGGCACATGTTTGAAGTTTCTCCTGCATTATTGACATGTGTTGAGTATAAGATGTAATAAGTATTCTTATCAAACTAAACTAAAGCCCTACACGAGTGGATTGCAGTAATGTGTTCCTATTCCAGGCTCATAGAAGCAATAATGTTTATTTTTGCTGAGCTTAACATGTGTACTCTACAAGCAAATGTTCATGAAATGTCCAGTAGGTGGAAGCAAGCAGAATCTTGATGACCTTTATATTGTTTTATCTAAATTATAGATAGTCCACATGCAATGTAGATCAATCCATGGACTAGTTGGAAGCTTGTAAAAGTCTGGACCAGGCATTTGTTTCCATGTCCAGCTTATAATTGGTGCTCATTCAACATTAATTAATCAGTTCCTCGCAGGTGATAATTTGATGCCTGTTGGCCATGATGGAAGCAAGATCCACCAACTAGGCTAGGCGAGAAAACATGGCTGAAAAAAAAAAGAAAAAGAAAGAAAGGCCCTTATATACGATAAGCTAAACAGACTGATGATGTTGTTTCTGTCTGGGTTCATGGGGGACTGTTTGTCTATTTTTAAGGTAAAGAATTACAACCATCATGTAATTCTTATTGGAACAAATGAACAAATGAATCGCAAAAGATTGAACTCAAGAGCAAGACAGCTAAGCATACAAATATATATGGAAGCATGTGATTCTACATGGTATATATAACATAGGGACAGGAGTTGGCATCAAGTTGCACCTAGACTAATTGTACATGCATCTACAATGACGATGATAGGATTTCTTGAAGAGGATATCGTAATCGGAACCTCTAAAGCTACTAACCATGTTTCTTCCATCAGTTTGCTCGCTGTATCCTTTTCTCCAACCATAGAGGCGAAGTTGGATAGGTTCAAATCATCACAAGAAACATCCTCATTGGCCCACTTTGTGCGAGTGAACTGCCTATTTGCCTGGTTCGCCACATGGCCACAACTCTGTAGAATCAACAAGATTGCAGATCAGTAGACAAGATGTTGGCTGGTGGTTGAAACCCCAGATGAAGGAATGCTTAAAAGGAGCTTGAATCATTCGGCTCTGCTGGGAAAGAAAGCAGAATTAATTTGGCAAGTGAAATTAATTGAAACAGGTGCTATCCCTGGAAAGCAGGTGGCGCAGCT